>NC_046664.1:135024703-135039399 GCF_010883055.1 Belonocnema kinseyi | reverse complement strand
AATACGCCAATTAGCACAAATGGTAAGTTCCGATAGTGCCTACAAGTGTGCCTACTGGCCGCTAAATGGCAATACCGGTTTCATATGTATACACCTGGTATTATTAAAGGGATTCTCCAGAGGAAATACAAGAAAAAAGAAAATTTTTTAAATCATGTATGCGGAATTCGGTCAAATCGCACCAACCGTGCCACTGAAATGCAATCTGAGGGTTTCATACTAATTATTTCGAATTTTTTATCTATACCTCGTATAGCTATATAGGGTAATATTTATGAAAACATTAATGTCCTATTAAAAAATATATGTATTAATGTATTTTAATTTTAATTCCGAACCGTACAATTCATCAGTTGTACACAAAATGTAAAAGAATAATGTTGCATTACAAAAATATGTCAAATTCCACCAAACGGGCCCCTGAAACCGGCGCAATACAATTATGCAGTGGATTTTTCCACGTAATTAATCAAATGTTACATTCTTGAATATGACATTATGGAAGGCATTGTCTAGAGGAAATCAAAGAAAAAAGAAAATCAAAAACCGGATATGCGGCGGTGGGTCAAATCGTGTGCGTGCAGACGTTGGTGAAATCCGACCAAACGTGCCCCGGAAATCCAATCCGACTGCTAATACTAAATTTTTCGTATTTTTTATATTTACTTTTAGACATATCACGTCTCGAGCAAATAGGCGAGGGTGAAATGAAAACTTGCAATGAGAAATCCGAGTACTGATTATGTCAGGGTGATAAGGCCTGACAATTTATTTTTGTTCTTAAGTAAGTTGCTACTTCTCAGTTCTATGTGAACTGTGTCACTTTCGTTGTTTTTAAATGAGTAAGAGATAGGTAGATTAAAAAAGATTCATTATAACCCTAGCGGACCGAGTGAACGAAAAGGATACTCTAGAGCGTATCCTTATAGTATCCACACAAGAAGCTGATACGCGCTTTGAGTGCAACCAACTACTTTCCTTGTAATTAGTTTATATGGAATTGAAGTTCAGTAAAATACCACGATCATACGCAAAAAAATAGTCGAAAATATATTTTTAGTTCGTTCTGTAAAAAATGGAGCTTATTCGTAGGAAAATATTCTTGTAAATTTGCAAAGCATCGTAGGAAGAAAAATATCGAAAAGATATGTTTAGTTAACTCTGTAAAAAATTGAGCTTATTCGTAGAAAAAAGACCAAACTCTTAATTTTTCAAACAAAATTTTTCAACTCATTACTAGTTCGTATGTATCTGCAAACAAATATAGAAAATAGTCGAAATAGTTTAAATAATAAAAATACTTGTAAATTTGAAAAGCATCATAAAAAAAGCATCAAAAATATATTTTTAGTTGATTCTGTCAAAAAATTAAGCTTAGTCGTAGATAAGAGACGGAACTCTTAATTTTTTAATATAAATTGTTGAAATAATTAATAGTTCTTGTGAAATTACAGAGCATAATACAAAAACATATAATTGAAAATATATTTTTAGTTATTCATGTAAAATAATTAAGCTTATTCGTAGAAAAAAGACCGAACTCTAAATTTTTTAATCGAAATTATTTGAATCATTAATAGTTCTTGTAAATTTACAAAGAAACATAGAACAAAATCATCGAATAGACATTCCTAGTTCACACCGTAAATAAACTGCCTCGTAGAAAAAGGTCACACTCTTTACCTTTAAATTCCAATTGTTTAAATAATTATTAGTTCTTGTAAATGTACAAAGAAGCATAGAAAAGATTCATCAAATGGATATTATTAATTGAATTCGGAAACAAATTGACTCGTAGGTTCAAAGCCAAACTCCTGATTTTTAATCGAAATGGTTTAAATAATTAATATTTTTGTAAATTTGCAAAGCATCATAGACTAAAAAAAACTAATCGGAAAGATATTTTTAGTTAATTCTGTAAAAAATTGAGCTTATTTGTAGAAAAAACCAAAATCTTCATGTTTTAATATAAATTATTTAAATCATTAAAAGTTCTTTTAAATTTTCAAAGCAACATAGAAAAGAGTCGAGATAGCTTAAATCGTTAATATTCTTGTAAATTTGCAAAGCATTACAGAAGAAAAAATAATCGGAAATACATTTATAGTTAATTTTGTAAAAATTGAGCTTATTCGTAGAAAAAAGACCAAACTCTTGATTTTTCAATCAAAATTAATAAAATAATTTATTGTTCTGGTAAATTCGCAAAAGAAACATAGAAAAGAGTCCTCGGATAGACATTCTGAGTTTACTCCGTGAACAAATTGATGGATTGGAAAAAGGTCGAACTCATAACTTTTAAATTGAAATTGTTTAAATAATTATTATCTCTGGTGAATTTACAAAGCAATATAGAAAGGAGAAGCTCAATAGATGTTCTTAGTGGACACCGAAAACAAATTGCCTCGTAAAAAGAAAGGCAAACTCTTAATTTTTCCATCGAAATTTTTAAAATAAATAATAGTTCTTATAAATTTAAAAAGCAACATAATAAATTAAACCTATTCTTTAAAAAATAGCAACTTGTGAACATTTTTGAAATAATTGCAATGTTTGAAGATTAAAGAAACTTGAACAAAAATGAGCCCCAGTCGAATTCGACACGTTCGCTGTAACTTAATCGCTAGGATCCTATACAGTTTCCTGGTCATCGTGAAATGGCTGACATAGGATCTTACCCAGGTCCTTTTGAGTTTCTTATACGGGAACCTGTATACAGGAAAAGTTGCCATGTATAAAATGACACAGGATATTACAAAGGATTCTGCGTAGAAACCTGTGCAGGGAAAAATTTATGTGTGCGATTCAATTTATACTCATTTTAATTTCGCACAACTCTGAGGATTCGGACCGAAGAAACTACTGACTCGACAGTTTCTAAACATAAACCAAGAGTGCGCAAACACTAGCAACCATCGAGGCTGGATAATGTAGGTATTCTAAAATTTCTAACCACTTATCCGAAGAACTCGAACCACACATACTGTACAGGAACTTACATAAGATCCTTGTCATTTTTCCTTGAAGGAGTCATACGTCAAAACCCACATAGGAACCCTCATAGGATCATGCTCAGGTTCTTGCAAAGTTCCTATGTTGGATTATACAGGATTCTACATAGGAATTTTCAACAGGATGGAACTTGCTGTGACGCAGTTCAGCTGTTGATACGCGTTTTCTATCGCACGATGGGACTATAACGCAACTCTATCACACTATGGCACTATAACGCAAAAACTATCACACTATGCTAAGTTGAGACCAACTATAAAATGTAGGATACATTAAGTTTCATCTAAAAAAGATCAATTTTAAATCAAATAGATGAATTATGAACTAATAACAATCAGTTTTTAAACAAAAAAAGATCGCTAAATCATCAGTTTACAAAATTAATGTTCCAACAACAACAAAATTGCAACCAAAGTGATGATTTTTAACTAAAATAATTAATTTTTAACCAAAAGGATTCATTTGATAAGATAACAGTTTAACTATTAGCTAAGTGATGCATATTTAACTGGAATGCTTCAATTTTAAACTAAAAAGATGTGTGATGGTCTGAATGAAAAGTAACTTTAGTTTAATTTGTCCTGACGCAGGTTCCTAGATCTGGTCAGATAATTTATTAAATGAAACACAAGTTTCAGTCATAGACGTTAGACAAGGAATGAGTTTGGGGTCGAGGCTCTGCTGGGACGCTTCCACGATGAATTAGTACAGTCTCATGCCCTTATCATAAAAAGGGAGAGAGTGATGTCTATATATTCTTAGCCTACGAAACTATTATGTTTTAGAAAAGCGCGCTTATAAAGCTAGCTTATTTTCATTTATTCTTTCTAGCTTGACAACTGAGTTTTAAACAAAATAATTGAATTTCCAAACTAAAAAACATTAACTTTCTACTGAAAAGTACAATTTTTTAAAAACAAAATGCGTATATTTTCAAATATAAAAAAGGCAAATTTTTAAAAAGTATTAGAATTTGAACTAAAGAAGATCAAATTAAACCAAATATGCAATATTTAAACTTTTTAACGATAATAATGAATTTTCAACTAAAATTATGAAGGATCAAATGGGATAGTTTAATTTTCAACGAAAACGTTTGACTCTTTATTTATTTTAATATTTTGAGAAAATTATTCAGCTAATAATTAATCAATTATTTTGCAATATGAGAAGCTTTTTACTATAATTTTTACTGATGCAATCTAATCATTTTTACTTAATATCTTTTTTCAAATTTAAACTTTCATTTCTTAACATTTTATTTATTAGTAACATTCTAAAATAATTACACAAATCATAAGTTTTAATACAATCAATTAATAGTTAGTTAATCAGTTCACAACATAAAAAGCATTAAACCATCATTTTCATTTAATCATTCTAATAAGTTTAACATTATATTTTCTTTAAATTTGAAAGAGCATTTCTATATATTTAATTTTGTTAATAACCTTCAGAGCTAATTTTGAAAAAATTGAACTTATTTACTTATAATTTTGAAAATTGAATTAAGATACTCATTTCACTTCACAGACATCAGAAAAATTATATAATTGTTATACATGTATTCTAAGAAGATACTAAACTTCTATTGTTAAAATATTAGCTATTATTGAACATCATAATCTGAAATTAAATAATTTATTTATGTTACTTAACAGAAAACATCTGAAATTGAATCTTCATGTAATTCAGTATTGTGGTCAAAATTAATCCACTAAAATTGAATTAAAGAGTTCACAGCCTAAAAAGCCTCCAGCTATTATTTTCATTAAAGACATCAAATTATTTTCAATTTAACTGAGAAGCTTCTAATGTGTCCTCTAAGGGTTTACATTTTTCTTTCGCCTTCTTCCCTATTCCCTTACATTTCCCCCACACTTACTTGTTTGGTGGGAGAGGTACCTACAGTTTTTAGGTGGGCACCGAAAAACCAAGAGAAACAGCTTTAAGTACTTAGAGAAAATCTTTTTCAATAGAGGGCTGGTCCCTCGACTCTCCAGAGATGAACAACTCCCTTGCAGGCAAGCGTTCACTGCATGACCCCTGTGCACTAAATTCAAGGGACGAGAAGTATAAGAAAAATTTTGTCTAGAAGATAAAAAATGAAATTAGAAAAATCGACATTTTTTTCGATGTTTGCATTAAAATAAAAATTAAATAAACAAAAAAATAAAAAATCTACTCTCACTATTTTCTGAAAAATTTAGTTCTGAATTTTTCAAAAAAAAAAATTCTAAAATCGGTGCATAATTGCGTTCTAAATGTCATTTTGAACCTCGTTTTCCGATTTCACCCCACTGTGCGCCGAAAGGCGAGACAGGTACCATACTGCGCGACGGTAGATAGAGGCAGGGAAGCGGAGATGAAATACGGAAGCGGAGATGAAAGTGAAGTTCCGATGAAAGAGGAAAGACTAAAGGAAATTCGCGAAGTGATGATAGAGTTAATGGGGATTTATGAAGAAAAGCAGCAGGAAAGGGGAGAGGAATTAAAGAAGGAAATTAGGCAGGAAATGGCGGAACTTAAGAAAGAAATAAAAAAATGGGAAGAAATCAGGGGAAAAGTCAGCGAAGAAAGAAAATTAAACATAATGATGTAGGGTATAATATTAGAGGGGAAGGAGCTGAAGGAAGAGTTGGACTTAGTACTAAAAAGGATCGATGCTAAGGTAAAGATGAAGGAAATGCGAAACGTAGGAAGGGAGGAGCGAAGTGGGGAGATAATGGTGCTAGTAAAACTAAAGAAATGGGAACATAAAAGGGAGGTGATGACGAAGAAAGGTTATTATATAGAAGCCCAGAGAGAATAGAGGATGATTTGACATGGGTAAAAAGAAAGATTCAGTATAAATTAAGGAAAATAGCAGAAGAAGAAAGAAAAAAGGGAAAGAGAACATGGGTTAAGTATGGGAGAATACAGATAGACGGAGTTCGGTGGGATTGGGATGAAGAAAGGGAACAGATAGTAAGAAATGAGGTGCAGAAATGGTTATGCAGCAGAGATATGGGAATGGAAAGAAAGGACAGATATTCAGAGTTTACAAGAAAGGTATATAAGGTGGACACTAGGGGCAGACAGGAGGACGCCAGGATATATGGTGAGAGAAGCAGCGCAATGGGATAACTGAAGTATTAGAGCGGGAAAGAGGGCATGGAAATCGGAGATGAAGCTGTGGGAGGGAAAGGGAGGGAAGTTGGCGAAAAATTGTTTGATGGAGGTAGAGGACAGGAGAGAGAGGGCGATCCAATTAGCGAGATGGGAAGAAGAAAGGAGGGACTTCTTTAATGATAGAGAAATAGAATACGGAACTGGAGTAAACTATGAAGAATTGGAAGAAGTGAGACGGAAAGCTAATTAATAAAAAGATGTGGGAAGATTGAGGAATCAAAATACAATAAATGGTATAAGATGATAAAAAAGGAAGAAGTGCCAAAGTATTTAGAAAAGGGATGGGGAGAGAAAAGGTGGAATAGAATAGTTATATTAGGAAATGAGGTAAGGGAGGGGATGTACTGGGAAAAAGAAGAAAACAGAAAGTGTAGAATATGTGAATGGAAGGATAAAACGTGGGAGCATATATGGGAAGGATGTAGAAAAGGAATGGAAGATGAAGGAAGCTGGCAAAAGAATGTGGTTAAGATTCTAGGGAAGGAGGGATTAGAAGAAAAATGGGTGAAGGAGTTGGAGGGTGCTAGAGGAGCGAATAAGGGAGAATGAAAGAATGCATGTGAAAAAAAGGCAAATGAAGGTATAAAAAGTGAAAGAAAAAGGAAACGGAAGTCGCTTAGATTAGACTCGTAAAAATTGTAAGTAATGGTAAGGTCAAAGTTAAGTAGACTAAGATGCGTTTGTGTTCTCATGCTCTCTCTCTCTCGCTTGTACTCTCGCTTTCGTCACTCGATCACTCGTTTGGTAATAAGTCCTAAATTACGCTATCACAGGAAATAGACATAAGGAACTAGATATAAGACTGTATGTGAATAGTTATAAATAATTCTATATATAGAAAGGATAAGATTGTAAGGAATGGAAGTCATGTAAACCCTTAGGGGACACATTATGAATTAAGAAGAAATAAAATAAAATCGTTTAATTAATGAAGCTATTAATTTTAAGTTTTTTTCACATTAAAATTAGTTTATAAAGTTTAAATCAGACATCTCAAACTGTTTAATCTAAAACCAATTTAGAATCATATTGTAAAATAATTACTCTACAATTTTTAAAACCTAAAATACAATTTAGTTTTAAAAACCGCTAATTAATTCATACTGTTATATTTTTAAATTCTTTCAATTAAAAATTTACGTTAAAAAATGACGATAAAAAACGAAAAATTGTAAAGTAAAAGATTTTTTAATTAAGCGTTGTAAGCTAAATGATGTAGTAATTAAAACAGTTAACAACTAAACTTAACATTTAAAAAAAGTTGAAATCGAATTTATTTTTAAATGAATTGCATGCTGTGAAATGATATTTGTGATATTCCAAATGATTTTATAGATGGTTCTTCTAGAAATCTGTGAAATTTCTTGTGAATAAATAAATTCACTATCATACTCATTCCTCGGCTTTTTCCTGTCTCAAAAAATTCCCGGAAATTTCTCGGTTTTGTGTCCAGCGACCACCCTACAAATGATAAGTTAACAAAGCTCTAGATATAGATCATTGGGAAGATCAAATTCAGTACATGGTAGCTAGTGTTAGTTGACGATAAATTTTGTTATAGGATTATTTCCTTTGAAACTTAGACACTAGAAAGGTTGTAGTACCTAATAAAAATTTTAATTTCGTTTTACATCTGCTCTAAGTAAGTGTACGTAAAATATTGAAAATTTAACCATTATTCGGCAGACTGGAACCACCTACACCCCCAGGCTATAATTCATTAGTTTTAAGTACCTAAACGTATAAAAAGCGGGTCTAGTACGACATTTGGCTGAAGTTCGATCTTGCCAGCGTAGCTACAGTGCAGCAGCGTTGTGCTCAAACCATCAGTCGTTCGAAATCAAGTGGGACCACTTGCACCTCAGTGTGTCACGTATGATTCAATTTCGAAATTTTGAGTGATTTTTTTACGTTGTTTTAAGACTTCAGATTGAAGAATCAGGTACGTACAAAACATATTCCTACTTTTTTTATACGGTATGTTATAATTTGCGGTCTTCAACTATGCAATAGAAATTACTTGCAGAAGATGAGGGGAACGATTCGGGTGGCAGTAAGCATGATTCTGACGACGAACAAAGCCATTATTCTGAAGAAATTACAGAAGAATAGCAAAGCGAACTGCGTCATTCCTATACTGTCGCTGCAAGGACACACAGATGGCCATGCAGAATATTATTTGGGATTCTTGATCAGGCTATTGTGAATCCAAGAGTTTTGCAGTGATTGCAATATAATACACAAAAAAGATGGGCATTGTATCCCAAATTAAATGATCGAAGGATATGAAAAGTTTGGGGTAGTTGTATTCGCGATGCTTGCGACCAGCACAACTACATGATTTGCGAAGATTGTGCCGGTAAAGCATAGTAAAATTTGATGATACATTATTTTACATGCTTTTAACAGTTTTCGACAATATTTCTGGGTTTTTTTGGCATCTCAATTTTTTCATTATACTTAAAAAAGATTTTCAAACATATAACCATGCTCCGAATTTTAAGAATCTAATAAAATAGTAAAAAAATGTATAACAAAAAATGAGTATGATAATTTTTCTCGTAGGCTCAGGTAGGTTAGAGTTCTATGTATTAACGGCATTTTTCGTTGAGGTTAGATTTTTTTAGTGGTAATTATAACTTTCCTAAAAGCTTCTACGATTAAGAAATTTCTTGTCCTTCTATAAAGTTACTTTCATAAATTAAGAAACATGATTTGATTTTATATATAAAAAATATACCGTTCCTATACAGTTATATATTTAGAAAGACAGAGAAAAAGATTATTCATAATTAACTCGCTTATTTGTTCTATACTTATTATAGTGGTCTATAAAATATCCTTATTTCTTTCTTCTGACTTGGCTCGATCCAAAAAATTGTTCCTTTCCGTGTAAAATGTCCAATGTATATTGGCAAAATTGATAAAAATTTAGGTTTCTTTTAAGCCCATGATTTGCAAAAAACTAGTAATATTATTTTAGTTTCCGCTGTTAATGGTTTTATTTTTACTTTAGAATAGAAAAACGATCAAATGCATATGTACTGAATTAAAATTGTAAATTAATAGTGGAACTTAAAAGATCAATTTTGTGCGATAATGGATTTGAGAGATCCCTAAACTTTTATTTATAAATAATGACAATATTAAGGGGACATTTTGACGCCAAAAGAAACAATTTGTAGGCCAGATATTTTTGAAGAAAGCCTTTTATAGACCACGCTTCATTTATTCCTATTTTTTTTAGCACTTTTAATAAACTTAGTTCTTCTTTATTCATAATGTGTCCCCTGAGAATTTACATGACTTACATATATAATTATTGACAACTATTTACATAAAGTCTCATATCTAGTTCCTTATCGCTATTTCCTGCGACAGCGCAATTTAGGACTTATTAGCAAACGAGTGAGCGAACGAACGAAAGCAAGAGTGCAAGCGAGAGAGAGAGAGAGAGAGACCATGAAAACGCAAACGCACCTTAGTCTACTTAACTTTTATCTTACCATTACTCACCATCTTTACGCTTCTAATCTAAGTGACTTCCGTTTCCTTTTTTTTTACTTTTGTATACCTCCATTTGCCTTTTTTCACATGCATTCTTTCATTCGCTCTCATTTGCTCCTCTAACACCCTCTAACCCTCTCATGCATTCTTCTCCTAATCCATCCCCCACCCCCTAGAATTTTAACCGCCTTCTCTTGCCAGCTTCCTTAATCTTCATTTCCTTTCCTACATCCTGTCCATACATTCTCCCATGTTTCTTCCTCCCATTTACATATTCTATAGTTTCTGTTCTCTTATTTTTCCGAGTACTTCCTTCCCTTACTTATCTTTCCTTTCTTTCCATCCCCATATCTCTGCTCCGTAACTAACTACCGCCATCCCTTCTTCATCCTTTGTCATCAACACTACCGG
Organism: Belonocnema kinseyi; assembly: GCF_010883055.1. Taxonomy (NCBI): domain Eukaryota; kingdom Metazoa; phylum Arthropoda; class Insecta; order Hymenoptera; family Cynipidae; genus Belonocnema; species Belonocnema kinseyi. The sequence continues at coordinate 135,029,298 of NC_046664.1, read as the reverse complement.
CACCTTTCGAGAAAAACTTTTTCTCTAGAAATCCCGGTCCCTTGACTCTCAGGAGATGAAAAACTCCCTTGCTAGGCTTGTGTGTACTGCTTGAGCCGCCGAGGGTCTTCCAGAGTGCGAGGCGGGAATCGAACCCGAAAGCCGTCAGAGTGGGCTTGCGGAAAATTTAATTTTTCGCAGCATAATTTAATAAATACTCAATCATCTCAAAACAACGAAGGCATTAAGCTATTATTTTCATTAAAAATTTAATTAATTTAAAGCTTTAAACAGTTATTCTCATTGAAACATTCCAATTATTTTCGCTTTATATGTTTCTCAAATTTGAACTTGTCTTTGTTTGAATTTCAGAAATTATAAGCTTTTAACTAATTCTGGAATATATGAATTTTAGCAGAATCGATGAATAATCAATCCATAAGGAAAGAACATAAAAATCATTTAAGAATTTTTTCATTGAAATGTAGGTGCATATCATTTTGAAAATTGAATTCAGATACTTATATTCCAACATTACCAATATTAGAAAAAATGATTGTCATAGAGATATTTTAAACAAAAAAATGATGTTATTATAGAAATAATAGCCAATATTTAATTAGATAACCTTAATCGTAATAATCAATTTATTCGACTTAATTGAAAACAATTTATAATCAGCTTTTTGAAAAAAAAAGCAATCAGTCAATACTTAGTTGATCAGTTCATAATATGAAAAGAAGTAATAAATTATTTTCATTGAAACATGAAAATAATTTTTACCATATATTTGGGTGAAAATTTGAAATAATAATCATCTTGTAGAATAATTCCATAATAACTTAAAACATATCGACATATAATTTTCAAGCCTGAATTCCAACAATTATTTCAAAGAATCAAAAACATTTTTCAAATTATGAAATTGGAAAAGAGTTATTTCATTTTTAATCCTTATATGATTTAACATTGTAAACAAAATAATCAGCTGATAATAATAAACTAATCAATAACATAAAAACCACTAAATAAATTATTTTTTAGTGAATCATTCAAATAATTTCTATTAAAATATATTAAGTCAAACTCTTTAATAGCCCTCCCTTTTATAGCGCTTTTGAGAATAGATGCCGCGCCACAGGTAGGTGTAACAGGAGCTGCGCGAGGTCTGCGGTTGTCACTCAGGTGAGCAGTCAGGCGTGAACAAAAAAAAAAGAGAAGCAGACTTTAATGAGTTAGTTCCCACCGACCGTCAGCCCCAAAATCGGTGCTATAGAAGATTTCCACTGTTTTTTCTTCATTTTCACTTTTCTTTCTGTTACTTGGATTTCGTAATCAACTAATGAATTAATCAGCTTACAAGATAAAAAAGCATCAAAGTATTATTTTCATTAAAAAATATAAATGATTCTAATTATATATTTAACATTAAATTAAAAATTGATTTTCTAAAAAATTTAATTCATTTTTTTAGTTCACCTTTTAAAATATTTCCAGGAAAAATGGAAATGTATCTACAAGTTATTTTAACAAATGCATTCAGGTAGTCACACATTTCACGTGTATTGAAGAAGTTATAATCACACTAAAAAATACATAAATTGTACTTCATAATATAGCACAGTGGTGGCGCTGCATGAAAAAATGGTACACAAAAACAATAATGAATTACACGAAAAATTAATACTCTGCAGTCATAAGCTCAAACACAAGACATTCAAGTTCATAATATAAGAATGAGGTGGTACCACAAACTTGAAAGAATTTTGACATTAATGGAGAATAGACTACAGGAGTAGATGTAGAAGCAATGTATTCGATTCCTCCTATACTACATTAATACAACCATATAGTCGATACCTACTATACAATATTTCTATCAAGATGGAGTTACCACTTTTCATATGAATGATAATTGATACTCGAACGCGTTAACTGATTTGCGACAATTTTAAAATACTATACTAAAAACTCCGAAGGTTTCCAAGCGATTCCGTCTATAGCCGAGCTCGCGACGATCACATCATTTGACCGACTGTACTGGGCTCAGGACTTGGGATTCCCTGTTAAATCTTGCCAATCATGCGTGTTTTTGTATTACAAAAATGTTCGTCACTAGTGAAATTTAAATTAAAGTTCAAACAAATTTCAAATTAGAAATTTTTTATTTAAACAATCAATGATTTACACATATAAAATTAAATGTTTCAGCACTTTTCAATTAAAAATTTTCACTTAAGTACAATTAAACTGCAAAACTTAAAACTTCACACTTTGATAAATTGAATTGTTCAGTGATCTCTGGTTAAAAAATATGAATTCGCGCTATCGCTTTAAATTCTTTAAATTAAAACTAATCCTCAATTTCAACTCGCACTAATAAAAATGTGAAGAAATGACACATGTTCCTCTTCCAGTTCAAGAGAAACGTTATAAAAAAAAGTTTCTTTATAAAATATAGATTGCAATGAATTTAGAAAAATTAAAATGTATAAGGAAAGATGGATTCGCACAGCTTTACTGATCAATCCAGTGAGTCAGCCCGGTATAAAAGATAAAAAATCTAATTAATATTTGTAATAAAAATCAAATTAATATATTTTAAATTACTAACTGAACACACAACACATAAATACGATTGACCGTAATGTAAATTAAAAAATCTTCTTTACTGTTATGACAGGTAGGTCAATTAAAAAAAGATATCTTTCAAAAAACAGCAAATATATCAGGCAGTCTGATAAGTCCCTGAAAAATGAAACACGGAGGACAATGAGGAGCTATGAGCTCCTCATTTAAGTAAAAACGCTTACCGGTGAGCCATTTCTTCAGGTTAGGGAACAAGTAATAATCGCTGGGGGCCAGGTCTGGTGAATACAGTGGCTGAGGAACCAATTCGAAGCCGATTTCATGCAATTTTGCTTGTGCAACTAAGTATGAATGAACAGGCGTATTGTCGTGATGATAAAGCGGTTTTTTCTTTTTCAAATGCGGTCGTTTTTCGGCGATTTCGATTTTCAATCGGTCCAATAATAATGAATAGTATGCTCCGGCTATGGTATTACCTTTTTCATGATAGTCCACGAATATTATGCCATGTGCATACCAAAATACGGAGGCCATAACCTTTCCGACCCATTGTTGCGTTCTTGTACGCTTCGGAGAACTTTGCTCCGGTGGAACCCACTGTTTTGCCTGTTGCGTTGATTCAGGAGTGTAGTAGTGGATCCAGGTTTCATCCATGGTTATGAATCGGCGCAAAAACTCGGTCGGCTTACCCGAAAATAATGCCAAATTCTGCTGGGAAGTTGTCAAACGAATTCGTTTTTGGTCCACTGTGAGCAAACGCGGCACCCATCGCGCGCAGAGCTTCTTCATACCCAAAACTGAATGCACGATATTGCACACACGTTCCAATGATATGCCTACAGCATTAGCTACCTCTCTCAATTTCACTTTGGGATCATTCAACATCATATCATGGATTTTTTCGACATTTTCTGGTGTAGTGACCTCTTTTGGGCGCCCAGATCGTTCAGCATCAACTGTGCTCGTACGGCCACAACGAAACTCGGTAAACCACTTATGAATCGTTCCAATCGACGGTGCAGAGTCCAGGTAATACTTATCCAGTTTGGCCTTGGTCTCGGATATCGTTTTCTTGCGAAAATAGTAGTGTTTGATCAAAACTCGAAACTCAGATTTTTCCATATTAAAAACAACTCGGAGGTTAGTCGCTTCTCAGTGCTGTAACATGTTAATGCGTAAACATAAATGGCTGAAGTTTTGACAGGCGTCATTTGAAGGATCAAGCCCGACAAAAATGGTTCACATTAGTGAATACTAATGCCATCTCTTACCATTTTCAGGTACTTATCAGACTGCCTAGTATCATCTAACTATATCCAAAAATGAGTGTCTTCTCCTATTTAGAAGAACTTTTAAAGATGGATTTCCTTCTTTCCAGTTCTATCACAACCGTAACAATAAAAAAATTCCTCTTTTAAATTCAGAATATGTCGAAAATCAACACTTCCTCTCCTCCGACTCAATAACAATATATATTTTTAAATTATCCCCTTCTAATTCATAAACAAACAGAAAAAAAACAAAAAATTCTTCAAACACTATAAAAATCTTTTGAAAAAAACGGCCTCCTCCAATAAAAAAACTGTGTCTCTTCTCACTCAATAAAAACTTTACGATTTAAAAAAACTGTATCTCTTCCAACACTTTAAAAACTATACAAATATAAAGTACGCTGCCAATTTAACCAAAATTAGAATTTTATCATTTCAAGGTTCCCCTTGCAATGAGAAAGAAATTAAATACCAAAAGTAATTAAATTTTTTTTTAATTTTGTTCGTTTCAAATTAATTATTTTCAATCGTTACTTAGCATTACAATAACAATTGCAACGTTAAAAGTTAAAATTTTGCACGCTGAAATTTTTATCATTTGAGGCTTTCTATTTCAAACAATTCAGTTTCAAATTGTTTACTTTTGAATATTTTATGTACCAGGTGTATACATATGAAACCGGTATTTTTTCAAGAAAAAACACATTTATTTCAAGAGAATGATAACAAATATTTTATTCAAAGTATGCGCCCTCG
>NC_046664.1:135014933-135024603 GCF_010883055.1 Belonocnema kinseyi | reverse complement strand
ACAATACGCCAATTAGCACAAATGGTAAGTTCCGACAGTGCCTACAAGTGTGCCTACTGGCCGCTAGATGGCAATACCGGTTTCATATGTATACACCTGGTCGAATTGCTAATTCAGACATTTTTAAAATCTTAAATGTTCGAACCGCATGGGTTACAAATTTAATATTTTCGACTGAAACAGTATTTAAATAGGATTTTACATAAAATAAAATCGTTTAATTAATGAATATATTAATTTTAAGTTATTTTCGAATTAAAATTAGTTCATAAAGTTTAAACCAGACATTTCATATTGCTTAATTTAAAACCAATTTAGAATCATTTTGTAAAATAATTATTGTACAATTTTTAAAACTCGGAATACAGTTTCTTTTTGAAAACCACTAACCAGTTCATATTGTTTTATTTTTTAATTCTTTTGATTAAAAATGTAAGTAAAAAATGACATAAAACAAAAATTTTAAAGTAATAGATTTTTGAATTAAGCGTTGTAAACTAAATGATGTAGTAATTAAAACAGTTAACAACTAAAATTAACATTTTAAAAAAAAGTTAAAATCAAATTTATTTTTAATTGAATTATATGCTGTGAAATGATATTTGTTACATTCCATGTTATTTGATAGATGGTTCTTCTAAAAATTTGTGAAATTCCTTGTGCATAAATTAATTCACTATCATACTCATTGCTCGGCTTTTTCCGGTCTCAAAAAGTTCCCGGCCATTTTCCGGTTTTCGGTCCAGCGGACACCCTACAAATGATAAGTTAACAAAGCTTCAGATATAGATCATTGGGAATATTTTATTTTCAATTATTAGATTATTAATAATTAATAAATATTTCGTTAATCTTAAGTTTTAAGTGAATTGTTCAAAATTGTTTTCTGATATAATTGCACATTTTTCAGGAGATTCGAACAGAATTTCTTCCTGACTATATTTTACAGAAAATATGAATATGTTAAATATGCTCCGAATTTTAAGAAACTAATAAAATAGTAAAAAAATGTATAACAAAAAATGAGTATGCTGATTTTTCTCGTAGGCTCAAGTAGGTTAGAGTTATATATATTAACGGCATTTTTCGTTAAGATGAGATTTTTTTAGTGGTAATTATAACTTTCCTAAAAGCTTGTACCATCAAGAAATTTCTTGTCCTTATATAAAGTTACTTTCATAAATTAAGAAACGTGATTTGATTCTATTTATAAAAATTATACCGTTCCTATATAGTTATATATTTATAAGTACAAAGAAAAAGATTGTTCATAATTAACTCGCTTATTTGTTCTATGCTTATTATAGTGGTCTGAAAAATATATCCTTATTTTTTAATTCTAAAATGGCTTCATCCCTGAAAATTGTTCCTTTTCGTGTAAAATGTCGACTGTATATTGACATATTTGAAAAAAGTATAGGTATCTCTTATGCTCATGATTTGCAAAAAATTGCTAATGTTATTTTAGTTTCCGCTGTTAATGTTTTTTTTTTTTACTTAATAATAGAAGAGGATCAAATACATACGTACTGAAGTAAAATTGTAAATTATTAGTGGAACTTAAAAAATAAAATTTGTGCAAAAATGTACTTCTGAGATCCCTAATTTTTTTAATAAATAATAACAATATTTAGGGGACATTCAGACACCAACAGAAACGATTTGTAGGGCAGATATTTTTGAAAAAAGCTTTTTTTGGACCACGCTTTTTTTATTCCTATATTTTTTTATCACTTTTAATAAACTTAGTTCTTCTTTATTCATAATGTGTTCCCTAAGGGTTTTTATGACTTCCATTCCTTACAATATTTCCGCTCATGTACATTTTTTTACAATCTTATCCTTTCTATATATACAATTATTTACAATTACTTACATAAAGTCTTATGTCTAGTTCCTTATCTCTATTTCCTGCGATAGCGCAATGTAGGACTTATTAGCAAACGAGTGAGCGAGCGAACGAAAGCAAGAGTGCATGCGAGAGAGAGAGAGCGTGAAAACGCAAACGCATCTTAGTCTACTTAACTTTTACCTTACCATTACTTACAATCTTTACGCTTCTAATGTAAGTGACTTCCGTTTCCTTTTTTTCTTCACTTTTATATACTTTAGTTTGCCTTTTTTTAAATGCATTCTTTCATTCTCTCTCGTTCGCTCATCTAGCACCCTCCAACTCTTTCATCCATTCTTCTCTTAATCCATCCTCCCCTAGAATCTTAACGACATTCTATTGCCAGCTTCCTTTATCTTCGATTCCTCTCCTACATCCTTCCCATACATGCTCCCAAGTATCTTTCTCCCATTCACATATTCTACATTTTCTGTTCTCTTATTTTTCCCAGTACTTCCTTCCCTCATCTCGTTTTCCAATCTAAATCTTGCTATACTGGTCCGCCTTTTCGCTCCCCATCCCTTTTCTAAATACTTTAGTACTCCTTCCCTGTTTATCATCTTCTACCATTTATTGTATTTTGATTCCTCAATCATCCCCGATGTTTTTAATAATTATCTTTCCCTCTCCCTTTTTTCCAATTCTTCATAGTTTATTCCAGTCCCATCTTCTACTTCTCTATCATTAGAAGACTCCCTCCTTTCTTCTTCCCATCTCGTTAATTCGGTCGCCCTCCCTCTCATCTCTTCTACCTCCATCAAACACTTTCTGCCCCTAGTATCCACCTTACATACCTTTCTTTTAAACTCTCAATATCTTCCCTTCTTCCATCCCCATATCTCTGCTCCATAACCACTACTACTGTCCATACCTTCTTATCAAATAACCACATTCTCCTTCTCCAATTTTTGTTGAACCTTTTTTTTCTATTCCCCATATCTGTTTCATTACCCCTGCTGCTTTCTTTACACTTTCTCTTTTATGAGATGTATGATCTCCATTCGTTTACAAGGTATATTACAAATATTTACACTCTTTTACTTCTTCTGACTGATTCCCTTCCATCTCGCTGTCCATTCTTTGTTCCTTCCCGCTCCTTTTATAAACCTCATTATCTTTGTCTTTTCTAATTTACATTCAGCTTTTTCCCATCTAATTATTTGTCCAATCTTGTAATTAATCCCGCCATCCCTTCTTCATCCTCTGCCGTTAACACTATGTCGTCTGCATATGCCAGTGTATATATCTTATCCTGCCCAATCCTAACTCCTCCGAACTTTTTATCATAAGTTTTACTATTTTGCCTCGGTCTATTGAGTCAAACTTCGCCTTTATGTCTACGAACATTGCTATCATTGCCCCTTTCTCCCTTTTAATTCTCTTATTTACTAGATAGTTCAGAACATATATGTTGTCCATTACCTTCATTCCTTTTTTAAACCCTGTGTGATTCGGTGTCTCGATCTTTTTTTCTTCAACTTCTATCTTCAATCTCTCCGACAAAATAGTTACAATCACTTTATACAGTGTTAGTATCAATGTCACCCCCTATAATCTTTAACATCCTCTTCTTTACCTTAGTTTACTATTGGTATAACTACTCCTTCTTTCCATAACTGTGACCACCCCTCTCCTCCCCATACTCTATTACACATTATCCATGCTCATTCCTCTAGTTCCTCCGCTTCATATTTCCATACTTCATTTGGAATCTCTTCTATACCGGGTGCCTTTCCATCCTTCATCATTCCTAAAAAGGTTAAATATTTCTTCCCTAATATGTCCTTTTCGTTTCTACTATTTCAATATCTCTTCTTTCTACGCTTTTTACTCTTTTTCTTTCTCTATTTACTACCTTCCATACCTATTCTTCCGTCCTAGCCTTCTCCGCCTCTTGCTCAAACCTTTTATTCTCTTACTCTTTCTTTTGATAACACAACTCAGTATACTTATTCGTTTTTTCCTATATTTTTCCCCATTACTTTTTTCTTTTCTCCACTTTCTAAATTTCTTTCTGACCTCATTTTTTTCTCCTTACAGTCCTCATCCCACTTACTTCTATTCCCCCCTTTACTTACTTTATTTTTGTTTGTGCACTCTAATCCTATTTTTAGTTCTCCTATCATTTTTTATCTTCTCGTCTACATTTCCGTCTTTCATTTTGATATTTCGGACTTTTTCTCTAAACTGTTCTTTTCCTTCCCTTGAGCTTTTCATAAAATTTTTACATGTGCTCAATTTTTATTCATATTGCTATTGGTTTTTTCCCTCTAATGTCACTATTAAGGGAAAGTGATCCAAATCAATATAATCAGCTAACTCTAATTTCTTGACCTTCTTTCTTACATCATTATGCACTATCGCATAATCAATTACCGTTCCCCTTTCACCTCCTGAGCATGTATATTCTCCTCTCTCTTCTCCTTCTACATTTCCGTTTGAGATATACCATCCATACAGTACCTTATCTTTGGATTTTCTTTCTCTGTCTTCTTCCCGTTCCCTTCCTCTTCTGTCTCCTGTTCTAGCATTGAAATTTCTACCTATTATCAGCCAAATCTCTTCTTTATTTTCTTCAATCATTTCTTTTATCTCCTCTGCTTTCTCCTGCATATCGCCGTTCACATAAACCCCCACTACCTTCCACTTCTCTCCTCCCATCATTACCTCTTCAACTATTAATCCTTCTTTTTGTTCTTTCCTGTCTTTCTTATTTTTTCCTGTTATACATTCACTCCTTATTCCCAATCCCACCATACTCCGTCTATCTGTATTTTCCCATACTTAACCCATGTTCTTCTTCCCTTTTTTCTTTCCTCTTCCGCTACTTTACTTGACTTATACTACATCGTCCTTTCTAACCATGTCAAATCATCCTCTATTCTCTCCGAGCTTAGATATGACATCCACTTCTTTGTCATCACTTCCCTGTTATGCACTCATTTATTTAGTTTTATCAGTGCTATGCTCTCACCTCTTCGCTCTTCCCTTCCAATAACTGCTCAATTCTTCTATCTCTAGCTTTGCATCAATCGTTATTAGTACTTCTTCCCCTCCTTCCTTCAGCTCCTTTCCCTCTAATCTTATGCCGTTGATCATTATGTTAAATTTTCTTGCTTCCCTCTCTTTCCTTTTTATTCTTTGTTCTCTTTTTGTCATTCTTTCCGTCTACGTATTCCCACTCTTGTTCCAACCACAATCCCGTTTCGAGCTTTCAAGTTTCTGCATTCTACCTTGCATCTGCTCTACCTTTTAATTAATATCTTCCTGCTTCTCTAGTTTTTGTTCCAATGACTGCATACTCTTTTCTAACTTTTCCTTGATTTTTTCCCATTTTTTATTTCTTTCATTCTCTTCACTGCTTTCCCTCTCACCTCTCTTCCTTTTGATAGAAGCCTCAATCGATCCTACGCTTTTTGCTCTTAATCTCTCCTGTCTGGTAGCTGTCTCGCATTTTTTTTATCGCTACCCAACCCTGCTACTACCAACCCGATCAACCGGTTTATGATAATTTGTATCATAAACAAATTTTTAACTCTAATGTTCCAATAAATGATTTATATTTGCTGCTTTTGCTTTTACTGCCAGACTTTCACTAGAGAAGATTAGTAGGACTATAATCATTCGATTCTTTTTTTAATCTACAAATTGAAATTGAAATTGAAATATTTTTTACTCATGATAAATCTGAAAGTAATAAATCTATTAATTTTTTTAGCCACACAATTTGAACAGAAATCACAAATGAAATAAATATTTAAATTAAACATTTAACTGTTAAAATTTAAATTAATTAAATTGATATATTTACAAGGGACATTTTTAAGTGCACCTATTCATATAACACCTGCAAAACGAAAAATAGAAGAAAAAAAAATATTTATTTGTTAACCCTGGTTTACCAGCGTGAAAACTTTGGTTGAGATTTTATCAACAGAATTTAAGCGATACATCAACGCAATTATCCAGACCGTCTGATATCAGGCTTAGGTTTTAGGTTTTTAGGTAGGTAGATTTCGAATCCCCAGCGGGTGCGATTTTTCATAGCGTTTGAGCGTTCGATAACACAGGCCGACAAATTTTAAAGCCAGAGACGTCAGGTTTTCAAGATATCCTAATCTAACGTTTTTTAGCTGCTTTTGAGGTTATGTAACCAAACAAGAAAAATGTCTACCACAAAAGCCAATATGGAATTTGAAAGCACTAATCTTCCCCTTTCAAACCTACTTGGATTTATTAGGATATCTTTATTTATCACCAAAATATTTTCATTTGAAATTTTTTATCTTAGCCTTTCAACCCATTAATGCTGAGGTGTTCAGATTTATACAACGCATTCTCTATTGCTGACGGTACGATATTTTTTCTTCAAAATATTATCTCAGGGGTTTTCGTGGGAGCCTTTTCTATTACCAGTATCAGTTTTTTGTTATAACCCCTAGAAGATCCAATATGGTGGCCACAATTTAGGGCTTTAAGAAAGAACAAAGGATCCCGCACAACATACCAACAAAAAAGCGTGCAGTCGTTTGGAACCAAACTTCGCACATTAATAAAACAAAAGAAGACGGACTGCGCGGAATGCTACTGCACACTCTGTGTGCATTCTAATGTTCACATTTGCTGTATGTGCGCGCCGTTCTACGGCGCAGTTAGTCTTCGATCCCTAGCTGACTAGTGGTTACATTTCGTGTCGATCGTAATTTTTTTATATAGTGAGTTTTAGAATTTCCACGTTACTGTTCATTATAAGAAAAAAAATGAGTTCAGGAACTCCTTGCGCTAAGAAAGTTAATACGCTTTGTCACGCGTGTGGAAAGTATGAAACGGACAAATACCGTCGATAAATTAATGATTCGATAAAAACGTCATACTTCAACTGTTATGGGACTTCAATGAAAAATTTGGATAAATCGTGGGTACCAACCTCAATTTGTCATGCTTGTAGATTAAATTTGTCAAATTGGTAAGATGAAAGTACCAAGACGCAGACTTTTATTCAACCACCTGTTTGGCGTGAGCCCAAAGATCATAAATACTGTCTGTTACTATTGTTTATGCAAAACAGGAGGTTTATCTAAAAATGTATTTCGAGAAGATCCTTTACTCTGATGTATAAAATGTTACACCAGCCAAGATTGGTATTAGAAATTACTCTGAAAACAAAAGTGACCGATCAACTCACGAAACAATGGATACTGATGATCCTAATGCAACTGAAGATTCTTCTTGGGAAGGTTTCAGATGATGAAAGTCCTAAATTTTTTGACCAAGACGGATTAGACGATTTTATACGTGCTCTTGATCTTCTAAAAGATAAAGCTGAGCTTTGCGCTTCAAGACTTAAAGACAGGAAACTATTGTTACCTAGAACTAGAGTAACTGTTTACAGAAATAGAGAAAAAAAGTTTATCAAGTACTTTTCAATGGGCAGTGGGATTGTGTATTGTAATGATATCGAAGGACTCATTAATTTATATAAAATAAACTTATATACGCCAGAGGATTGGCATACATTCGTCTACAGAAAGTCTGAAAGCAGTACTATTACATAATGGAAATAAGTACGCTGCAATTCCAGTAGGTCACTCAACTGCACTGAAAGAATCATATGATACTTTCCAATTAATCCTGATAAAAATAAAATGCAACATCCATAATTGGCTTATTTATGGTGACTTCAAAATGATAAATCTTATAATAGGTTTACAATCAGGAAACATTAAATACGCTTGTTTTCTTTGCCTTTGGGACCGAAAGATATGTTTCAATTATATCAGATCTACATTTCCGCATTTAAGTGGTGCCATAGTTATGGAAGTTATTTTTGTTGCGCCTGATATAAGAAAACTTATCAAAGATGATGAATTTATCAAAGCCATGACATCTATTGAAAAGGATGCATGGTTGAGTTTCAAAGATGTTGTGCAGAAATTTTTAGGGAACAATCGAGATCCAAAGTTTAGAACTATTGTATCTAGTATGTTAAAGAATTTTAAAAGATTAGGTTGTCTGATGAGTTTGAAATCACCTTTTCTCAAATCTCATTTGGAATATTTCCCATAAAATGTTGGAGCATTGAGTGAAGAAACGGGCGAACGCTTTCATCAAGACTTTCAACAAAAAGAGCAATATTATCAAGGTCGATGCAATCTAAGAATGATGGACTACTATTGCCGGTCTTTGCAAAGAAATGATAATGACTCTACTAGTCATAAACGAAAGTCTCTTTAACAATTGTTTGAATAAGGGCAATCTAAAGTCTTTCCCTGATTGGCTGGGCAATCTAAAGTCTTTCTTTGATTGGCTGGAAAACATTAAGTACTTCCTTGCTTAGCTGGACAATCCCAAGTCTTGCCTTAACTGGCTGGGCAATCGTGAGTCTTGCCTTCCCGGGCTTGGCGAGTCAAAGTCTTGTCTTGACTGGCTGGAAGACAAAAAGTCTTTCCTTTATTGGCTGGGAAATCGTAAGTGTTGCCTTGCCTGGCTGGACGATTCAAAGTCTTGTCTTAACTGGCTGGGCGATACAAAGCCTTGCCTTTATTAGCTGGGCAATTCAAGGTCTTTCCTTGATTGGCTGGACAATCTGAAGTCTTTCCTTGATCGGCTGGGCAATCTTAAGCCTTGCCTTGCCTGGCTGGATGATTCAAAGTCTTTTCTTGACTGGCTGGACGATAAAAAGTCTTGCCTTTATTGGCTGGGAAATCCAAAGGCTTGCCATAAATGGTTGGGCAATCTAAACTCTTGACTTAATTGGCTGGGAAATCTAAAGTCTTGCCCTAAATGGCTGGAAAATATTAAGTACTTCCTTGAGTAGCTGGATAATCTCAAGTCTTGCCTTAACTGAATGGGAAATCCCAAGTCTTTCCTTGATTGGCTGGGCAATCTAAAGGCTTGCCTTGACTGGCTGGGCGATACAAAGTCTTGCCTTTATTAGCTGGGCGATTCAAAGTCTTGCCTTGACTGGCTGGGCGATACAAAGGCTTACCTTTATTGGTTGGGCAATTCAAAGTCTTTCCTTGATTGGCTGGGCAATTTCAAGTCTTGTCTTAATTGGCTGGAAAATATGAAGTACCTCCTTGCTTAGCTGAACATTCCCAATTCTGGCCTTAACTGAATGGGCAGTCGTAAGTATTTCCTTGATTGGCTGGGCAATCTAAAGTATTGCCTGAATTGACTGGAAAATATTAAATACTTCCTTGAGTAGCTGGACAATCCCAAGTCTTGCCTTAACTTAATGGGCAATTGTAAGTCTTTCCCTGATTCGCTGGGCAATCGTAAGTCTTGCCTCGCCTAGCTGGACGATTCAAAGTCTTGTATTAACTGGCTGGACGATAAAAAATCTTGCCTTTATTAGCTGGGCGATTCAAAGTCTTGCCTTGACTGGCTGGGCGATACAAAGGCTTACCTTTATTGGTTGGGCAATTCAAAGTCTTTCCTTGATTGGCTGGGCAATCTGAAGTCTTTCCTTGATTGGCTGGGCAATCTCAAGTCTTGTCTTAATTGGCTGGAAAATATGATGTACCTCCTTGCTTAGCTGAACATTCCCAAGTCTGGCCTTAACTTAATGGGCAGTCGTAAGTATTTCCTTGATTGGCTGGGCAATCTAAAGTATTGCCTGAATTGACTGGAAAATATTAAATACATCCTTGCGTAGCTGGACAATCCCAAGTCTTGCCTTAACTGAATGGGCAATCGTAAGACTTTCCTTGATTGGCTGGGCAATCGTAAGTCATGCCTTGTCTGGCTGGAGGATTCAAAGTCTTGTCTTAACTGGCT
>NC_046664.1:135010686-135014833 GCF_010883055.1 Belonocnema kinseyi | reverse complement strand
AAGTCTTGCCTTTATTGGCTGGGAAATCCAAAGTCTTTCCTTGATTGGCTGGGCAATATAAAGTCTTGCCTTGACTTGCTAGGCGAAACAAAGTCTTGTCTTTATTAGCTGGACAATTCCAGGTCTTTCCTTGATTGGCTGGGCAATCTGAAGTCTTTCCTTTATTGGCTGGGCAATCTCAAGTCTTGTCTTAATTGGCTGGAAAATATGAAGTACCTCCTTGCTTAGCTGGACAATCCCAAGTCTTGCCTTAACTGAATGGGCAATCGTAAGTCTTACTCTGATTGTCTGGGCAATCGTAAGTCTTGCCTTGCCTGGCTGGACGATAAAAAATCTTGCCTTTATTGGCTGGGAAATCCAAAGTCTTTCCTTGATTGGCTGGGCAATCTAAAGTCTTGTCTTAATTGGCTAGAAAATATTAAGTACCTCCTTGCTTAGCTGAACATTCCCAAGTCTTACTTTAAGTGGCTGGGCAATCTTAAGCCTTGCCTTGCCTGGCTGGATGATTCAAAGTCTTTTCTTGACTGGCTGGACGATAAAAAGTGTTGCCTTTATTGGCTGGGAAATCCAAAGGCTTGCCATAATTGGTTGGGCAATCTAAGGTCTTGACTCAATTGGCTGGGAAATCTAAAGTCTTGCCTTAAATGGCTGGAAAATATTAAGTACTTCCTTGAGTAGCTGGACAATCCCCAGGCTTGCCTTAACTGAATGGGCAATCGTAAGTCTTACTCTGATTGTCTGGGCAATCGTAAGTCTTGCCTTGCCTGGCTGGACGATAAAAAATCTTGCCTTTATTGGCTGGGAAATCCAAAGTCTTTCCTTGATTGGCTGGGCAATCTAAAGGCTTGCCTTGACTGGCTGGGCGATACAAAGTCTTGCCTTTATTAGCTGGGCGATTCAAAGTCTTGCCTTGACTGGCTGGGCGATACAAAGGCTTACCTTTATTTGTTGGGCAATTCAAAGTCTTTCCCTGATTGGCTGGGCAATATGAAGTCTTTCCTTGATTGGCTGGGCAATCTCAAGTCTTGTCTTAATTGGCTGGAAAATATGAAGTACCTCCTTGCTTAGCTGAACATTCCCAAGTCTGGTCTTAACTGAATGGGCAGTCGTAAGTATTTACTTGATTGGCTGGGCAATCTAAATTATTGCCTGAATTGACTGGAAAATATTAAATACCTCCTTGCGTAGCTGGACAATCCCAAGTCTTGCCTTAACTGAATGGGCATTCGTAAGTCTTTCCTTGATTGGCTGCGCAATCGTAAGTCATGCCTTGCCTGGCTGCAGGATTCAAAGTCTTGTCTTAACTGGCTGGACGATAAAAAGTCTTGCCTTTATTGGCTGGGAAATCCAAAGTCTTTCCTTGATTGGCTGGGCAATATAAAGTCTTGCCTTGACTTGCTAGGCGAAACAAAGTCTTGTCTTCATTAGCTGGGCAATTCAAGGTCTTTCCTTGATTGACTGTGCAATATAAAGACTTTCCTTGATTGGCTGGGCAATCTAAAGTCTTGCCTTTATTGGCTGCAAAATATTAAAGAACTTCCCTGCGTAGCTGGACAATCCCAAGCCTTGCCTTAAATGAATAAGCAATCGTAAGTCTTGCCTTGATTAGCTGGACGATTCAAAGTCTTGCCTTGACTTACTGGGCGATTAAAAGTCTTGCCTTGACTGGCTAGGCGATACAAAGGCTTGCCTTTATTGGCTGGACAATTCAAAGCCTTTCCTTTATTGGCTGGGCAATCTAAAGTCTTGTCTTAATTGGCTGGAAAATATTAAGTACCTCCTTGCGTAACTGGACAATTCTAAGTCATGCCTTAACTGAATGGGCAATCGTAAGTCTTTCCTTGATTGGCTGGGCAATCTAAAGTCTTGTCTCAATTGACTGGAAAATATTATGTACTCCCTTGCTTAGCTGAACATTCCCAAGTTTTGCTTTAACTGGCTGGGCAATCTTATGCTTTGCCTTGTCTGGCTGGATGATTCAAAGTCTTTTCTTGACTGGCTGGACGATAAAAAGTCTTGACTTTATTTTCTGGGAAATCCAAAGGCTTGAGATAATTGGCTGGGCAATCTAAATTCTTGCCTTAATTGGATGGAAAATATTAACTACTCCCATGCTTAGCTGGATAATCCCAATTCCAGCCTTAAGTGGCTGGAAAATATTGAGTATTGCCTTAGTAAGCTGGGAAATTTTTCTGAAATGTTATTTTCCGTCCTGTCTCCTTAATTTGCTCGTTCCTTTCGATGAAAGCCTAGGAAATGTTATCTTCTTAATTTTGTTGTTGTTCATCAAAACAAAGGTGCAACTTTGGTAGTGTTGACAGCTGACCAAGGGATTTTATTTTCTAATTTTCTGGCGAAAGTTGCAACTCATTGATTATAGGGATTAGGAAAAATAGAAAAAATTCATGGCTCTCGCTTGATCATATTTATTTTTTGGTACATCCCAGAGCCTAAATAAAAGTATTCATTATTGATGTATACTTTCTTTGACGTTTCATTGAGTTCAGTATGAGATTTTTACGTTTGCTTACTACTCCCACTCCTATACGCAGGTGATATCGTGTATTAAAGTTACTAAAAATGATAATATAAAGGCTCAAGTGATTAATTTGATTTTAAGCGATTTTAATCTCTTTCCTTTAATTAAATTGTGGTTTGCTTCGATGAAATTCAAAAGGTCGAGATAGTGTACTTGTGATTACCAATTTGGGTTGTATTTTTCCAGAATGGTTTCGTGCTAAATATCAAAATTCCTATAATTAATTTGCATTTCATATACGAAACATTATCGACCAATTTAATGCGTTCACTATTGAAAAATCTAAATTATATTTAAACAAGTTTACATCAATTCATTTGCGAATGAAATTTATTCGACAAATTTCTACAATCGAACCCCTATTCTTCACACGTCAAATTTCACTAAATTTGATATTTTTGAAATCAATTACATTTTTAACAGTTTTTGCAGGAGTCCCATTGTTCAGTGCCAAGAAACTATTTCTGCAAAATAGTAATCCGTATTTATTTCAGACACATATCTTTTATTAATTCAAAGAATCATACTTTTTAAATTCAATACTCAAGATAATTTCGCACAGCATTCAAGAAATAAATTTTGTGGACTCAAGAGGTTCAAATAAATACATTTGTTCGGTTCGATGAGCTCAATTCATTTGCATTAATGAGTGCGCTTTTTAATCAGAAATTTTTTTAAAAGAAATGTTTTTAGTATGAGTTTTTAGTCAAACAAATGTTTTCAATATTAACAGTAGTAAAATGAATAGAAATTCTAGATTATTTTTTTCCTATATGTGAAAAGTGTAATGATATAAATATATTAGTTCAAAATAAATAACTCAATTTTCAATTATTTTTAGCTTCAAAGAGATAATTATCAAGTCTTAAAGATCTCTAATCAAGGTAATAACACAGTTTACCCCAGGAATAAATTTTACCTTTCAAAAAGATAAAAACGTTGCATCACGTTTATCTAACGAAAGATAAAATTTATCTGAAAAAATTGAAATTATATAAAAAAAAGATAAAGTTTACCTGACGTCAATGTTTTTTTGACATAGGTTATATGTCAGACGGCTGTGTCAATTTTCACAGAAAAAATGTCCTTCATAAATTTCAAAATCCTCGAGGTATTCAATTTTAAATATTCTTACCTTATTTTACAAATTTTAAAGCCAAAAATCACTCACCTACACTTACTGAATACACAGTCTGCACTTTGGTTAGTTTATACCAAATAGTGTTTGCTTACAATTTTTGAAGTCTACATCAGAGTCGATAGAAAACTAAAGATTTGTTCAACAAATGTAAGGGACTGACGTCTGAGGGTTCTTACTCAGACATCTTCAGTCGTTAGATAAATGTGATAAAAAGTTTTAATCTTTTTGAAAGATAAAATTTATCCCTGGGTTTTACTGTGAATGTGTCCCCTGAGGGTTTACATTTTTTTTGCACCTTCTTCCCTATTGCTTTACACACTGTCCACACAATCACTTGGTGATGGGAGGGGGACCTACAGTTTAAGGTGGGTTCCGAAACATCAAAAGCAACAGCTTTAAGTACTTAGAGAAAACCTTTTTCTCCAGAAGCACCAGTCCCACGACTCTCCGGAGATGAACAGCTCCCT
>NC_046664.1:135005421-135010586 GCF_010883055.1 Belonocnema kinseyi | reverse complement strand
CCCTATCCTTAGATTCTCCCCTCATTTCTTGTCATAACAAAGTTGTTCGACATACGTCGCGAATTTTTCCCTATGCGGACGGCAACTCCTCAGTAATGTAGTTTTCTAGAGGGTTGGTTTTAAAAATTTGACATTCGCAGTTGCAATTATGATCAATAATTTAGATTCTGGTTGTCTGATGGCCATTTTTGCTTGAGATACATACTTGCTCACCTTTTGTTTTATTGAAACCTTTGCGTTTGAAGGAGATTCGGTTTGTTCTGGAACGTTTACAGTTTTGTTTTATTCACTAGTTCTTTTGTGTAATACTTTTTGAGTTTTAGGTTCATTTGGTTAGCTTTCATCCTGGTTAATGGTTGGATTTCATCATTAATTGAATTCCGTTTCAGTATCCAGTTCAGATTCATTTGTGTCTTTTATATTAAATTTTTTTATCTTACTTCTTTTATTAACAGTCATCTGATCATATGGTTTTGGTAGGTTAGAACATGTAACTATATTATCTTTTCAAAATGAAATTTTAACTTTTTCTTGTCGGAGGTATTTTCAACCTAGAATTCCATATATACTTAGAGGAAAATCTCGAAACACAGTGTGAAAAGCCACCATGCATTTTTCTATGGGTATTTTTCTTGTGCCTATATTTGGAATTTTAGTCTGAGCCAATTTCAATACGTCTGTTGATTCATTGTCATCTACTAGGATTTCTTCGTTTAAGGAATCTAGTTTTATAACAATAATATCGGCTCTCGTGTCAACTAAAGATTATACTTCCATTTTATCAAATACAGTGGATCAAAATTCTACCGCTGGGGATTTGAAATTAAATTTTGTATCGAAATTTGTTCACGGTCGATCAGGAACTGTACTCTCGTATAACGCTTCTAGTTCTCTGTACCCGTTTACACTATTCTTCCGTCTCGCTTCTCGCTATGTCTGTTCGACGAGTTGAGTGCGAACTTCAATGCGATAAGTCTGTATGTGCCTGAAGGTTAATCTCATTTGTCTGATAATAGCGACTGAATATGGTGTATTTTGCAACAGAGTCGGTGGAAAATAAGAATTGTGTCTGTACTGATTCTCGTGTGTGTGAATGTGATTATTGGAAAAATGAGGGCTGTTCTCATTTAAGTTATTTAAAATCCGGGTATATGAAAACGTATGTAACAGGGATATTTATGTGTATCAGAAGTTGTATTAGGATTAGGATAATAGTGTGAAGGATAGTGAAGGCTTATTTCTAGTCTTGCTTTGTATTCAAACGCAACTTTTAGAGCAAAATGTAAGTTCTAGGGGTTATGCGCTCCAATTTAGCCTGCTATATTATTAGGGGAACCTAGTTTAAAGGACACAAGGGCACAATCATTAAAGGGAGCTAATAATTGTTCAACATTAGGATATTTATCTTCAAGGGAGGCCCGAGCTTCTGATTTTAGCAGTGTAACTCTATCGAAGAATTCACTAACATTTTGCTCTGAACTTATTCGAATAGTAGAGATTTCATGTAAATACCAGGAATAAGTTTTTTCAAAGTTCAAATCGCTGTTTTAGGAGTTTAATTAAACTGTCGGGTGTCGTAAAAGTTTTTTTAATAATGCTGCCTGGTGACGTTCTTTTTAACCGAACTTAAACTGCCTTAAGATACTGCGTTTCACAGCTGACTGGCACCGATGATTCGCTGTTTATAATGTCTTGTGTGAAATTTGTAACGGGTGTGTTCTTGCCATCATAACTGGGGATGTTTACAACGCCTTGTCCTATGGTGAAACACTCGGCCGTAGATGCCATCATTAATTACCTAAGGCTGCGATTAATATCGCGAGCGAATTGAGTTTAATTGAACCAGTCAGGAATTGTGTACAATTACTGTGAATTTATAAGAGAAGAACTAACATATTCTCTTGATTTGAGGACAAGTTGCAACTATATAAGTTGCATTAATTTTTAAGATAAATTCGTATAAATTGGCTTCTATTTCGAACTTATTAATTAATAATTCCCCTTTAATATTTTGAAAAATTACTCAATGGTACGATCCCTATTTAGTAAAAAGTGATGAATCAGGAAAAAAGTCAAGGTGGATGGTTTAAATTAGATGAAACTATTCAATTCACTGACGCAGTTGATAACAACCCTAGAAAATGAATTTTATTTTAGATATTGAATTTGTAATCGTTCATTTAGACGAAACAGCGCTGGTTACAATATAAGTGGATTGTTCGACAGCAATCGCGCATCTATCACTAACCATGAGTTGCCTTCGACGTTCACTGGAAAAATACAATGCAGAATAAACAATCAGCTTAGTTCAGATACGAGAAGAAGAATATCGACTGTTTAAATGAAAGGCCTGAAAAGTTCAGTGTCTATGCGTTGTTCTGGTTTTGCAATCAAAACTTGAACCGTCGCTAATTACTAATTACTAATTACGTCAATAATTACGTTACGACCTAATTCGTTTCTGGTGAAAAGCGCACAGCTTTTAAGTAAACAAGAAAATCAAATTAAATTGCGGCAAAATTTCCTCTATTTATCGAAGAAACTCAGGAATAGATAACTTTAATTGTCTTAAAAACGATTCACCCAATATATCTGTAATTTCAGATGAAATATCTGATGTGATGGCGTTGAAGTCAATAATTTGTCTAATATTGAAATTTTAACCATATAAATTGCAGGGACTGAGAGTGAATCCCGAGTGAGCCGAAACTGATGTTGTAAATCCGTTCTTTAGGATATATATTCTGTGTGAGAACGGTAGGTTGAAAGAGGCGTCAACCGATCGCTCAGGGTCGGCGTCATCCCTCCGCAAACAATTGGGGAAATGATTCAGGCAGGCAAGTTGGTGCCTCTAACGAATCCCGAGAAGAGTAATTCTTCACTGAACGAACTCTGCCCCCACTCCAGTATGGATGGAATCAGTAGAAGATCGAAAGAGATTCTCAAGAGATCGATCTCTTAGTGAGCCAGAAGGTACCGTTTCTGATAAATCTTTTGAAAATCAAAATTTACTGGATGGCGCCACATACAATATATTTTCTAATTTTGACAAACAGTCACTAGTTGAAATTATTGTTGACTAATGCATTGTTATTTTTTTTCATAAATCATCATTAATCAGCATTGGACAATTACCTCTTTGATAAATAATTTGAATTATTATACATGATTTTCTTTTGTTAAAATGATTAATTTCTTCAGCTACATAAGGCGCAAAATAAATGTTTACATAACTTCGAAATTGGATAAATAATGCAGATTTCTTCAAATGTACGGATTGCCTAAAAAAACAGGAACACATTTTATATTACCAAATTGTCAACATATTCCAATGTTTTTAAATATATTTCTTTGTCTTCTTTTAACAATTTTGTATCATTTTCTTCTCAGAATCCATTTTCTGCTTTCTTGCGATAAGAACTGCAAACGTTGAATACAATTAAATAAAAGGTATTACTTTATACGAAAATAATTCGTAGAAGTAATGTCTAATTTTTAAGACATAAAGGTGCTTACAGAAAAAAAGGTAATACCTAAACATATAAAACTAGTGGACAATTTTGTGAAATTAAATATTTCTCCTTATTTTTCTATAGTTAATATATGTGTACTGCAAAGGTGGGTATTATTTAACTGAGTGTGAAATTTTTGGAGAAAATTATTTTCATGTAATCATTAATTAAAAAAGTCATGACGCGAACAAAATAGAAGCATTGTGCCACATATACATGGAAAAGTATAATTTATCAAAGTATTTAATTATTATTTTAGCTATGATAATAAATTACATCACTATAAAGATTCAGTTTCTAGTATTCGATGGTCAAAATTCGAACAAAATTGAGAAAGGACAATAAATAATTTTTCTATTAATTATATAATGTTTTCAGAAATATTGACTGCTATAAACAATGAGAAAAAATTACATTTCAATAAGAAAATACGATTTAAAAAACATTTTTTATGAATAAATAATTGTTTAAAAAATTTACATTTCTTTAAACAATTGAAAATGGTTTAAAAAGTCATGTTCAATTTTCTAACTGTCCATTAGTAATTATTTGTATGAAAAAGACGACAGAAATTTCTAAAAGGTAACAATAGTGCGCAAAAATGTGGTTTTTAAAATTTTTGGATCATATTTGGTGCGCTGCGGGGAAGGTGCGGATGGGTTGGAAATAAAAGTTGTTAGTACGGTTTTATTTTGTAGACACTCCTCTTACATCCCTAAGAAACGTGATACGTTTGGAGGAAACTCTGGAACATGAGTTTAATTTTTCGAAAATTCTAAATTTCCCTACGTTCATTAAATGGGATTTTAAATTATCCGCTGGCACGTGTTAATATTCGAATTTTGGAAAAAAATTCGGATTTTCTTCATCCGGAAATGTAAATTATGGGGGGGGGGCTATCTTGCCCTGCAGCTCGAAAAGAGTGTGAATAACAGTCGTATTTTCTGATTGAAATTCAATATTTTAACATTTTCTGTGGTACTAAATGTTTCTAAAAACATTCTATAATTATTTAAACAATTAATAATTTTTTATTTTCTAAATTTTTAGAAATTGAACCAGAGATGTCTACTTTCTCAAATGGGTATTCTATGCTACTTTTTGTTGAATAATTAAATAATTTGTATAAATTTCTTCTGATATTAACAAAAATCCATTAGTTTAAACAATTTTTATTTCCTCAAGTAGTTATTTTTCGATAACTAAAAATATGAGATAAAATAGAACACATACAATTATTTTTTAATAGTATAGTGACTACAGTGAATGGAAATTATACACAAAACCACTTTTTAAATTCATATTTTCTAAGTTAATTACAATATTAAATGATTTCCAGGAGTACTACATTCTGCTAAAAGCTGAATGTTATTGTTTATGCAATCAATTATTGTTTTTTCTTCCCATTTACTACTCCTCAAAATCATTTTACATTATGTTTAATTCAGAATATACGATCTCAACAATATTTTTGTAATAATAATTCTTTTAAAAAATTATTTGTGTTTAAAAAATTGTAAAATTGTACATATTTTCAAGTATATATACATATTGTCAAGTTAAAGCGTGGGTGGCTTTACTCGCAGTCGGTAAGGTGTATCGACATGATTTTGGTGTCAAAATATTAAGAAGAGCTCCCTCTTTCATGCTTTT
>NC_046664.1:135001985-135005321 GCF_010883055.1 Belonocnema kinseyi | reverse complement strand
AATAATTGTCTGTGTTCTATTTTATTTCATTTTTTTAATCATCGAAAAATAAATACTTGAGCAAATAAAAATTGTTTAAACAAATAGAAATTTGTTAAACATTAAAACAAATGTATCAACATTATGTAATTATGCAACAAAAGGTAGCATAGGATACCAATTTGTAAAACAGTGGACATCTCTGGCTCAATTTTTAGAAATTTTGAAAATAAACAATAAACAATTGTTTAAATAATTAAATCATGTTTTTAGAAAAATATTGCATTTCAATCAGAAATTACGATTTTTTAAAACATTTTTTAGTAATAAATCATTGTTTAAATGATATACATTTGTTTATATACGAATAAATATGTTTTCGCGCTCGTCCCCGCTTACGCGCTCATGACCACTCCTGACCCCGCAACCAGAGCTGCACTTTCTCCTTAGTCGTCATAATTCCAACCTGGCAGGAGAAAATTTTCAGCGTACCGATGAGTAACTGATTTATGTTGTGGGCTTACCGTCTACAAGAAAGAATTTTATATCTCTAGAGGCTAGACGCTAGCCCAGAACCTTGAGTCTGTACAGATTGCTACACTAGATTTACAAGAATATGGCCTTCATAAACATCAAAATGCAGCCGGAACCCAGAAGACACTGTTTATGGAAACCCTATTCGGGGACTTAGTACAAGCCTAAGAAAGGGACTTACTCTAAGTCTAATCTAAGGGAGGTATATCTTCATAAAATCTGATGTTTAGTCAAAATCAGCCCCCCAATTTCCAGGTAATCAGCGAAATCCCAGGTAAGCCAACAAACCCTCTTCTTCTGATTCATTTCAGTACGAATCTGAGCTTTGCACTTTGCTGTTCAGAGTACGCGCAACTTTGACGAGATTTTAATTGCCGTGACTTTTTCATACAAAACGTTTCACGTTTCGCGTTTAACGCCTGTACGCGTTTGCGGTTGACGGTTGAAATCATTAATTATCAACACAAATATTGCATAATGAGCTCCGTGGATTTAAGAAAATCAGCACGTGGACGCCCAGCATCTTCCGTTCGCGAATTTTTTCAAGTGCAAGTTGGTTCAACTGAGGTGAAATGTTCAATAGATAAGTTCACGAAGACTCTGGTAAGTGCTTATTCAATGTATTTTATAATATAAGCTTGAATAATATACCATGAAAAGATCTACACATTTGTTATTACTCATTTTTTCACAAGATCGCATATTTGTTGTTTTTAGTCGTAAAAATACACTTTGAAAATAAAACAATAAGGTTTTGGACAAGCGACACAAGCTCTGAAAAAATTAAATAGACACAAGTTTGCTCTGCCAAAAAATAATAAAAAATCATTTAAATTGGCGTTCAATAATTATTGATAGGTCACGTAGTTTTTCTTTCAATCGTAAATAATACGATTAAATATAAAATAAATCTATTTATGGAAAAACGGCAGAAAACGAGAAGCATGCACATTTCTTATGACAAAAATAAGACAATGAAAATACTTTTGTTCTAATGCTAATGCATATTATGAATGTTAAGAATATAGATTTATTAAAATGATATACATTTTTCAGGGTAGCAAAGAATTAAATTGAATGGGAAGTAAGAAACAAAGATTTCAAGTAGTCATTAAAAATAAGATTTATACTTCATTCTTCAATGTTTGAATAAGCAGCTCCACACGGAAGTGCAGAAACAAATATCACATATAGACATAGAATATTTACATTTGTAATTAAAAAAGAATAATTTTAAACCAAAAATAAAAAGAATTTTCTGCAATATGGTTAAATTTTCAGAAAACAAATTTTTCCAACTGAATTAATGAATCATCAACCAAAAAAAACTAAATTTTTAAGAAAGTAGTTCCACTTTTAACCAGAAAATATGAAAAAAAATCGTTAAAATTCTTTGAAATCGATTTAAATTATTGAAATTAATTGAAAATTCCTTGGAATGTTTTAAGATATCCTAAAAAATTTGTAATCCTTTAAAATCTCTTAAATTTTTCAAAGCTCTTGAATATTCCTTACAATTTTCGAAATACCCTAAAGCATTTCAAATTCTTAAAATCCTTTGACAATTACTTGAAATCTTTTAAAATATCCGAAAATATATAAAATCCTTAAAAATCTGATACTGAATTATTAAAGTCATTTGAAAATTCCTTGGAATCTTTTAAAATTTCCTCAGATTTTTCAAATTCTTTAAAATCTGTTGAAATACCTAGTACTTTATTTTAAGATTTCTAAAGTACTTTAGAATTTTTTAAATAACATTCCTGGTATATTTTTATTTCTTTGAAATTCCTTTTTATAATAAAAAAAAATTGAAAATTTCTTGACATCTTTCAAAACATCCTCAAATATTTAAAATCCTTGCAAATCTTTTAAAATCCTTACAAATCTTTTGAAATCTCAAATTTGAGAGAATTTTAAAAGATTCCAAGGAATTTTCACTTGATTACAGAAATTTAAGATGAGATTTTAAAGGATTTGATATATTTTAGGATATTTTAATAGATTTAAATTAATTTTCAACGGACTTTAATACTTAAATATGAGACTTTAAAGAATTTCAAATATTACAGGGTATTTGTAAAATTTCTTGATATTCTCAACAGTTTTAAACAATTTCAGAATATTTCAAAAGATTTTTAAATATTGGACCATGTTTTAAAAAAATTCAGGGAATTTTCAACTTATTTTTATGATTTAATGGAATTTTAAAGAATTCAAAAAATTTGAGAAGAGTTATTTACAAAGTTTCTAAAGTACTTTAAATATCTTAAAATAAAGTTCTAGGTATTTCAAGAGCTTTAAACAATTTCAGGAGATTTCAAAAGATTTTAAGAATTTTAAATATTTGACGATGTTTTACAAAATTTCATGGAATTTTCTACTTATTTTTATAATTTAAATGAATTTCAAAGAATTTAAACAATTTTAGAAGGATTATTTTTAAAAATTCCAAAGTATTTTAGAAATCTTAAAATAAAGTTCTAGGTGTTTCAAAAGATTAAGAAGGATTTGAAAAATTTGAGACAATTTAAAAAGATTCCAAGGAATTTTCAATAGATTACAGTAATTTAATCTAATGTTTTCAAAGATTTGATATACTTTAAGATATTTTAATAGATTGAAATTAATTTTCAAAGGATTTTAATAATTTAGTATGAGACTTTAAAGGATTTCAAATATTACAGGGTATTTGTAAAATTGCTAGATATTTTCAACAGGTTTAAACAATTTCAGAATATTTCAAAAGATTTTTAAATATTTGACCATGTTTTAAAAAATTTCAAGGAATTTTCAACTTATTTTTATGATTTAAAGGAATTT
>NC_046664.1:134994772-135001885 GCF_010883055.1 Belonocnema kinseyi | reverse complement strand
TTTCAACAGGTTTTGAAGAATTTGAGGGAATTTTAAAAGATTCCAAGGAATTTTCAGAAGATCTGAATAATTTAGTATCAGGTTTTTAAGGATTTTATATATTTTAGGATATTGTAATAGATTTCAAGTAGTTTTCAAAGGATTTTAATGATTTATTAATAGACTTTAAAGGATTTCAAATATTAAAGGGTATTTGTAAAATTTCAAGATATTTTCAACAGCTTTAAACAATTTTATGAGATTTCAAAACATTTTTAAGGAATTTAAATATTTGACGATGTTTTACAAAATTTCAAGGAATTTTCAACATATTTTTATAATTTAAAGAAATTTCAAAGATTTTCAACACCACCGAAGTGGTAATAATGCACCTTCTTTTTTACGGCTCCCCCCTGACATCGCCAGCGTAACTAAACCGGTTATGACTAGAGTGAAAATACTGAAGTATGTTTTCCCCATAGATAGTGGGAGATTTGTACTTTGACTTAGAATTAAATAATTCGAATTTTTGGAAAAATAGTTTGACTAGAGAAGAAAAATGTTCATAATCAGATGATGTTGTTGGAAGACTCTTGAATTTTCAACGAAAAAAGATGAATTTCCTGCTACAACTAATGAATTTGCAATCCAAAAGACTATGTTTTAACAAAATATTGAAATTTTCTACGAATTATATGAATTTTTAAGAATGTAGTTCAAACTTTCCTTCCTACAGTTGCATTTACAAACCAAATATGTACGATAAATTCTCAATAAAAACTTCAATAGTTAAATTTTCAATAAAAAATGGAATGGTTAAATTGTTACTTAAAAACAGTAATGTTTAAACCAAAAAAAAAAGTTTTCAACAAAATGGTTAAGCCCCTCAAAGAATCAATTGAAATTTTAACCAAGTAGTACAACATTGAATGACGTACTTTCATGTTCTACCTAAGAACATAAGAAGACTCATTTTTCACCAAATACATGAGATTTTAGGCAAAGAAGTAAATTTTCAAATCAAGAAGATAAATTTAACCTCAGAAATGAAACAGTTACATACAGACTCCGTCGCTTCTTTCTGACATAAATGCGAAGTCTAACGTTTTTTAAATCTGTGAATCCTTGACCGTTCGTTTATCTCCTGAAGTATAATGCAGATAGAGACAGTGCAATAACAGAAGTAGTACCTACTGCAGACATCTGACTGAGTGCCCATGCCGTTGTAAGAAAAAGTAATTACGAAAGGGAAGGGGGGTGTTCGGCAACCAAAATCTCTTCAGTGTGATGTCTCTGTACAGGGCAGGTGACCGACTGACAATTCCGCCCAAACTGTTACCTCACGGCCCACTACGAGGCTTGCCCTCGCTAAGCCAGTAAGCCTATAATGCCGCCGTCGATCCTGCTCTGCGGAAGTCCTTTGTACCTAATGAGGACTAAAATGGAGAATGCAACATTTTTTAAATGTACCCCTTGTTAATTCATAAATATAACATTCAAAATCGGTGAATTATAACGATTCGAATGTTCAAGTTTATGTGACACTTTATTTAAAATTTTGCAGCATTTTTACTTAAATCCACTGCAGTAGCTTTAATGTAATGGTGGAGTTTTCTATTTTAGTTGGGAAATTCCGGAAGCTAACATTAGTATAGTTTTAAAAGCTTATCAACTAACATCATAAAATAGGTTTATTTCTGAAATAATCCCATTTCTCAAAATTATTTTGCAATAATTTTGCACTCCCAGTCCAAAAATATGAATAACCTTATTTCTGCCTTAATATTGATACTCATTAAGAAACATCATACATCTCTTATATTCCTGCAGCAGTGTTTTATAGTAAATTATGCAAGACGTTTTTTTCCGATCTGATACAAAAAAATCGCATTTGGACGCCTATGTTGAGAATAATAAAAAATATAATTATTTTTTACCCATAACATTAATTTTCTAGAAAAAAGCTGTTAGTTTTTAAATAACAATAATATAATTAAGATTTCCCTTACAGATATTAATTTTTAACAAACAAAAAAGAAATCAAGAAAAAAAGTGAGACCTTAATAAACAAGATAAGATTTTAACAAAGAAAAAAATTTTCTACCAAAAAGACGAATTTTCAAATGAAAAAATTAATTCTTAAACAAAAATATAATTTTGCATCCTGAAATTGTGCAGTTGAATTTTTTATCAATTTTTAAAAAAATAGTTGAACCCTAATCAAAAAAATCAGTTTTCAAACAAATAGTGGTGTTTTTAACTGAAAAGATAAATTTTAAATTGAAAATATAAATATATAAAACCAGAAATAGGATGATTCCTTTTTAATTAAAATAATTAATATTAAAAATATCAATTTTTAATTCCAAATGTCAGTGTTTCACCAAAAGTGGGATAGTTGAATTTTTAGTTAAAGAATTTAATTTTTAACAAAAAAAGGAATGTGCAACTTAATAGTTTTGTTCTTAATCACAAAGATAAATTTTCAACCAAGAACACTAATTTCCTACCAAATACACGAATTTCCATCGAAATATGTGCATTTTTATATAAATATTTCAATTTTCAACTAAAAAAGATGAATTTTTAATTTTAAATATCAATTATCTACCAAAAATTATATGGCCCAATGTTCTTTTACATAAATTAATTTTTGACTATCTATGAAGGATTTTTTAAAAAAATAATTGAACCCTCAATGAAGAGATGAATTTTTAACCGCGAAGATTAATTTCCTACCTTAAAAAGATGGTTCAAAAAAATCTAATAGAATCCTCGAAAAAAGATGAAATTTTAATTAAGAAGTTTATTTTTCTTTAAAAAATGACGAATTTTCAACAAAATTCTGAATTTCTAAATACTGTATCAAAACAGATAAATTTGTTTTCAAATAGTTCAATCTTTAACGAAAAAAGATCGATTTTAAGCGCATAGGATAAATTTTCTACCAAAACAGAAAAATAAAAAATTTGAATTACTGAGTGAAGAAAGGTCAATTTTCAATTTAAAATATCAATTTTCAATCGAAAATAGTAGAATCGAAATTTTTGCAAAGAAATTGGGTTTGGACAATCTAAAGTAATGTAAGTAGATTTTACCATTATATAGAAATTAATTAAAAATAAAAATTGGAAGAAAATAGTTGAATTTCCAATCAAAAAGGTTCCTTTTAAACAAAAACAGGTGAAGCCTTAATTATGAACTTAATATTCAACGGAAAATGGCATAGTCCAGTTTTTATTAAAAAGAATAATTTTCAACTCAAAGAAGTGCAATTAAAATAAATAGCTGAATTCTCTACGAAACAGATTGTAATGAAAAATATTAATAAATTTTCAACCAAAAATGGAAAGTTAAATTTTCACTTCAATAAATTAATTTTAAAAATCTGCTCGCTTCGCGGGCACATTCTCATCGCGCGCTACGCGCGCGGCTCATTTCGCTCGCAAGTTTGAGCGCATCTATGGCGCGCGTCGGTTGAATCTCGCGCTTCCCGCTCGATAATCGGTTACCTCGCGCTTCGCGCTCGAACATAATTACACCACGGACGGCCGGACGGACGGACAGAGAGACAGACGCCATCGTGAAAACCTGATTTTCGGATTCAGGGGGTCTCGAAACGTGGAGATCCGTTCAAAAAGTGTGATGTCTAATTTCCGACAATTCTAATACTTTCTCAATCATTAATGATGATAATGTAAAAAAAATGTCAGATAAATGGTTGAATCCTAAATCAGCAAGATGAATGTTCAGACAAGGAGATTAATTTGCTACTAAAAGAGACGATTAAAAAAAAAATCCATAAATTTTTAAACAATTAGTTAGATTTTTAACTCAAAAAGAGCACACTTTAATTTTTAAAATTAATTTGCTACCAAACATGTCATAGTTGAATTCTCTGTTAAAAAAAAATAATTTTCAAAAAAACAGTGTTATACAAATTATTTCAAAGGAGATCGAATCCATTTAACATTAGGCAGGTTCTGCACTTCAAGTCGCTGAATCGATCAGGAAGGGAATTAATTTTCTATATTATTTATATTTTCTATTTATATTTATATATTTCTATATTAAATTTTAAGAGAACTATTTTTTCGTTATAAGAAGCAATTCTATGCTTAAAAAATTAGTTTTTAAACAATAAGATTGATGTTTTACAAAAAAGACGAATTTTCAACCAATTACTTGATTTTTAAACCATAAGGGAACAGTATTTTGCTTATTTTTTGCTTATAATGTTCAACGATTTAATTAAATTTTTTTCCATCTTGAATTAAATTGTTTTTTGGTTAACAACTCATCTCTTTGGGTAGACACTTGATTTTCTTAGTGAACATGAAAACAGTAAAAATGTATCCCTTTTGGTTGAAAATTCGACTATTTTTTTGAAAACTTGCCTTTTTGAGTTTAAAATTCAACAATTTTGTATATATTTTTCTTTTTTCTTTATTCGTTTTAGAGATTTGCGCTCGATAATATATGCATATATACATCTACAACAGTAATTTGGTAGTTGTGTATTATCTTCTGTTAAAACTCCTTTGTTGAGGACTCAATTATTTTGTTTATTTTGTTTTGTTTATACTTTTGTTGAAAATTCGTGCTTTCTTTGGCTGGAAATGAATCTTTTTTGTTAAACATTTCTCTAACTGTTTTAAGGTTAAACGAACTTTCAGAAATTAATTTTCTTGGTTGAAGATTAATTATTTTGGTTAAAAAAATTTATCTCTGGTTAAAAATTTACAAATTTTTTTGAAATGCATTTTTTGGTTCAATTCAGCTTTTATTGTTTTAAAATAATCATATTTTTTAGTTTTAGCTTGCAAATTTATCTACTTATTAAAAAGTTTAACTATTTTGTTAAAATATTATGTTTTTGAATGAAAATGTAACTATTTGGTTCAAAATTCGTTAATTTTTTTAAACTGTAAATTAAACTTTTTCATTTTCAGTGTAAACGGTTTTGTTAAAAATTTGGCTTTTTAATGACAGATTTGCATTTACAACCGAATAGTTTAACTTTTAACTAAATACTTACATTTTCAACCTACAAATATAAATTTTAAACTGAATTGCGAAATTTTTAAACAAAGAAGATTAGTCTTTAACAAAAAAGAGTTGTTTAAAAAAAAGAATTCTAATGAAAAAGTAGTGGTGAATATTAAAAAAAAAAGATGAAGTTAATATATATGAAGCGAATATGAAGTTTCGATAAAAAATGTTACATTTGATATTTCAACGAATGCAGATGCTGCCAAGAGATGCATTGTAAAAATTAGGTAACGAATTTTCAATCATAAAGATTAATTTTATATAAGAGATTCGAATTAAAACCAAAATTAGAAAATTGACTTTTTCAAACAAAAAATTAATTTATTCCAGAAAAAAAGAATTTTCAAAAAAATAGTACATTTTTTAACCAAAGACATGAGTTTTCCACTAAAACTATAAATTCTTCATCTAGAAAAACGAATTTTTAACAAATAAGGAATTGTCAGTTAGGAAATAAAACAACTTGTCCCAATCCTTAAACTTGTAAGTCAAAAGACTATTTTTCTATAAAACAGTTATAGCACCTTTCCCCTCCATCTACCTCCATAAACCACATTTTTTACAACACCTTCACCCCACATTAAAATTTTTCAAGTATTTGTTTTTTAAACTGTTATTCTTAATCAATGATTTCTTTAATTTCAATGTAATTTGAAATATAATAACTATCAGGTTAATTTTAAAGAAAATATTTGTTTTTCATAAACTTTCATGTGAAAAGTCTAGGGGACAGTGGGAGAGTTAACTAAGCCCGAGATTCGACAATCTGCAGAAATTTGAGTTCAGTAACGTAGTTTTTTTCCAATTTCGTAAGGATTCATCTACTCTCGTAATCAAAATTCGTACAGTAATCATATATCGCGTTATTCTTTACAAAATAGTATAATGTTTTTGTATAAATCGGAATAATGAAACAGTTATTACTCAAATTTGTATGACATAGAACGCATGAACTAATATTGGGGAGACTTGACCATGATTTTCAGGGGAGAGTTTACCAAGTGGCAACAAGCTTATTACATGTCTTACATTCATCGACAAAATAGTATCATTTTCGAACTTTGTGAGAAACGAAACGTAAAGCTTCATTAAAAACTAGAGATCGATAATATGGACAATTAAATTATACCTGCTCGTAAAGAGGATTTAAAAAATGTATGATGTTTATTAATAAGTTGGCAAATTAAGCTAGAATGAGACTATTCATAGTTTTGGGCTAGGAGTGCGATTGTTAAATAAATAAACCAAACTTATGATTTTAGTTATTACGTTTTCAAATCTGTACAAATTGCAGCTTTCGGAACTTGTCAAGCTAAGTGAAATATTGCACCAATACATAAAGTAATTCAAGCTAGTGCAGTGGATTTGAGTGAAAGAGACTGCAAAACTTTCCTCATAATCGCACATATGCTGGAACAGTTAGTCTTTAATTTTCAACTTTTCAAGTCAAGTAACATCGTAAGAATCGTTCTAATTCACCGATTTGGAATATTGTCTTCATAAATCACCAAGTGCTGAATTTCAAAAATTTTATATTCCGCATTTTACTCCTTATTATTTATGTACAAAAGACTTCCGCAGCCCAAGATCAAGATCGACGACAACAGTTCGGCATAGTAAGGGGAAGCCGTGTTATTGGGAAAACTTTTCCAGGTACCCAGCATGGAATTAACCATTGTCCCTCTGTTCATTATCTTCATTCTATAGCCATAATAGTCCGGGAGCTGGGTATGTTCCCGTATGCATTCAAGAGGCAAAAGGTAAAAACTAGTTAATCTTATGTATTTTGACCCGCTGAATCCAATGGTACCGGTTAATTTTACGAGAAGTGGATAGGTCTTGTTTAAAACGCAATTGTTTAAACAAATAGGAAAAAATGGTTTTTTTATGGGACAAATTTTTTTTAGTAAATATGGAAAATTCTAAGCATAAAAGTTCTCTTGCAACTTTTTTGTTAAATGCATATTTACAAAGTTATACATTTTCAAAGTTCAAAATTTGTCGTTTTTTGCAAACTTTGAGTATCGATTATTCTTGACGTATTGAATATTTTTCGAAAATTGAAGAAGAAACTTGTTCTTT
>NC_046664.1:134988158-134994672 GCF_010883055.1 Belonocnema kinseyi | reverse complement strand
AATTGCGTTTTAAACAAAACCTATCCACTTCTCGTAAAATTAACCGGTACCATTGGATTCAGCGGGTCAAAATACATAAGATTAACTAGTGTTTACCTTTTGTATCTTGAATGCATACGGGAACATACCCAGCTCCCGGACTATAATCTCTGTATAGATTCTACATTCTATATTGTCTATTATGATCTATACTGCAGACTATAGGCAGTATAGGCACTATGTACTGTACAAACAGCAACAGCTCTCTTGCGAGAGGGGCGAGAGAGGTTCATACAAAAGGAACGCTTCTTGGTGGATCCGAGAGGAGCAAATCCATAATTAATAATCATTTGCCGCCACCAAGGCAAATTATAAAATGGAATAAGTCTTACACAACTACCCCCGGGATCAAAAAAGTTTTCAAAATGGGAAAACTACCTTCAACAATGTAAACATGATTTAGAACTCCAAATTAATTACATGGTACTTAGAAATTTCCTTCCATTATAATTTCCCCAAAACTACCCTTCCACGTGAACGTATGCAGCAGAACATTTATATGTATGAAAAAAGGATTAGAAATAATTAAACTTAGAAGAAATTGTTAGTTGATATTTTTTGCTCTTTCTTTGCTCTGCGATAATATATAATGCGTTCCCCAAAAACTACCCCTAAGTAATACATACATACCCCTCGTCATCAAAAACGCCTTAAAAGTTGAAAAACCACCTTGAACAATACAAAAATGATTTAGAACTCTAAATTGATTTAATGGCACTTCAAAATTCCCCCCTCTTTATAATTTTACCGAAAAACTATCCTTACACGTGAACCTATGCAGCAGAACATATATATGTATGAAAAAAGTATACAAAATAATAAAATTTAGAAAACACTGTTAGTTGATATTTTTTTGCTTTTTTTTCTCTCTGATAATATATAATACGCTCCCAAAAAACTACCCCCAAGTCATACATACTCACCCCTCGTGATCAAAAACGTTTTAAAAGTTAAAAAACCACATTGAACAAGGTTTTTTAACTTTCAAACCGTTTTTGATCACGAACGGTGAGTATGTATGACTTAGGGGTAGTTTTTGAAGAACGCATTATATATTATCGCGGAGCAAAAAGGAGTAAAAAATATCAACTTACAGTTTCTTCTAAGTTTAATTATTTTTTATGCTTTTTTCATACATATATATGTTCCGCTGCATAGGTCCACGTGTCAGGGTAGTTTTTCGGAAAAATCATGGAGAGGGGGAAATTTTTAAGTGCCATGTAATCAATTTAGAGTTCTGAATCATTTTTGCATTGTTCAAGGTGGTTTTCCAACTTTTAAAATGTTTTTGATGACGAGGGGTATGTATGTTTATATGATTTAGGGGTAGTTTTTGGGGAACGCATTATATATTATCGCAGAGCAAGAAAAGAGCAACTAACAGTTTCTTCTAAGTTTAATTATTTTTAATGCTTTTTTCATACATATAAATGTTCTGCTGCATACGTTCACGTGGAAGGGTAGTTTTTGGGAAATTATAATGGAAGGGAAATTTTGAAGTGCCATGTAATCAATTTAGAGTTCTAAATCATTTTTGCATTGTTCAAGGTGGTTTTCCAACTTTTAAAACGTTTTTGATGACGAGGGATATGTATGTATGTATGACTTAGGGTTATTTTTTGGGGAAGCAAAAAAAGAGCAAAAAATATCAACTAACAGTTTCTTCTAAGTTTAATTATTTTTAATGCTTTTTTCATACATATGAATGTTCTGCTGCATACGTTCACGTGGAAGGGTAGTTTTGGGGAAATTATAAAGAGGGCGAAATTTTCAAGTGTCATGTAATTAATTTGAAGCCCTAAATCATGTTTACATTGTTGAAGGTAGTTTTCCCATTTTGAAAACTTTTATGATCCCGGGGGTAGTTATGTAAGACTTAGGGGTAGTTTTTTGGGAAACGTAATATATGTCATCATAGAGCAAAAAAAAGCAAAAAAATCTCCACTCGTTGTTTATCGCATTAGAATCATTTTTAGTGACTTTTCGTAGGTGGAGGCACTGAGTGGACGTCCTGCTAGCGCCCCCTCCCTTTTCTCCGAAGTTTAAAGAGCAACAAAATTTTTTTTAGCATAAAATTAGCAAAAAAAAGCAAAAAAATATGGCGTATTCCATTTTATAATTTGCCTTGGTGGCGGCGCTGAGTGGACGGACCTTAAAAAAAATTAATTTATTCGCATTTTTTTCTTTTCCTATTCGCTAAGCTCTCAATGAAGCAGTGTTTTGTTTATTTTTGAGATTTTTCATTTATGAGTAATTTAATAAAATCTAGATTTGTTTCAGAGGAGCCTTTCACAAAGTGAACATAAAGCCCAAAATAATCGCTTATTTTGCAGAAGGACCACGAGGGAAATTTACGGCGCCATGTAAAAAAAGTACACCCAGCAGAGTTCGAAGTCTTCGAAAAAGCCGAAAAGGCCACAAAGGCAACGAGAGCAAGATGTGCGTCTGAAGGAGAATCTTCGAAACGGAAGCGAGACTACGTGTTGAATGGTGTGGAGCTTTCAGCTGACGCGCTAAAAAAAACTATAAATGCGGAGACAATCCGCGATGCAGTTACGCAGAAAGTGGAAGAAGTCCGTAGATGCGTGATGGACGAAATAAAAGTAAGGAAACCGAGAGTCTTAAATATTAATTCGAATGCAACCCTTCCAGGATTATAATTCACCCCCTTGCAGAAATTTCTCCATCTTTCCCAATATGAAGTTAGGTTGTGACGGGACCTCCATCAGAATATCTAGTCTACAAAAAAACTTCTTAGAGCCTACCTCAGAATGTCTTGTATAGGAAACATTGTTTGGAGCCCCTACCCGAATAATTTGCCTAGACAAAACTGCTGAAGGCCCTGTCCGGTTCTAGTGAAGGAATCAATTTTTCGTATAGGTATGGCAAATTTAGCTGCATCTAATGGGTGCCCGAACAGAGAATTCTTGAAATCTTATATTGCCTGTAATATTAATTTTTAGGTTTTGTAATTTTGAGTATGCAGAAATAATGTGTTTATAATTATTTCAACCGGTTATTCTTAAAAACTAGATTTAGGGCACTAATGAATATGTCCTTTGAGGCCAGGCAAACATCTGTCAATTAAAGGTCAAGAGGTTATGTTAAGTACGGCTGGCCAGTGCTTTACCAGAGCAGTACTGACCCAGTACTGATCACCATTGTAGATAATCGGCAGTTCGCCCGGAACTGGCTAACGGCTGGCTCCAAGATCGGCGCAGTACCATGTCGACAAAATAAATATTTACAAACATTTTCTAAATATGTTTCAAAGTTTTGTGTATTAGGGTGGTCCAAAAAGGCATGGAATATTTTGTTTACATGCTACAGGACTGCGATCCCCCCAATTTGTTTCCAAATCCGAAAAAGAAATTCCCTAATATTTTATTTTTTATTTTTTATTTTTACATGTGTCGATTTTAACTTGAAGTTTCCCATGTAAAATGCATGGGGAAAATCACATTTTTTAGTTTATATAATAATTTTTTAGGGTTTAAAAAAATGTAACGGAAATGTATGGTGGCCTGTAGAGAATTATCCAACAAAGAATTTCATGTATCTAAGATATAAGTCTGACACCCCATAAACACCCCTATGAATACCTGAAAACTACCCTTAAAACAAAAATGTCAATTTCTTATGAAATCGACCTTTTGAGCACTATATTTTCGTATTTTTTAATAGAATTGAAAATATTGGTCTAGTGAAATATTTATTATCATTGGTTAATTAATTCTTAATTATTCAAACAAATGGAATTTGTTTAAATAATTTTTTATTAAAAAATTAGTTTTTCCCCTAGAATTTGTCACTATAAGTCTAGTGAAATATGTATTAACATTGCTTAAATTATTTTATATTGTTTAAATAAATGTAATTTGTGTGAACAATTTTATCCAATACAAATGTTTCCTTACAAATTATTTCTATTGGTCTCATGGAATATTTATTAACAATAATTCATTAATTTTCCATTGTTTCAAAAAATGGAATTTGTTTGAATAATTTTTGTATTAAAAATTAATAATATTTCTTCAGTGGAATATATATCAGCATTGTTTGATTAATTTCAAAAAAAAAATTTAATAAAAATTATTAGTTAAATATTACTGATAAATTAATTATTATAAAATTAATTATTACTGATAAGTATTCCACTAGACCCATAGTAATCATTTTTATTCCTAAAAAAATCGAAAGGCAATTATTTAAACAAATTCAATTTGTTTGTCCCAATACAACAGTGGGGGAAAACTAAATGTTACATGGAGAAAGATTCCAATCGATTAAAATATGTATACAAATTTATTGTATTGAGACTTCTGTTAAAAGTTCGTATATTTTACATTTACATAAAGTCGTATAATATAATCAGTAAAAATACTCGCAAACAGTTAATGTTTATTTTTAAATATAACAGTAGTGGGTGCTAAAATAAACCACAATGTTTAATTGAAATTTCGATTTTTGAAATTATAAATGATATTCGGAAGATATGTAACCGTATGATGATGAATAGATCAAAGTACTGGCTACCAGTAGCTGACCCCACTGGAATCCTACTACAAAATGGAATAGGGTTTCGATAGCCTCAGCGTTATGTTGTGTACGGGCCCGTCTAGTTTTCCCCATTACAGCCCGATCATAGATGTGTAAAATTCGTTCAAGCAACACTAGAGCCCTTTCAGAATTTCTGCACGAGCCTTTACAATGTTTTAAATAATAATTCCTCTTCTATTATTGCAACCGTTATGCCAAACAGTCGCCATTTGGCGCTTGTGTATAATGTGGATACAAAACTGTTTACTTATTCATGGAAGGGTTACAATTGAACCTATAAATTAAAAACGTGTAACGTGTATTATTAATCTTGAAACTCTTCCAGGATATAATGGTTTGCCTAAAAGTCGACATTGCATCGAGGCATGGCAAATCATTCCTTGGGGTCAATATACAATATATAAAAGATTGTAAGTTGACTCTAAGGACCTTAGGCGTGAAGGAATTTTCGCGCAGCCACACCGGTGAGACTCTGATGGGCATGGTGAAGAACATATTGCAGGAATATTACATCAGAATTGAAGACCTGTATTCGTTCACGTTGGACAACGCCCCCAACATGATAAAGTTTTGCCGCATGATTGGAGAGGCGCAGAAGATCGTGCAATCACAGTACAATGATGTTACCATTGAGGCGATTGAGTACTGTGACATAAATAACAATGAAGAACCCAGGGAAGTCACGTATGCCGATGAAGACGAAGTGGATAAGGAAGTCGAGGAGAAGGTTGAAGGTCTTTTGAAAGGTTTTCTGGCAGAGGGAAACATTCTGGCTATAATTTATATTCGTTATACCGCCCATACTTTACAACTGGCTGTTGAGCAGGCAATCAACGAGTTCAAATCAATAGACAAAAATCTTTTCGAGAGAGTACGGAACGCGGTGAAAATCCTGCGAACCGAAAAGGTAACTCGCGCCATCAAAATCGTTGATGCCAGCGAAAATAGCAACTAAACGGTTGCAGAGCGAGAGTCTCGTACTATCTGAGTTTTTTCTCATTTGGGTTCGCTGTCTCAAAGATATAGAGAAAAGTGCAGACAGTTCTTAGTGACTTAATTGTCAAGTACATGAGGTCCAGGGAGCCAGCTCTGTTAGAAAACGAGGCTTTAGTGGCATCGGTCTACCTGGATCCTCGGTGCAACATTATCCTCACCAAAGAATCTTCGGAAAAGGCCGAGAACCTTCTCGTTCAACTTTGGACGAAGCTGAATGTACGAAGCCAGTGGAAGCAATTGGCTGGCGGAGAGGCTTGTCCTGACGAGAGCATGCAAGAGGACGCCGAAGATCACGAATACGACGAATACGAGGTCAGAGTACATGAAGGAGCAGCAACTGAAGGATATGCCCGAAGTGGAGGACATCAGGCCGAAACTGAAGGCGTTCCTTCGGCAAAACGTAAAGATCGCAAAAGGGGTGTCTTTCCTGCAGTTTTGGAACTCGATGAAGTATTCCGATCCTGACTTGCTGAGTCAACTCCAACGGGCGCGCAATTGGAGCTTTTTCATGTTTTTCGTATCTTGCATAGTTTGTACAAAAAATGGAATTTTTGGATTTTCATTATTTTTGGTACGATCAAATTTGGAATGTTCAATTTTTCGACCAAATGAAAATAGCTGTTATTATAATCTTGTAGGGCTTTCAAAAATCAACGGTTTTCTTCTGTTGACTTTTTTTCATATCATGCGTTGTTTGGCTTAAAATGTTCATTTTAGTTTTTTTTTGGATTTTGAAAATGCTGTAACTCTGATCATTTTCTATTTATAGAAAAAAAGTAATAAGGGTAAATTGTTTGAGTTTCTGAGTACTATAAACAAACGTACGAGGGTAGTTCAATAAGTCCTTAGAATGAAGTATAAAAACAATTTTTTTTGGGTAAATTTTTTTTTATTTTTCAACATAATCTCCTTGGAGCTC
>NC_046664.1:134977845-134988058 GCF_010883055.1 Belonocnema kinseyi | reverse complement strand
TTCATTTACCCAGTTATAAACCGTTGCTAAGGCAGGGGCAGATGTGCCATGAACTGAGTCCAATTCATTTTTTATCTCATATGGAGTTAAACCCTTTAAATAGAAATGTTTGATTGCCGCTCTGAACTCGTTTTTTTTTCCATTTTTCTTAACGAACAATTTTTTTTTTCAATTGGTTATAAAAATACGTAAACTCAGAAGATGTGGACTGTGACTGCACCATATATCTAGTCGGGAGTGGTGCTGACTGAAAACAGATGATTTGGAGCAATTCGCGCGCCATCTGTTGGACATTCTGAGGACTTATTGAACTACCCTCGTACATACAATTTTGAAATCTTGAAAAATGTGGTTTCAAATATTTTTAGTACGATCAAATTTGGAATTTTCAAATTTTCGACCACATTAAAAAAGTTGTTATCATAATCTTGTAGGGCTTTGAAAAATCAATGTTTTTGTTCTCTTGAATTTTTTTCATATCATGCGTTGTTTAGCTTAAAATGTTCATTTTAGTTCGTTTTTTTGGATTTTCAAAATGCTCTAATTCTGATGATTTTCTTTTTATAAAAAAAAGTCATTAGGATAAATGGTGAGGGTTTCTAAGTACTATGAATATCTGCACATAGAATTTCGAAATCTTAAAAAAATGTGGTTACCAAAATTTGGGAAACGCGCTCACTTTTTGAATTTTGATTCAAAATAACTGGTTTATGAACTTGTTCTTCCTTTTTAGGCCTTGAAAAGTAGGCAAAATCAGAATGCAATCTGATGAATTTTTCGAAAGTTATCGTGTCTACAGAATACAGACTACAGACAAACACCTACGTAAAAATCGTTCCTTCTAAGTGGGTCTCAAAACGTGAAGATTTGATGAAATCCGAAAAAGTGAAATTTTACGCAAAACCAATATTTTCTCATTAGGATGAGAATGTAATAAATTTTCATTTTATTTTAAAAATTTGAAATAAGTATTGTGGGTGTTCAAAATTAAATATTTTGGTTTCAATTAATATTTTTTTAAACCTTTTCAAATTAATGTTTATTTCATGAAAAATAGGGATAAATTGCTCGCATTTATGTTTGATATAAACAGGTGTCCGTAATATTTTTAAATTTTTAAAAAAATTGGATTAAAATTTTTGAAAATGCTCTGCTTTTTTGAATTTTGATCATACCTGGCTGTTTAACAAACCTGATCTTTCTTGTTGGTCCTTCAAACTGTGTGCCAAAGGACAATACAATCCGGCGGCGCTAGTAGTAACTTTGTTCTAGCTGTTTTCACTGTTGTATGCCTTTTGTCATGTAGAGCTCGTACACAAACTCTTAAAAATGTTTCAAGAAAACGGTTTAATTATATAATTATTGTTAAATTGACACTGTGAATTTTTTAAATAGTGTTTTCCTGTTTTTTTATCGAATCACTTACATTAATTTATAAAAACATTTTGAATTAGTTCCTAAAATCTTTAAAAAGTGTGAAAAATTTTAGAGCAAAATTTTGCCATTTTACATAATGTTATAAAAAATTTGAGTAAGTTAAAGATATATTTAAATTTTTAAAACGATTTAAAAATAATTAAAAATTGAAAAGATTGTTTAATAATTTTGTAAAGTTTCTCGAAAATGAAAGACCTTTTTCCAGGCTTCTAAGAAAAATTGAAATAAGTTTTTATTTCGAAAAACTAATTTGAAGACATTATTTAAAAAGATGTTAGAAGATTTGAAAAATAGTAAAAGCAGAATCGGAAAGAAAAAAAAAGAATTTTTCTTATATTCGTGTGCAAATTTCAAATAATTTTTTATTTTAAAAAATGAACTTTATGAGAAAATTGAAAAAGGTTTTTCAACATAACAAACGATTTCCTAAAATTTCTAAAAATAGTTTAGAATATTTTAAAACCAAATGTTTCAATTTGGCAAGAGTTCAAAATAAAATCGAACAAAAATTGGGCAAATTCAAGAAATATATAGTTGAATTTAAAAGAGTTTAAACTCGGAAACATTTTCGAAAATGTCACAAATATTTATTGATTCCTTTTTGATTTTCGGTTTACATGAATGTTGTCAAAGATAAAAAAATATTCATTAATGGTCTTTCATTAAGAGTGACATGCAAATTTTGAAATATTTTAGCTTAGTTACATAGTCTATTTGATTTAATAAATATCACATTTT
This sequence comes from Belonocnema kinseyi, assembly GCF_010883055.1. NCBI lineage: Eukaryota > Metazoa > Arthropoda > Insecta > Hymenoptera > Cynipidae > Belonocnema > Belonocnema kinseyi. Next base: position 134,985,883 of record NC_046664.1, on the reverse strand, counting down.
AGAGTTCGTTATTTCAGTATAATAGAAAACAATATTTTAGAATTTATCATGTACCTTGTTTATCATCTATAGATACAATAATTATATTTATTATATAGTAGCATTATATTTTAAAACGGCAATATAAAAAAAATTATTGGTTCTTCATCACTATATTTAAAATTGTTGAAATATCTGGGACTAACACAAAATAATGAAAAAATAAATAAAATCATAAATTAGCAAGAAAAAAAATTGCCGAATTATAAAATAAATAAGTTGTTAAATTCCCATGAATATTTCTATTCCTGAAATTTAAGTTTTACGAAACATAAAATTTGCCGAAAATAACTAATAAATTATTAATTAATGATTAAATCGTTTGCCTTATTTATAATTATATTAATAGCTCATAAATTAATTATCAATTAACTATGTTCAGCAGTTCTAAATTTAGAGAATTGAAATATTCGTGGGAATTTAATAATTCGTTTATTTTACAATTCGTATTTGAAGTCGATTAATTTTAGTTTCGGATATTTTTAAATTCGGGATTTTATTTTTTTTCAATTAACGATCTTGTCGTTATTTAAAATTTGGATCATTTTATAATTTGATAATAATAGATATTTTTGGCATTTTGTTCATTCGTTTGTGTATTCGTTATTTACTTTCAAATTATTTTTTATAAGTTCTGAATATCCATGCAACTTTTGTGTGGGTCTGAATTGTGTCAATCATGCCGCTTTTTCCTATATTAAAGAAAATAATACCTAAGTACATAAGTCTCATTTACTAGCTGACTCTATACTATGAAGGAAAAATTATTTTGAAGGGGTTTTCATATTTATTTTGTAACTTGTATGCATATTTCCTATGGTACTGGATGGTTTTGTAGAACAAAGTTACTACTAGCGCCGCCGCATGGCCGTTTTCAACTTTCGTGACACATTTTTTGCATTGGACAGTACAGTGGAAGCACCCCCCTGATATTAAATAATATTAACTTATCTTGTATACAGAGGTAGAATATTACTCCACATGTATTCAATTCTATATTCCTAACATTATTTTGAAATGAATAATGATGCACCTTGTAATTGTATAATTCGTGATCTGCAAAAACTTTACTCAACTGCAGAATTGTTTCCAGAAATAATAAAAAAAGATTTAATAAACTTATTTCCTTCAATATATTTGTTTCTAGGATAAACCTTCATAATTAACGCTTAAGGTTGACACCCATTAGTATGGACTATGTGTCAATATTTTACATTGACTTGATTTTATTAACATTTCTGAATATTATTCTTTTTACATTGTTCAATATTTATATCAATATCAAGAAATTTGTATGCAATTATAATTGTAATAAAATATTCATTATTCACAAATTTACCCATTTATTAATATATTATATATTATTAATTAATCAATTAATCGATTCATTATTGTCTCATTATCAAATAGTAATATATATTATATAGTTGTGTTTTAAACGCGTATGATATAATTTAGAATTAGCGAGAAATTGCTAAATTACTATAAAGTAGCTTTTATTTTGATTTAAAAAACAGAATATCAGAGACTAAATTCATACTGCATAGACAGAGAGTAAAAGTCCAGAGAGCTGAAAGTAGGTTCAAAACCTAACTCTTTCGGATGGCAGTTCACTCTCTGCGGGATCGTTTGAAAGTATCTTCCGTTAAGTTTCCATCGAGAGCAAAACCTACTAGAATTCTGGAGGTTTCGATCTTTCAAAGATGGAAACCCGTGTACTTTGTTTTGATCAGTACACAAACTAAAGGACTGATCCTCTGTACCTGTTTCGCTCGGGATGCAAACTTAACCAGATGCTGCCGCAACCCATCCGTTTCTGAGTGATTGAGAAGGAGGCAATATCCACTCGGGATGGGATCACTTTCTTCCTGCAGTAAATATTTTCGAATCTTGAGAAGAGTAAAACCTAACGGACCCTTTTTCGTCGGTTCAGGGAATAAATCCCAAACTGAGCAAAACCTATTACTCTTAGTCCCTGATAAATTGTTGTTAATGAATTTTTTTAACAAATTAAAACTCTTGAATAATTACTCTCAATATAGGGTGATAATTTATTTAATTGCATTAAATTATTTTTTAAACATGGGTCGTAAATTAAATCGCCCACGTTACTTTTCAAGTATTTTGTGTAAATCGATACTATTGTGAGGAGTTCTATCTCTAAGAAACGTATTGTATCACAAACCGATAAGGTGGCGATAGATTTTACCAGCATAGAAAGTAGTATGCGGTGCACTCTCGTAAAATCACCACCAACAGTGGAGCGCATAGTTAGCCCAAGTAGCACCGGTGTGGGGACCTATCTGACTTCTAGAGGGGTCAGCTGATAAATAGCCGCTCCCGACAGGAAAGCTTGTCTTTCTTCGGATGCGGCGGTAGAGCACCACCTCTAATAGAAGGACTGCGGTTCTCCCTTATTAGCCACCCTATTAGATTTTTTAAATCACATGCGCGGTGTCATTAGCCATATATTTCAGGTTAGGTAGAAAGGACCTATGGGCCAATAGAATCTTACTCTCAATAAAGAGGTGATTTTATAGTTACGAACGCGATTTAGGCGAATATAAATATTGCACTTCAGCGTGTACCTTGCCCCGCCCGGACTAAGGCACATATACTTTATTATCGATTTTCTTTTAGCACGCGTTTGCCAACTGTGCGATCCAATGTATAACGTTGTGTTTACTTCTCGATATTTCTTGCTAGATTCCGAGTAACGAGTCGAAATTTCATAGTAAGATATACCGCCCTTTAAATCCAGTCATATTAGTTGTTCATGCACATAAATGAAATGTTTTTTTTTGCTTCGGTATTTCTGTACTTTCTTAACATGAGCAAGGCTCATTGAAAAAATATTTTTCTTTTCTCTTTATAATTCTCGAGCACTGTGAATTTTGTTACATGTATAAATAACTAAAATCCAGTGCTTCAAAGAAGAACAATTTCTGGCTGACATTTTCTTGTGAAATCTCTTTTTGTTTAGGGAAGATACCCATCAAATAAATAAAATTAATATAGAAAGCTGTTGTATCTCACTAGAAGATTTTTTTATACATCTATTCAAAGTAGATTCAAATAGGGAAAAGGCGATTCTGTCGAGCAGGATCACCCATTGTGTCAAGGATCAAAATGATGACAAATTGTGAATTCTAATATCTCATTAGAGTTTGGGTTTAAGCCCAGGATCACTAAACTGAATGTTCCACGTGATTCAATACATTTTCCCAGTTGTAGCTTGAAGGAAGGTATACAATCTCGCTACAACAAAGATAATGTTTTAATTGCCTTGGATCTATGTTTGTCTACAATCTGCGATTGATAGTTAGTCATTTAACTTTGAGAATTCTTCATAGTCATTTGATTCTTGAAGTAGATAATTTGTTTCCAAAGTTTTCTTTTGTCTCAAAGACAAGATGATGGTTTTCTAACAGACGTTCAAAAATTCATTACTTTGTAAAGGAAGGGTCTGAATGTAATCGAGCTTTGATAACTGACTGACAGTTGCGTTCATATTTCAATAGAAAAAGCGATAAAGGTTAGACGGTTTCAACTAATAAATGAAATGACCATGAAAATTAAAATAATTTAAACCTATGTGTTTTCTCAAGAAATTATTTCAATAAAAAGTACCTATAAGCTATTTTTAACATTTGTAGTTAACATGTATTAGTTACTATAATGCATTACTGCATCTTTACTAATCATGAATAGAATAAACGCATTGCTAAAATGTAAGCAAAGGGTCTGATGGGAAACGCGTATCTATCACTTAGCGACCGACTGCCTTACTTGAGTAGAAAAGGCCAGTCAAGGTTATACTTACATTATTTGTTTGAAAATGATAATTCTGTTGTAGGATTTAAAAGATGTGGCGTATTGTGGCCTGTCTTCATTCCACAGTTTGAATAGCATGAGACATTGCCTTAATTTATATGTTCGGAATTTATTAAAACCGAATGAAGGAATTAAAATTGAAAAAGGGTTCAAGTTTTCCGAATTATTATTAAACCCTTTTATTCCTTTTTACTTAAATTTTCCTCACTGTTGTCGATAGATAAACGTTGGATTTTCGGTCTGCAGGCCTTGAAAAATTGACTTGCTTACACTTCCATTTTTTACAGAATTTTCTTATAACTATGTCTTACAAAATACAATCCATCCACACCTTATAACTAATCCACTCGCTTCTATAGCCTAACCTTCCTCGCTGCACTTCGCCTCGCCTCGCACGCATTTCGCTCTTTTCTCGCTATGCCTCGCATTACCAGCCTCTGTCTCCGCCGCTAACACCTAATACTTAACTACTATTTACGATGTTTACAGCTTTCTTACATCTCATTCCTCTCCTATTTACAATCTTTCCTTCTGCATTCCTCTTCCTCCTTCCTTCTCTTTTTCTTCATCTTACCCAACGCCCTCTTTACCCATGCTACTGCCCTTTTGTCCCCCCTTTCATGTAACAATACCTCCATGCTTATCCCAGTTCTTTCCACCTCTTCACACTCCTTCAACCAGTGCTCAACTTTTGTATCTCCTTTCCCGCATAATTCACACATTCTTTTTTCTCTAGAAAGCCAGAACCGATTAGAATTCTCCATGCAACCGCATCTCATTCTCGCTATCAGCTCCTGACTTCCTTGCTTTCCTTTCCCACACAAATATGTCGCTCTCTCCCTTGGAATAATTTACACAGAGTTCCCGTTAAACCTTCACTCTCTTATTCTCTTCTCTCCTTCTGCCTTCTCTTTCTCCATGTCATTCTCTTAAGCCAACTCATATACCTTCCTTCCTTCCTCGTGCATCACTCTCACTTCATCCATCTGCAATCCATTCGTTCTAAAATGCCTTTCCCTTTCCACCTCCTTCTTTGCTCCACTACGTCTGTTCTCCTTCTCTAACCAACACTCCCTAACCAGCTTACTTCCTACCTCTTCCAAAAATTTCTCCTCATATTTACACGCTCGACTCCCTGTTATAATCCCTGAACTCGTTCTCCCTGTCTTCCTCCTGACAATAAAGTTCTGCGTATTCCTTGCCCACCCTAATGTCCACTTTAGATACCTCTCCTGTATCCTATTTACCCCCTCACTTACCTTCCATGCCCACACCTACACTCCGTAAAATAAGACTGTCATCACTAGCGTACCAAAAAATTTCATTCTCCTTACAAAATCATTCGCGAACAACCTCTTCCCCATGTCCCACACCTGCCTCATCACTACCTTCCCTTATCTCTTGCGCCTCCTTTCCTGAACACCATAACCTTCGACTTGTCCGCATTTGACCCTAACCTATTCTTGTACAAGTATGTTCTCAACGTCATCTCCTTTAAAGCCTCTTTCCTCTTTGCCAGCAACACTATGTCATCTGCATATGCGAGTGACTATATCCTGACTACTCCTACCCTAACTCCTCCTACCACTCCGGCCGCTAGCTTACTTTCCACATCCGCGATCAAAATTGCAAAAAGCGTTGCGTTGAGCTAAGCAAGAAACCTTGCCTCAACCCCCTCTCTATCCAGAACCCCTCAAAGATTACCTCCACTCCTCTCACCGTATCTTTCGTGTCCTCATATACCTTTCCTACCCTCTCGATCAGGCCCCTCTTCACTCTCCTCTCTTCCATTACCTCCAACAACCTCCCCCTATCTACAGAAGTGAACGCGCCCTTTAGATCTACAAAAAAGCATACGCTTTGGCACCCTTTCTGGTTTAGTATCGTAGAAATGGTCTTGAACGCGATTGTTGATTGATGATGACGCTATTTTAAAGCCTTCACTTGTATAATCTTGTTACAAAGAGTAGAGAAAAGGTTCATTCCGGGTAAATCGTAGTTTTATTAATAACGACAGAGCTTCCGAGCACGTCAAGTATATCAACACCTATCATGCACATCGAAATTTTTCTTGCTCTGAATTTAACCGTGCAACGTATCTAAGAAAGACTTCTACTCTTGAGTACCGATGAAATAGCTATTCTAATACCACACTGAAGTTAAATTGTCAATAAAGCAATGCATTTGAACGAAAGTAACAAATTCCACCGCTGCCACCAAATCAGCTGTCGAGTCCCGAGCAAATACGCGAGGGTAGAATAGAAATTTGGAAAGAGAGACAAGGGTGCTGATTAGGTCCGGGTGTTAAGGCTTGACAATTTATTAATGTTTGTGGCTACGTTGTCACTTATCACTTTTACGGTAACTGTTTCAGTTTCAATGTTTTCAAATCAGTAAGAGATAGGTAGATCCACAAAAGATATAATGTAAAGGTTTGAGAGTAGATACACAGTTACTAAATATTTACTTACTTGAACCTTCCTGTTTAAGGAAGAGCAGGAGAAAGTGGTTTTGTCGATTGGATCTCTGTTGTTATAGTAAGGTAGCGATGAAGCCCTACCGGATGTTCTTTTTTGGTGTGGGAAAACAATGCAGTAGGACGTTTCGTTAGTAATAGTGCGAGACAAGGCCCTCAAACAACTGACCAACCCACACTTGAGTTCTTTTCAAGAATGTTAACACCGCGCACTTTATTCGGAAACGACTCAAGTAACGTCGACAAAAAGTCTCAGCCGACGCACAGTGGTTAAAAATCGGAAAAGGAGGTCAAAAACAAAAAGAACATGTTTCCCTACGTGTCTTTTACTTATAGATAAGTCTCAGCAGTATATGTGTAACTTATTGCTACATGTTATATCAATAAAATCTTTTTTTGTATTGAGCGAACAGTCTGAAAGTGAGAGTTTCACGAGTAATATCCAACGCGTTTGATACAAGTGAAAAACAACTGCACAAAAAACGCATAACTTGTGAAATGGCGGACAAATTTCTGTTTTCCAAAATAAAATCGTGTCTGAAAAGTAAGTACTTCAATATTATTTAATTGGTGAATCATGATTTTATTGATTGTAATTTACAAGAGCATGTAAATTCGGTTGAAATCGTCTCGAAGAAAAAATGAGAAGTAATATAATTTGATAAATATAAAAAATGTTCCACTGAGTTCCGGCATGATATTTAGTTTAAAATGATTATAAGTGTTTTCCTTATTCTATTATAAAAACCCAGCTGCGTATAGCTGCTGTTTTGAGTTTATTCTCAAGTTTTATTTTAAGCTTCATATATGTCCATAACCTGAAAACTTGAAGCCCCTCTCTATCGATAACCGGTTCGGTTAATCAATATAGTTTCAACATGGCTATAATTTAACCACGTTTCTATCCGATAAAAAAACTATAATTTTAGGTGGGTTCACTTAACGTATTTTGCGCTATATGTTTATTAAAAAAAACAATTTCACCTTATATTCATGTAAACTTAACCTAACCTTAACCTACTTCTTCAAAACGGCTTTACCAATTGAAAAAAGAATCGAACGTTCATTTAGCATATGAGTCCGACATATTGGACCCGCCATTCTGTTTTTCGAATTTTTTATATTGGATTTTGATCAGACTTTTTATATCGGAAGTGAACAGTATGACTGCTTGAGACTAACGACACAGATACAGGGAAGAATTGGGGTTTACATAATTTTACGTCCCTATGTTATAAGATAGATTTACATTTTTGAGCACTAATGTGAAGTTTTACAATATACGATTTGTAAAAACATGTTTCTGTCCGTTTTGTCAAGATACGTTTTGTAAAAATATGTTTTGACCTAATACGTGCTGCTTCAGCTTTTAAATAAGTTATAGAAATAAGGTTCATTTTTTCGGGTGATAAATAATTATGTCTCGTTTACTAAGAATGCCGGTGTCGATATTATCATCTTTTAAGGGCATGCTCTTCGGTAACCACGGGACTTAATTAGTCCCCGGTTATGAACATTTTTTTGATGTTCGTTGTATCCACACGGATTGAGATATCGTTTTAAAAATTTGACATATTAAATAAAAAGAACTAAAGGACGTTTTTATACATCAATATGTTTACAAATTTTAAGAAAGTTTATTTATAAATTGATAAAATAGGATATTACCATTCAAGTTATAGCACTTTG
>NC_046664.1:134955199-134977745 GCF_010883055.1 Belonocnema kinseyi | reverse complement strand
TTACGTGTGTGCAGATACTTCTTTAATGATTTACAACGAATGTGCTAATTTTATTGCTTATATTAATTTTTGTAAATGTTTGGACGAGTTGTTCCAAAATTTGTGTCAGTGCTCAATATACGCGAATCAAAAAATTTGAAATGCATCAAACAAAAATTGTCTGCAAAGTGCCATAAGTCCAATGGTAATATCATATTTTATCAATTTATAAATAAAATTGCTTAAAAATTGTAAACATATTGATGTACACAAACGTTCTTTAGTGCTTTATATTTAATATGTCAAATTTTAAACACGATATCTCAATCTGTGTGGACACAGTGAACACCTAAAAAATGTTCATAACCGGGGACTAGTTTGGTCACGTGGTCACTGAAGAGCTTGCGCTTAACTCAATTATATGCCATTCGACAGGCGCGAGCCTTATTATTCCATGAGGTGACTAATGAAATCGGCAGCGATCCGCGACCTGCTTTTCAATTCTTGACATTTTAGTAGTACGAATAGTATGTGTTAACTTAAATATAGACGTGTTTTTTTATACTTCATATGATTGGATTTGGCTTTGTTGTGATTAATGTTTTAAATTATTAGGTATGTGAATACATCTGTATGATAGTAGGATTAATTATATTTATCTTATATTGATAGAGTCTGCAATTGCAGTTCCTCATTGACCGAGCATAGGTTGAGTTATCAGTATTTTCTGAGTTCTTATCCCTCCATGGCAACACTTTAAGTATCTTATGGTTTCTATCTTATTTACCGTAGTATAGTTACCATAGTGAGGTTCAAACCCAGAAAAGATCGATCATGGACACTTTTATAATTGGTTGCGTTACACTGTTTTATATAGGATAAGGTAGGTTGCACCTAGTTTCAGGCGTTACATCGAAATTTTCAAATTTTGGGATGTAACACACATTATTTCTTCACAGCAATGTAGGATAATAATTATAAAATACAATCTCACTTCCGGTTCTCCTAATTTTACCCTAAAAAAATGAGATAAAAAAATATTTTTTTTTCTAAAAATGTTAATTTTGTATTAAAAATCAAGTATGTTAATTCTTTCTTAATTTAATATCAGCAAACACACCATGCACGAGGTGTACACAAAAAGTGAAAATTTAATACTGCATTATCAAAAGTGTCAAATTCAACAAAACGGGCTCCTGAAATCGACTTAATGCAATTATACGTTTGATTTTTAAACATAATTATTAAAATTTTACATTTTAAATAGAATAGTTATAAAGGTATTGTCTAGAGGATATCAAAAGAAAATGAAAAAAATCGTTTGTGCGGCTGTAGGTGACATCCGACTAAATGTGCCCCTAAAATCGTTTCAATGCAATTGTTCGATCCATTTTAAGATAGAGTTAATAAAATGTTACATTTTCAAATATTATATGGTTAAAGGTTTCGCCTGAGGGTATCGAAGAAAAAATAATACCAAAAATAGTATATGTGGACGACGGTCAAATCCAAAGAAACGCGCTCCTGGAATCGTGTCAATGCACTCATCCGGTCGATTTTCATACAGAAGTAGGAAAATGTAACATTTTTAAATGTGATGTAGTTAAGGGAATTGCCTAGAAAAATAAAATAAAATCGAAAATCGTATGTGTGGACGTTGGTCCAAGCCGACCAAATGTGCCCCTGAAATCTAATCCCTAACTGATGACACGAGAGACTCGTCCCTTTCTTATTTGTATTTTGATGTGGGTTTCCTTTCACTGTGCCTTTTGCACCGCGAGTTGATTCTAATCAAGAATTTGAATGCCCTCGAGTTCCCAAAATTATAACATCTTTTATGGCACTCATTAAAATATATGTGCAAATCAGTAACACACCATCGGAGTCATAATGAATTTTCACTGATTATCAAAGTGACAATTACTGCAAATTTGATTCACGAATGCTGCACGAAGCGCACACGGGATTAGCCTTTTCTTCTAAATTCAAGTTAAAGTTAAATTGAAAAAATATATATTTTTCTTTATAGGGAATTGGAGTCGTTCAAAGAAAATCAGTCTTTTTCGTGTTGAGATTTGAAAAGAAGTTATTTTCTCTAGGCGGCTCTCGATTTCACTCACGCTACCAGCACTTAAATCTGACCCGCGATAGGATGTCCGATGTATTATGGGATAAGTTAATGAAACCTAATTTTTTTAATCCCAAAACTCGGACGGACTGCAATTAGGGTAGTTCTGGTCCGTGCCAGATTGCCCAATGCCCAAGTTACTGCGAGTTTGATCTCTGAGCGAGGTGTCTCGATCGTTCTTAGTAGGGGTTTCTAGGTAGGGGTTCTTTCTCATTCTAAGGAAATTACTTATAGGTGGGAAAGACAGGCTACGTGACCTTGAGGCGCTATTTGCTTTACGTTAGAATGTTGGTCGAATGATATTTGGATTCCAGCAACTGTTCATGTGAAAATTTGTAAATGCGTAACTTGGCCAGCCCAACGTCGAAATTTTCGCTGAGCGAACCACGTGGCACTGTTTTGATGCTATCACGTGCATTCGATGTCGACCTATATCGAGGCTAAGTGGAGAACGAAAAGTGAGATGACCCCATATGATACGCCAGGGGGAAAAAGAGAGAGAAATAGGAGAGAATTATTGCATGATATAGTCGTTTAAAACACATCGTTCTGTGTGTGTACATTATTTTCCTTTAGCACCGCAACGAGAAGAGGCCAGCGCGATGTTGGCCTATGCTTGGAAGGAAGAACGTACAGGGCCTCACGTGTGTGCGTGTATGTTCGCTTGCATTCATGCGCGACGTGCATTACTTCTTTTTACCTTGTTATAATAAAATTTCCTTATCAGGATTAAATCCTTGTTTAATTTTAGTCTTATATTTAAGCTCTAGTTTGGTACATTACTATTAATGACGACGGTGATATATGACTAATTCCAATTTTACATTTTAGTTTTAATTTTATTGACAATGTGTTTTCCCTAGCACCGGAAAACAAAGGGCTCAAAAAGTATCAGAACTCCGCTATACTCTCAAGTACTAACACATCTATTTATATTTATAATAATATTTATTGCTCCATATCGAGTCAGCTCGTATGCTAGCTTTTACAGAAATTTGGATAGCTGAATAAGCATTCTTAATCAAATCCTTCTTGTTACCGACGATATAGAATGTGACTTTATGTAGACTTTTACATCCAAGCTAATGTGGCTCAAAAATAATATTTTCAATCCACCTCAACTTGAAAACTATTCTTATACCAAATTCGCCGTGACTAACCACACCGAATGCTTCCTATTTTCGTCCTCGATATTTCGGGTGACACGAGTGTAGGAAATTAAACTTATGATACATGTTTTCAGTTACTAGGAAGATATTGATGCTTAATTTTCAGCCTTAATTTTGATCATAGTTGGAAGTGACATTTCCTGGCAACATGGATTAATACAGGAAGAGAGAGAGAGAGACAGAGATCATGTAAATTTACTATTTTCAATCATTCGTGGAAATTTTTCTAAGTAATTTGGTCGCGTATATGTTTACTTTTATTGTCCTATATGCTATATCGCGCGTCTTTTGAGTGATGTGGTCGCGTTCTTGCGCTCTTATTGTGGGAATAATAAGCGAGAGAAGGGGATGGGAGGTGGAAGAACGTACGAATTTTCGCCTCGTCTGGACCCAGGGTGATGGATTACGGTTATTCCGGAACCGTTTCTAAGTACAGATTGAAATACCAGTACCGAGTGTAATTGGCCCACGAGGTAATTTGTGTTTTCCAATTGAGCGATGTCCACGAGGAGACTTACTATTACCTTCTTGTATATAGCCGTGACTGTGGCGGCGTCGGACAAATTTTCGAGGTCCACTTGCGGTCCACTGATTGAAAAGCTGACCCCAGGATGTTGGTCTTGGATGTTTCGGTTGATAGTTTTTAGCGGATGCAATCATCGAGGCCAACGTCCCCAGCTCGGAGCACGTTTGTCAGGATTTTAGCATTTCATTACAGCTACAGTTGTAAGTCATCAGCCCAGAGATTGGTTCAATGATTCCTCCAAGTATTCCCAATATTTGCGTGGCTAGGCAAATCCTCATTCCGATGGACAGCCTGTGAATAATTGTCTTGTCAGTATGCTCCTTTACCTCCATGGTATTTCTCGATACTTCCTTCTTTATATTTTCAGCGACAAGGAATTTCGCCTCTAGTCCATAATCGGCAATCGTCTGTAAACAGACTAGACCGAATCCAGGCAGGTAAAAATCCGATATATGGTTGAATCGTCGTTCGTAGTCATTCAGAGGGCCCAGAGTTTTGTGTATGTTTCGAAATATTGTAATCCTTAGTGTCCCAGCGACTGGTCTTAGAGATCACTCCTTGGAGCTGTCTAGTAATTGTAAGAGAGAACAGGGAAATCAACAGCCATGATTACTTCATCTTCACCTAAAAATATTAGTCGCTAATTTAAATCATATTACTTGGAAGGAAGTCTTAGACAGAGTAGAGCTAACTCATTATTCACAATAGAGGGTTTGTACTCGGTCTTGAGAATCTTCTGTTAAGTTTTTTGGAGATTAACAGCAAACAAGGAACAGCTTGTTCTTATGTTTCACGAGTCGTTCCACTGTTTAGGTTATGAGAATGATATTATTGTTTTTCGTATACCCGACTCTGGTGTAGCGCCCGATATCTCGACTATCAAATTTACCGCCTCTTAACTTCTTTTTAAGCGTAGACCTGGCCTTCAATCTTTCCTACCAGAGGTCGTATTTTCCCATCGTAAAGCTGCTTGAACCGCGTTTTTGCTTTGAGAGGGGGATAAGGTATTTAAACTTTTATTTTGCATTCTTAAACAATTTTTTTAGATAAATGCATAATATCTTAAGAATATAGTTTCAGAATTTTAAATCGATCAGAGCAAAATTGACGGAAATATAAGTATACGAGTATAAAAGAATTATCAAGTTTTATTGAAAATTTTTTAGTTTGCAAAACTTCAAAGCATTGTCCTGAAACTATTTAGTTTTGGAATTTGTGTACGCCATAACTCAAAATCTACTGGACAAAGCGTTTTAAAAGTTGGCACAATAGTTCTTCACATAATTCAACAGGTATCAATGGCAGCTTGTTTATTATTTAAAAATAATTATTAATTTTACAATAACAAATTAGCCGATTTTTAGTGAGAATCGGTTTTTTGGCTTCCAAGTGGTACGACTTTTTTTATTTATTTCGCAATCAATATTCTTGAAATAATGCCTTTTTTCTTTGAATGAACCTTACCCGCGCCCACCCCACTTAATTAGATTCTTTTCCACGATCTTCTGGATTTCTGCAATACTTATTATAAGTTTACGCAAATACGAACAATATGTTTCGAGTTCGGATGCTTGAGAAAAGGAGCTTAGGGTGCTGGCTAGTTGTGTAAAAACTAGCTCATACGGTGTGAAATTAGTTGATTCGTGCAACGAGGTGTTATAAGCAAATTTTGCGAAAGGGAGTAAGCAGTCCCAATCGTCATCGTCGTTAGCATAGTGATTAATGTACTCGGTCAGCACAAAATAAATCCTTTCAAAGAAACCAATTAGATTGGGTTCGATCCCCAGAGATCGACAGCTGCTTGGCGTTGAGAATCTTCTTAAGGTGTTTCATCGGCTTGCTAACAGACCTTCCACCTCTATCCGTGAGAATGCTCTGGGTTGCTCCACATTAGGAGAATAGGAATGTTGCGAGAGCTTGCGCAATTGTAGTGGTTTTCATATTGAGGATAGCTAGTGCTTTGCACTACTTAATAAAGTTGTCCTGAATAGTAAGGATGTGAGGCTTGCCGTTTTGGGTATTAGGGAGTTTCCCTACTGTATCGAAGGAAACCTTTTCGAAAAGTTTAGCAGTGATATCGGTGATGAGCACTTGCTCATACTAATTTTGTTTAGACAGATTTGGCATTTACGGATAAATTTGGTCACTTGATGTTAATTCGGAGAGAATACTTCCACCTTCCCGTGACAGAGGTTGATTATGAAGTTACTATTTTTAAAGGGTCAGATAGTTGTCTCGTCGTTTGGTTATGAGGCCAGGATCCCAGTATGTGCCCTGATTTAGCTATTCGACGGGATGTTTGGTTGTACCGCCCTAACGCGGTGCGAAGGTTTTTCAGTCCCATAGGCGTTGAGTTTCAAGACGCTCGCTAGCAATAAGGAGCTTAGCAATAGAGTTCGTGGGTTCACAGTCCGCTGAGATGAAATTGGCATAATTCTCCCTTTTGTACGTCAGGGGTTCGGTCCACTGATGTATAGTATTGGGTTCTCCGTCACCTATTCTAACCGCATTCGACTTGCTTTTGGTAGCGCCTTAGTCCGGCAATTCTATGCTTGAAGAATCGTCAATGTATGGTGGAGTAACATAGACGAAAGAAATAGAAAATTGGGACTGATTGAGCGTGGGAACATCTAATTCTCCTGCGGTCTGCAATCGCCGCGCGTTTAGCTCGGAATTCCTTTTGGTGGGATTCTTTTCTTCTTCTGAGCCAAAATTCACAAATGTAGTTGTGAACGGGGTGGATCTGGCATCTGGGGCTGTTAAAGCAGCGGGAGAGAATGCTACTTTTTCCACTTGTTGGTTTCTCCGGATGATTGGAGATTCCGAGAGGGGCGCTATTTCCTCAGGAACATTTTTCAATCAAAGCATGTTCTTTCTCGCCACATCAGAAGTTTAAGTGAAAGAAAAAGGCAGCTGAGGAAGTGGTTCGGTAGTTTCGATTGGTTTCACTAAAATGTGTTCTTTCGGGATTGGATGGTCAATTGGTTTAGATTCGGATTCCGATTCACGGCTATTATTCTGGTGCACCTACCTCTCGTCGGTTTCTAAAAAGCTTTCAACTCACTCTTAAAAGGCGTCGCCATCGTATTCGCCGTAAGGGTCGAAGAGTTTTACTGCATGGAGTATTTTTCATCGGATTCTTCTCCGGAGACATGTGTGCACGGGATTTGCGTACTTCCTGTCAATTTTTCATATTCAACGCTCAGGTAAGCTTGAGCGTAAAACAGAGAGAAGTACTTCGGAAGGTCTTCTTTAACGCTCTCCTTAGGAAGTGGGGGGTTGGATATCCAATTTTTCGTCATCAACGTCGTCTTTGTCACTACTGACGGACATCAGCTGCACCGAAATTACTATGGATTTGAAAGGTATCGACGTCCTTTAATGCGTTCTCTGGTTAACGCATCAACCATTTCGTTGACGAGAATTTTTTTAATAACCGCTGACATGTTCCCAGATTACTTCTAAACGTTTGAGAGCGATTTTCATTTTTTCTAATGCGGCATGATTTTTTATCAGCTTATTCTCGTGAAGCTTCCAGTCATTTGCCTTCCATTTGGTAATCCATTCAGTTGCTTTACTAACAAGGAATTTAGAGGCTGTCTTTATTATCAGCTGTTTTATTATAGATTCGTGTGCTTTTTGGTTGTCTACCATAGCCGCTTCTATTTTAGCCATGCTATTTGTTTGGCGGACTTGACTACGTTGTGAGCCGTTGTGGTATACGTCTACGAAGGTGTCTTGCAAAGGATCTAGCTAGGAATTTGTAGCCTTGTTTCTGGGGAAAGCGCTCTTAGAATGTCATTTGTAGGTAGTGTTCTTCTAGATCTTTGGAATACATAACGGTATCGTCCAGTTATCCATAAACCTCTGTTCCATGCACCCCCATTCAGCACCGTATCCATAAGCCTTTTCTACGTCGCTGGAGCATGGTTAATGCTCATCGGCACGCGTAGATACTCAATATTTTCCCCAGGGGTCGAGAAGAGCGTCTTCACTCGGTCGTCGGGGTGGGTTTCTATTTGGTGGAACACACTAACCAGATCGAGTACAGAGAAGTACTTGGCCTCGCCTAGGTGATTAAGGATGTCTGTAGTGTTTGGCAACGGGTATCCGTTCCAGAAAACCCTTTTGATAAGGGCGGGAAAGTCTATGACTACTCTCCTCCTCCTTTTGCCGGATGCCTCTACTCTTTAAGGGCAATCAAAAGGGGGGAGTTATAGAGCGAGTTGAAAGCGCATACGATGGCGCTATCGTATTGCCTTTGAATCTGAGGAGCCACTTGATGAACAGTCTCATTAGGATAATGGTCTTGTTTCCTTGCTATTATTTCTCGGGTAGGAATCTCCCAGTGTCTTCTGTAGGTCCATCACAAGATAGTCAGATTCTGAGTTCGTAGATTCCTCGTGAGGGGGTTCGCTAAAATCGTAGGAAAGTGTTGTCTGAGCCATTACTTATACTTCGACGCTTTCGCCCAGGGTGTTTATAGCGACACCGCAGCATCCTTCTTTATGAATGGAAACAGCGGCTTCCCCTAAGTAAAATTTGTCCGGGGTTTTCATTTTAGGTAGATGGCCCTCATTAATCTCTGTGTTAATAACATTAAGGACTACCGTTTGTCTTGTCCTAGCCGTGATTCTCAAAAACCTAGTGAAGGATTTGATTTTATAACGGAGCGATGGTCGGGTTTCTACGGATTTCTTGTCAATTAATCGAATTGGGTTAATGGGTTTCGCGATTTTTACCAAGGTATTGCACCTAAAAGATATTTGGGCTTGTGTCTGCGTCAAATAGGGTCTCCCGATAAATCCTGTAGTTATTGGGAAATCGTTATTGACGACATGAAATTCGACTAGAATGCCGAATATGGAGACGTCCAAAATTCTAACGGTTTCTACGGAGTATAGAGTTATGTGTATTAGTAGAATCGGATACTCAGGGAAGCAGGTTAATGCGCATCGTAATACTCATGGTTTTATAAGATTCACGTCTGAGCCTGGATCTAAGAGAAAGCTTGATCTTAAGTTCCTCAATTCTTAAGCTGTCAGAGCAACAACCGGGGACCCCCTACTACTTTTCCGATTCATAGGACCTGATGGTATTTCTGTCAAAGTGGATGAGATTCTGGGGACGCTCCTGGCAACTTGTCGGTCTCTTTATTTCGTCCGGGCAACGGGCCGCTTGAGAGTTTAAATTTCAGGAAATGATATACGCCGAAAGGTGAATCACAGTACTTTCCTAGTATCCACGAAGGTAGACATCGCACCTTGCCGTACTTTGAATTATGCGTCAAGCGCAACATCAGTGATCGGTTTTAAAATGATCCTGCTCTCCTTGACTTCATCGGGAATCTGCTGCAAGGTCAAGCACTCTAATACCGAGTCCATTGCTGTAGCGGTATCAACATTTTCAGTGTGGTCAAGGACGGAGATGTTCGAGCGAACTCCGTCCATGTTCGAATGGCGATTGCCCCTTCCATTTCTTCCAGCTTGGTAAGGGGTAGAAGGATTAGAGCGGTTCTCTTTGGTGGTTTCACTTTCGAAGGTTGTGTGGTCCAATTTGCTACTTGTGTTTAGATTGCGGAACAATTCGTATTTTTTTATTTTAACGTAGTATTCCTGGTCTAAGGTGTCAATTTTAGGTTCCATGATAACAGTTTGGTTATCGAAAATATCGCTGAACAAGTTTATTGCTGGAATTGTTTCTTTAGTCAAGTTATCGTTCTCTTGAATAGGATGGTTTCCCTCTTGAGATGTGCGTCTCCTATGTTAAATTGGTTCTTCTGGTTCTAGGTCTGTCACTAAAATAGGCAAATTTACATTTTGATGGCTCCTTCGAATACGGGTATTTTCTGTCGCCTAGTGGGCTGGGCTACAAACACCGGTGTTATTATTTTGAGGAGAAAGATTAGATTACGATATATAAAAGATTAAGTATAGAACCCGATGTTTTCTTGTCCATGGTTAAATTTTTGACTTCGTTTCGTTCCACTTAGGGCAACTGTTTGGCTTGAGATTAAAGACAGGTATAATGTTGTGGGTATAAGAAATTATTTTCCTATTTTATGTTAATTGCTCTTAGCAATACAGCATCAGCTAAAATCATGAGTTCTCGTTTTTAATATAGGGCTAGAAATTCTACACCCTCTGCGGCGGACTTAGAAAATAATTATCTCAGGTCGATACAGAGTGAGAGGTAATTTTTAACTGAAATTAATTGTTATTAGAAATTGGCGCTATTATTCCTTCCTCTTCATTAACAAAGAGATACCAATGGCCCAATTTTTACATCGCGCAAAAAAAGTTATTGACTTAGGCCTGCTCGACGTAGACTTTTTCTTTTTGACTTTCGGTTAATCGGGAAGCTAGGAATATTCTTTTTCTTTTTGGTTCCTAATAACACACGAATGGAATTTAGAAAATTTAGTACAATCTAGAATCGCGCTAGAGATTTCGATCCTAAGGAAATTTAAATTTCCAAGAGGGGGTTTCATAAATTTAGAAAATGATTAGATAAAACAAAGCAAGTTTGAGGGCGACGAGGGCAACGAGGGCGAAGGTTGTGGGTTGATTTAATAACGACTTCTGCCGCGAGGGTGAAAGTGATCAAATGGGGACAACAGCAGGGCTAAATCCCACCTCTTCCATCATCAGTTTGTCACGTACGTATATTTTGAAATATAATTTCTTTCTGTTAGATCATGAGAAATAGAGAATGCTTCTTTGTATTTTGATGTGGGTTTTCTGGCACTGGGTCTCTCTCACTGAGAGGTGTTGTCCTGTAATCCCTAACTATGAAAGGAAATAGGTGAAAAGGTGATTCTAATCAAGAACTTAAATGCCCTAGGGTTCTTAAAATTATAAAACTTTTTTCACTCATTAAAATATATGTTTATATCAATTACACACCATTAGAGACCTAATGAAATGAAATTAACTGGATTCAATGTAGTGAAAAGACAAAAAAATTTTATTGATACAATGGTTGATTCACGAATCCCTTTGTCTTAAGACTACCGTTCTATAGTCGTGGTGTGGAGAAGGGAATGCTTTCTTCTTATCGTCGACGATGTCATGGGTGAAAATTTAGTTGAAGAATTTTCACTCATTATCAAAGTGATAATTAGTGCGAACTCGATTCACGAATGCTGCACGAAGCACACACGCGATTAAACTTTTCTTCTAAATTCGCCTTCAAGGTAAATAAATATATATCTATTTTCCATTTAAACAGAATTTGCATGATGAAAAAAAATAATTTTGTTTTGTTTTCAGATTCGAAAAGGAGTGATTTTCTCTAGAGGGATCTCGGCTTTTTTAACCAAGCCAGATGGGACTCTCGTTACGGACCTGCCTTCTTTTGGCCGATGAATTTTAATTGTTTAACTTCCGGATCACGTTAACAGCACCTAAATGTGAGCCGGTATAGGAGGTGCAATGGCTTATGAGATAAGTTCACAAAATTTAATTTTCTGTTTTTTTTTTATCCCGAACCGCAGACAGGGTTTAATCCTAGTTGAATGTTAGTCTTAAATTTAAGTTTTAATTCGACCCATTACTATTGATGACGATGTTTACATTCGACTAATTTAAATCTTACGTTTTATTTTTTATTTTATTGACAATTTGGTTTTCCTAAAACCTGAGAACATAGGTTTTGAGACGTTTCAGAACTCCGCTACACTCTTAAGTACTGACGCATTCATTTGTAGAAGTGCACACAAAAAGTTAAAAATCAATGTTTCATTATCAAAAAAGCGTAAAATCCGACTAAACGGGCCCCCAAAATCGACTAAATGCAATTATGTGGTTGATTTTTATACAGAATGAATGAAACTTTACACTTTTAAATATGGTATTATTCATTTCTGGTAGCTAAACCTGAATTAGTTAAAATTTCACTAATGCAATTAGTTCAATCAATTTTGACTGAAAAATTAGTTACTTACAAGGTTTTGAATAATTAATTCGGCAACGGGCAACTGTTAGTATGTTACCAATTCAATAAGTCAAAACAAAAACTAATTTTTGTTAGACATTTATGAGAACTACTAATTCATTAGTTAATTTATAAAAATAACCACTATCTACTTAAAACTTTTGTACTTACGATGCGGACAACTTATTGTTCACAATATTTCGAAATAACGCATTATATAATTAAGACATTTTTTTATGTTTTGATAATGACGTAAAATAAAATGAAGTAAAAGAAGTTTTGAGAAAAACTGCAAGTCGTTGGCGCAAGGCCCATACACTCCCAAGTAAAGCGCCCATGCTCTGTAACCATGGTGACTGGTGGGAAGGAAGAGAGTCAAGAACAGTGATTTTGTTGTGTTAAAAATAACTAAGTTATTTTGAGTTAGGTGAAATCAAGTTTGTTTGGACTTTTTTACGAAAAACATAAGGCAGCAGTAGCAAAAGCAAAATTCTTAAATAATTCGTTAGTAAGTAGATCTGGTACACAACTAGCATCAAGTATTTTTTGTTTGCAAACAACATTTGCTAATTGGCAAACGCGGCAGTTTTCCCAGCGTTCTTCCACTGATTTTTATGCTTTATGTTATACTACTTTTTTAAATTCCTCTCATTTGTAATCGTTCATGACCCTTAAACAAAATAATCAAAATAATAATAATAATATATTTTCATACAGATTTGACATGTTTGAATTTATTTCACATTCTTAGCAATTTTTGCTCAGCAAGCATGAAGATTTTTTTAAAGTTGACCAAGGATGAATTAGCTGACGAGTTTCAAAAGGTGATCGATCCGGAAGTTGCTGCAATATTGAAAGGTAATAGCAATATTCTGATTCATAATTTTCACGTTGATTGTATCGCATATATCAAAAGCAGAATATTTAAAAATGCATTTACATAATTTATTGAATACAAAATCGAGATACTTGAAATACTTGAAGATGTAGCTCTTGGTTAAAAACGTAACTGTTTTGTTAAATATTCCTTTTTTTCGTTTTCTGAAAATCAATTTCATTACCTGCATTTTTTAGCTATTCGATTTTTAGTTGAAAAATAATCGATTTATGGTCGAAATTAAACTATTTGCTGTAAAATGTAACTATAGTGTTAAAAATTGGTATTTTTTGTTTTGTAGTTGAACTAATTTTTTTGTTTTCGCATTTTCGCAAGCCATCCTGGTTTTAGGTTTTTACCATTTTTGTCTTGTTTACAAAACGGCTCTTGTCCTCGATCAACTTGAAATGTAACCGTACACGATTCTGGCAAATCGAGCACGAAAAAAAAGTTGGCGATTTTTGCAAAACTTTGTGAAGGACGAATTTTCTAAACCTTGTAAGAGGCTCAAAATGAAACATTTAGTACAAGCCAAATATTGACTTATAAAATTTGTTATTTCACGTACACCCTATACTGAAAAGTTTAGATATCAAACTTTTATGATTGGAATCATTTAGAATATAATTTCAGATTAGAAAACGATCAAAATGCACACCAAGGATCGATTGTTTATCCCAGCTTGAGGATAATACATCCAAGTAGCGATTTATTATACAAGTTACATTATGTTCTCAAAATTCATTTTTCTTCTTCCTTAACGTGTCTTTAACGATTTTATGGAGGTTTATCTTCATAAAAACTAATAATTGGTGAAGAATTTGATTAGATCTTTCGAAACGGCATCAAGAAATTTTGAATAAGCTAAATCTAAAATAGTATGTACGACCAAGGGTCAAATCCGACAAAACGTGCCCCTCAAGTCCAATCTGACGGTTTCATAATTTTTTTTTCGAACTTTCAATGTTTAAAATTTCACCATTTGTGTACAGCAATGTAGAACTATGTTTCTAAAGCACATTGTAACCTTCCATTTTTCAATTTCACCCTAGAAAAAATAAGAGGAAAAATTTCTATTTGCTGAAAATGTTAATTTTCTATGAAAAAGCAAGTTACTGCTTTTTTAAATTTTATTTTCGACGCACTCTATTTATAAGGTTCACGCAAAAAGTGAAAATAATTGTACCATTACTGAAAAAGTGTCCAATCCTACCAAGGGTACCCCTGAATTTCGTTCAATGTACATTTAAAGTCCATTTTGATATAAAATCATTAAATTTTACATTTCAAAATATAATATTGTAAAAGATATTGCCTTGAGAAAATCATAGAAAACATAAAATAGAAGAAGTATGTGCGGCCGTGGGTCAAGTCTAACCAAACCTGCCCCTCAAATCGGGTTAACGGACATATACAGTTCATTTTAACATATAATTAGTAATATGTTACACTTTTAAATATGATATTCCTAAAAGGATTGACTAGAGGAGAGCAAGGAAAAAAGAAAAGAAAAAATCGTGAGTGGGGTCGTGGGTGGAATCTGACAAAACGTGCCCCTAAAATGATGTTAATGCACTTAAACGGTCTATTTTTATGTAAGATCAATACATTTTACTAACAAAAATTATATTATTGAAGGTATTATCTTCAGGAATTCACATAAAAAGATAATGAAAAACCGTATGTTCAGCCGTGGGTCAAATCCAGCCAAACGGGCCTCTGAGATCGGGTTAAATCACTCATACGGTCCACTTTCATATAGTATTAGTAAAATGCTACATTTTGAGATATGATGTTCTTAAAAGCATTATCCCGAGGAAATCAAAGAAAAAAGAAAATTAAAAATAGTACGTGCAGCCGTAAGCCAAATCCAAACAAACGTGCCTCTCAAATCAGGTTAATGCAAATCTACGGTCCATTTTGATATAGAATTTATAAAATGTTATATTTTTAACCCTTAGCTGGCCTACCGGGGTCGTTGGCGTCAGGGCCCTTTTCAATTCGAATCATAAATTCAAATATGATCATTCAAGTATGAATTTTCTTAACTAACAAAATATTGATTTAGTGCAAACTAAATAATGCATTCTATTGAATGATAGTTACTGATCACCTGTGATTTTTTCCTGCTAAAAAAACAACGTTGTTTACTCAGAAACATTAATTAAGTGGTTGGGGTCAGAGACGTCCCAGTGTGCCAGCTAGGATTGTGGTCAGGGGTAGGCCAGATAAGGGTTGAATATAATATTATAAAAGGCATTGTCTCGAGGAAATAATAGAAAAAAGAATACAAAAAACCGCATGTGTGGCCATGGGTCTGATCCAACAAAACGTGCCCGCCCGCCCCCAATCAGATTAATGCACATATACGGTCCATTTTATATAGAATTAATAAAATGTTAAATTTGGTGCTATTAACTGCCTTGTCAAGAGGTAATCATAGGAAAAATAAAGCTAAAAATTGTATGTGCGGCGGTAGGTCAAATCCGACAGTCGTTTTGATATAGAATGAATAAAATATTCTAATTTTAATTATGATATTATTAAAGGAATTCTCTCGAGAAAATCATTGAAAAAAGAATATAAAAAACCAAATGTGCGGCCATGGGTCACAACGAACCAAATGTGCCCCTTAAATCGGATTAATGCACTTACACGGTCCATTTTGATATAGAAGTAATAAAATATTAAATTTTCAAATATGATGTTATTAAAGGCATTGTCTAGAGCAAATCATAGAAACAAGAATAAAAAACTATACGCGCGGCCGTGGGTCAAATCCACCAAAGCATGCCCCTAAAATAGGATTAGTTTACTTATATTATGACAGGGTAAATTTTACTTACCTGTCACTTTTAAAAGGAAATTCGTTCAATAATTCGCGAACAACATTGTCACTGCCAAGAACGAAAGTCTCGACCAAAGGGTGCTCATCAAATATGTTTAACTTCGATTATTCATACTTTCCATACGTTTGTTGCATGAAATATCCACCACCTGTCAAATCTCGGAGAATAACAACACCACGGAGGCAAGGGATGAGCCGTCACTTCGCCTAGTTGTGACGTGGCCACATCTACCTGCCACTCCATGGTATGGCCACCTAGGACGAGTGCAGTAACTATTACACCACTACAGTTACAGGCCATAGTCAGAGCCAACGTTAGATCAATTAAGGCTCCCCCAGTATGACGCCATCTTTGTAATTCTGCGAATGTCATGCCAGGAAGATGTAATACCACCGGGCGCAACTCTGATCTCACGAACTCGGCCTAGCCAATACCACGGAACACCGAGCAATGCCATATTGCTTTGATAAGTACCAACACTATGGAAACTTTAGAAGAAACGATTGGAAACTTGGCAAGAGTGGTCTCATCGATCATTGGACGGACTATCAAGTGGACTTTAACTTCAAGATTCGACTGTGCAACGAGCATATACGCATTCGCGCTCGCGTGTGGTCTAGATTAGGTCATAGATTATAAGATTTGTATATTAGATATATGGATTCACGTGGATTATAGATTTATTGTAATGAATCCTTGTTATAACTTTTTGACCTAAATTGGATATTCCAGTTACAGATTTTTGGAATTTTCCCGCTCGGAAATTAAAGTTACGAAAGATTACCGGAGTTACGGGAACTTTCACATCGTTAAAGTTTCACGGAAATTTATAATCCACGTGCAGAACAGGATTGTACTAATGCATTTGCGTCGTTCAACATGTAATTTATTATTGGGATTGTATATAATTTTGTTTAGTTCAGTCACATTACGTGACGCGCTTCAGAGTGAGGCCCTGGGAAGTTCAAGTTGAGGTCAGGTGATTGAAGTGCTAGCGGTAATTAACGTATATATAGCTTACGACTTATTCACTCAGATCATAGATTTGTGGGCATGGATCTGTAAATATAGTTATTTGATTTTAATGTAATATTCTGCTCACACTTGATTGGACTTTCCCGCGCAAAACCGAGGCTGGCAAACTTTCAAGAGTCATGAAACTTTCTTCCATTAAAGATTCATGAAGCTTGGGATCTAGATTTAGAGTAACATTGCCTTTATTTAATCACGTAAATTGTAATAGGTTATTTAAAATGTTTTATATTTTGGTTTTGTATTTTGGTTCCCTCATATTGGCGCTGTGACTCGGGTTTTGTCAGTTTCTGTGTTCAGTGAAACATAAATTCTTGAAATATGTCAAAGATTCCTCAGTAAGCGTTAAAAGTACTAAATTTAGTCTTTGTTTTAGTGTTTAGTCTTTGATTTTGTGAACGCGCCCTGACGCAAGAATCCTGCAAGTTGACGAGCTTGGCGCGTTGCACAGGACCCGTCACTTTCGTCCTTGATTTTCGAGTGTCGGGACACGCCGAGTTTTTCTCGCGTATGTCAATTACTTCCGGACGAGGAATCTAAAGTCGAATTTGTCTAGGAATCTTAATTAGAAATGCCGAATCATACTCGGCTCGGGCACAAGCCGGAAACAGGATTATTAGGAAATACCTTGTTTATTGTATCAAGATAGAGGCACATCGTGAAGGATGTCAAAGGTAACCCTTTGCATTATCAGTGAGCGACGGAATCATCTTACCAAATTTACTCCGGCCCGACTCATTGTTTGGTTGGCCCCTTTATGACCTGATTGTTTCATTTTTTTTTCTATGGATATTGTTGGTAGGTCGAGTCAGGGTGCGTCGGTTTTCTTTTTTTTCTTTCCCTGTATAGCCCCCCCCCCCTGAGATACCCGTCCTCTCCTTGGTGTTTTCTCCCCTTGTTTTCAGGTTGTTTGCTAGATTAATTTTCCTCTTATTTTTCCGGGCTAAATTTTTGTATGTTTAAGATCAATTGTAGTGGCCTGGCTGGCGCCCAATTTCGAACGAATCATATACGTATTTTTACATGTACGAGCATATACATATACGTATATATTTCATTTAACTTATCTGCCATCATCCGATGTGGAATAAACTACTATCGTAATACGGTCTATTTTTATATAGAATTAGTAAAATGTTACATTTTTAAATATGATATAATTAAAGGTATTGTCTCGAGGAAAGCAACGAAAAACTGTATCTGCGGCCGTAGGTGAATTCTAACAAAACGTGCCCCTCAAATTGGGCTATCGCACTTACACGGTCCACTCTTATGTAGAATTTATAAATCGTATGTGCGGCGATATGTTATATCCGGCCAAACGTGGCCCTGAAGTTGTGTCAATCCGTTTAGACGATCCATTTTAACATAAAATGAATAAAAAAATTACATTTCTATATACGATATAATTAAAGGGATTTTCCAGATGATGTTTAGAAAACAAATATTCACTTTCTGTTCTCTCAACCTTATCCAACAAAAAATTTCGACACACTGCATTAACGAGAGGTGTGCACAAAAGGTTAAAACTTAATGTTCTATTATCTTAGAAGAAATAAGATAAAAAGAAAATCAAAAATCGATTGCGCAGACGACAGTCAAATCCGACGGTCTTTATGGATCCCCGCGTCAACGTCCCTCCCGGAATAATCTTCAGTTTCTGGAATTTGGATAGGAATCACCCACGGCCCACACAGCGACCATAAAACAGCCCTCCGTGGGTATGGTGGACTGCGAACAGATATTCATTGAATCGGCTAGCAACTCAGGTCACGACTGTATCCCAACACTCTCGGTAGTTGTGGAATTGACGGTCCGTCTGAATGAGGTTATGATAACGGTAGCGACCAATGAGTCCTCCAAATAGAAGAAACGCGTCAACGGTTTCCTGAAAAGGAGACTAAAGAGACCACGGGGCTCCCACTGGGGGGGGGGGCTAATAATATGAAAAGGTGCCAGACAGGCCAGTAGCCGACAAATGTGGAGTCGTCGGGGGCTCGATTGACAGCCGTTTAGAGGGCTAACCCCCAACGGAGGACTGAGGACTGAGGACTGAGGATCGATCCCTGAGGCAGTAACAATGGAAATTTTTCTATGTACTTCCACTGTGCCTCCGGTGGTTTGGAACCCACCTTAAGCTATCATTTCCCTCAGAAGAGGTTGCTACGTATCAAGGTGTAGGATTTATATCGAGGGGATTAGCCTTGGGGGTCAGAAGCGATTTTAAGAAGACTCCAAAATAAGTGAGCGATCTCCGTGCGCTTGAGGCATCTATGGTTGACTTTTGCTCTCGAGGCTCCTACAGGGGACTCCTGCTGCTAATGCTCATACGGGGGACTCTTGTTCGGTGTTAGCTGGACAATTTAGAGTAATAAACATACATATAGACTTACATAACACACCAGGACAGTGCTTTGAATCTATGCGTCTAACTGATATCATCAGGAGCATCATCGCTCCGTCCACACTCGCCTGGCCGTATTCGTTCCTTGAGGCTGCTAAGCCCCAAGGCCACATCATGGACGTGGCACAATAGGTTTTATAGCTAAAGTGCTAAGTGGGAGCTCCAAGGCCTTCCTAGCCCACATTACAACTATCTCACTAACTATTAAAGACTCTTATAGTTTATTTCGCAGTCGAAATTCGACTGCTTCAACTGTTGCGCTAAAGTTTGCAACGCAAGCGGAGCGCAACGAGGTGGATTGCGTCACTGGGAAGAAGTTTCAAAGGAGGAATATGCCAGTAATCAACCAATATAGGATTATATTCAACGTTTCAGCCACGAGTGACTGCCGTAACCTAGCTGCTACTGTCCTAGGAGATACATTTACAGAGACTGCCAAAACTTGCCACGTACTACGGTTCGCCTCTGGACCCGTGAAGCCGTGACCGAGATAGAATCATGTACCTCGGACAACTGTGTCAACTACGAACGTCCACACGGACGAAGTACGGAAGGCCTGCAACCGGATCCTGGTACCGCACTTGCCGCCGCCCACGGAAAACCCATGCGGCTCCGTAGATTGCTTGCACTTCGGAAACAAGGAACCCCAGAGGATCTGCCTGGTGCCTGTGCCCAGCTTTTCAGGATCACATACCCCTCCGGCCCAGTTCCATTTTCCCACTGATTCTCAACGGCGTATATCTAATACCCTGCAGATCCACGACAATGTCCCACCGAGGAGGGCAGCTACGCTAGACGCTAGCTATAAAATGCGTAACGCATATTCACAAAGTTTTAAATAATCTAGAAAAGCGAAGATATTCACGACGATAGACTTGAAGAGTGGATACTGGTAAGAACCGCTGGCTTTCGAGGCTAGAACGTACACTGCCCTTACTACTCCGAATGGAGAACGATACTGATTCAGCTTAATGCCGTTTAAATTGAAAAATGTACTAGGAACGTTTTAGAAGCTCATGGGATACGTTTTGGCCACATACTGGGAAAGATTCTGCATCGCATATCTCGACGATATTATAGTTTATTCCGAGGATTGGGATCACCATATACACCAAGTTAGACTCGTTCTTGAGCGGCTTTATACTTACGGCCTGACTTTTTTTCCCGAAGAAGTGCAATTCTGGACAAAATTCTTAACGTTACCTTGGCCACGCGGTTACTACCGACAGGAATCATCTGCAAGCTTATCATGTGCAAGCTATCCAAAAAGCCGAACCACTACGTAACCGAAAGTATCCCGCCAAATTTTTGGCTATCTGCAACTGTTATAAAAAGTACATCCCCGAGCTCCTCTCAGTTGCCCGGATCCAACCGTCCCTTCCACCTTACAAACGGAAGCCAGCGCGATAGGTATGTGTGCTGCGCTGAAGCAGCAGGACCAGGAAGGGAAGCGTTGTATCATTCCTTAAACCATTGCCAACTTCCTTCCAGTAGAGACTTGGTACCATTTCAGCGAGCTGGAGTGCCCAGCAGTGGTCAGTATATTCGCCTACCCTCGTCGATGAGATCGCCAAAGCACAGTGAAGAGGACCCAGCAATCGGCCACAATGTACTAACCACCGGGCACGTTGGTGCCGAAGAAACGACTCACTCCATTCAGCAGCATTTTTTGTGGCCCGAAATGACATGGGAAATTAGAGGTTACGTCAGGTGGTGTATCCTCTGTTTGTATACGGATCCAGTACACGGAAAACCTCCAGGCGGACAATGACCTCGTACCCCATAAAACGCTTGAGAGACTATCTGGATTGAGAAAAAGGGTTCTCACCCACTCATCATAGGAGGGGAAAAATGTATCCTCGTCATCGCGGACAAATATACTAGGTAGGTTGTGGCTTTTTCTCTAAGAAATTCTGAGGCCCTGACTCTTGTCAGGACTCTCGAGGATGATGCTTTTCCCGTTCCGATTATCCCCGCCGAATCCTGAGCGACAACGGAAGACAATTTATGATTAAAGTGAGGGTTTATGACAGCCGCTGATGGGATTGTTCCCTCCAGGCGACACCAGAGTACCATCCTAGAGGAAACCTAACTGAACGTCGTAACCAGAAGTTAAAAAGGAACTGCGACAGCGACTGTACTCAGAAAACCAACACAACTGAGACCAAAAATTACCACAAATTCTGTTTGGGTTAAGTAGAAGGAGAAATGCAGCAACAAATTGTACACCTGGAAATATACTGATGGGTTGAGAGATTATCCAAATGGTAGAGTGGAACTTGCATCCTACGCATGACCCTCAGCCAGAAACTACAAAAATCAAGTTGAACGCGCAGAAATGGCACGACGTCGAAGGATTGGTACCAAGGGCTCTATTCTTGAGTTTTTTCGTAGACAAATCTTGCGGCTTTCGAATGACTTTTAATTAAATCTATTGTCAAACACTCACGGGCGGTTCGTATACTGAAAGTTTTGTATGATGTGCAATGAGGTCCGTTGCATTTTCAGTGCCGCAAAGGCCCTGGAAATTCCGTGAGATTAACATGAGGAAATTTTGATTTCCGGAAAAATGGGATAAGATTTCTCGAGTTAAACTTAGCTTGCGGAAGATATTAAGAATTTGTTGGGGAGTCTCTAATCAATGGTTTTCATCAAAGTGGTTTAAATTTTAAGGCGCCCCCCCCTTGTGGAGCCCCAAAAATGCCCCAAAAACTAAAACTGACATTTTTCAAGCATTTAGTATTTATTTAAACAATTAATTATTATTTAATTGTTACTTTTTCTTAAAAAGAGGTAATAAACTCTAGTTTGAAAATAAATCGTTAATTTTTCAGCCTATTATTAAATATCTTCGTCATTTAAATACTAGTAACTTATTTTGTAATAAATTCTTATTTGTTTAAATAAATTTTATATGTTTAAACAATTTTTTTTGAAAATAAATTTTTTAAATTTATGTGTTTTTGTAATTATTGTGGGAACTTTTTATTGTTGAGAGCAAAATTTTTCGTTTTAATTTCTAGTGATGTTAAAAAAATATTAAGATTTTAAATTCCTTTCAGAATACTCACAGATAACACAGGCCCACAAAAAACAAAAGTGTCTGTGAAATTGACCAGACCTATATATTCCTATGTATTTTTCGACGCTGAATCCGAATTTGCAATAAAAAAGTACGGTCCAGCTACTTTTTTATGGGGTTTTGATCGAAAAACCTCATTTTTTACGGGTTTTTGATGGTTTTTTTTAAATAAAAAAAAAATAAAGAAAAATTTTATTTTTTTAACTTCAGAATCGAATTCTACGGGAAAAAATACATCGAAAACCATGTTTTGATTTTTTTTTTACAAAAATTACAACCCACCATACGGCGATGAAAAGGCAGAAAATCGCGAAAAGTGAAAATTTTCTTCAAATTTGATTAAAATGACATTAAAATCAAGTTTTACGATTTTGAACCGATTTATAAACATTGAAAATACTTTACTAGGGGCTTTTGAGGTGGCTGATCACGAATTTTAAGTCATTTTTTTCAAAAAACAAATTCCTAGTCGGCGTAAGTAGACAATAAACGTGATAAATTGATATTTTTTTCAAAAAATCGATGTTTTGGATACTGTTCTGGAGGTTTTCCACTACATGAATCA
>NC_046664.1:134953117-134955099 GCF_010883055.1 Belonocnema kinseyi | reverse complement strand
ACTTGAAGGAATTTGAACGCAGATTTCAAGGACGATGGGGTATAAATATGTTGGCAGATTACTGCTGGATGATAAAGAGAGAAACATCTTCAGAAAGAGGTCGAAAGCGTGTCAGAAATCCTTTACGCCGGTCATTTGTCGAGAAACGTGTGCGTAAGCGCAAAACACTTTAAAACTTTATTTAAAATATTTTTTTGGAAGACAAAAATAAAAATAGATATCGCAAATATCTAGTATCCAACATCTCACTATCGAAGTTGCGAAGTATTAGCGAAAATTCTACAAACTCAATCGATTAACCCATTAAACTCTAAGGCACTTCTTAAAAGAAGCTAAAAATATTATAATGGAGTTCATGAATATCGCTATACATAGGTTCTAAGTCTTACTTTATGATCAAGGGTCGAAAAAAGTTCTAGCTTTGTGATTCATGTAGTGGAAAACCTCCAGAACAGTAGCCAAAACATCGATTTTTTGAAAAAATATCAATTTATCACGTTTATTGTCTACTTACGCCGACTAGGAGTTGTTTTTTGAAAAAAATGACTTAAAATTCGTGATCAGCCACCTCAAAAGCCCCTAGTAAAGTATTTTCAATGTTTATAATTAGGTTTAAAATCCTAAAACTTGATTTTAATGTCATTTTAATCAAATTTGAAGCAAATTTTCACTTTTCGCGATTTTCTGCCTTTTCATCGCCGTATGGTGGGTTGAAATTTTTGTAAAAAAAATCAAAACATGGTTTTCGATGTATTTTTTCCCGTAGAATTCGATTCTGAGGTCAAAAAAATAAAATTTTTATTTATTTTTTTTTTATTTAAAAAAACCATGAAAAAACCGTAACAAATGAGGTTTTTCGAGCAAAACCCCATAAAAAAGTAGCTGGACCCTACTTTTTTATTGAAAATTCGGATTCAGCGTCGAAAAATACATAAGAATATATAGGTCTGGTTAATTGCACAGACACTTTTGTTTTTTTTGTGGGCCTGTGTAATCTGCGGGATTAACATAAACAAAACAAACACTTGATTTGAGCTTCCAGGGAACAAACGAGTGTGTCTACGAGGGTGATTTAAAGGACGAAATTATAAAAATAATTTCAGAACGACAAAATTGAATACAATTTTTGTAGAATGAAGTCTTGCTGACAAATAAACTTTTCATGACCAATGTAAAACATTTTATGAACAAATATTAGTTATTAATGGGTTAGACAACAAATTTTGCTCTTTACAATGACAAATTACCACAATAATTGCAGAAAAACAAAAATTTCAAACATTTATTTCTAAACAAAATTGTTCAACAATAAAAATGTATTCAAACAAATAAGAATTTATTACAAAATGAGGTAAAATATCTAAATGACGTAGATAGTAAACAATAAGCTTCAAAGCTTAATAAATTAAAAAAAAACTAGAGTATTATGCCTCTTCTTAAGAAAAAGTTACAGTTAAGTAATAATAAATTGTTTGAACAACTACTAAAAGCTTTTAACAAAGCTCATTATTCCTAAAAATGACCAGTTGTGCTATCAAACCTAAAAAATCTACCTTTTAATGAGTGTGTGCAAAAAAATTATTTAAACAATTGCTAATTAGTTAAAAAAATCTCAAAAACAATTCCACTTGGCGAACAAAAATAATGTATGGCAAAAAAGGTAAAAATAGAGTATTTATGTGTCAATTTTGAACCAAATTGTCAATTTCAGTTTTTGGGGGCATTTTTGGGGCTCCACAATGGGAGTGGGGGCCTCAAAATTTAAAGTAATTTAATGGAAATGATTTATTAGAAACTCCCCAACAAATTCTTAATATCCCCCTCAAGCTCAGTTTAAATCCAGAAACCTTAATTCTATTTTTCCGAAAACAAAAATTTCTTTATGTTAATCTTATGAAATTTACAGGGCCTTTGCGGCACGTCTTAATATTAACCGATTTGGCACAAACTTGGAGGGAATTTTTTTTCGGCAGGGTCTCAAA
>NC_046664.1:134948601-134953107 GCF_010883055.1 Belonocnema kinseyi | reverse complement strand
CTCTATTCTCAAGTCGGGTTTTTGGGCCACCCTAATGCGCAGTGATTAAATGTTATGATCAACGAAGCCGTAGAATATATGACAGAAGCCAGAGTGATAAAAACAAATATTTTTACAAATATATACAATAAGTAGATTATCCATTGTTCATTTGGTTTAAAAGTTGCAAAATTGTATCCTTCTTCATATTCAAATTATGTGGAAATACATCAGCCATTAAGTTCGTCGATAAAGGGGGAGGGTAGCAGAAGGCAGGGTTGAGAACAAGGGTCGTTAGGGGAGAGGCTGTCATGGACAAGAGAGACGATAGAGAAGTAACTGAAGCAGTTGGGTCACATAAAGTTTGAGGAGGAGTCGGTGCACGAGATATGGGAAGACAGAAACGGATGTGTGGAAGATAATTAATAGCTTTAGAAAACGAATGGTGGGGATAAGTGAAAAGATATGGAGTGACGAATGGAGGAAATTTTCCAAAGATTCATTTCAGGAATCAAATACCCGGAAGGGAGATGAGAGAATTAGAAGAAAGAGGGAAATAGATGCAGATGAGGTGAATGATAAAGAGATAGAGAAGCAGATAAGGAAGTTGAAAAATTCTAAGGCAGCAGGGCTGGGCGTGGTAGAGAACGAAGCATGGCTGCTTGGCACACATAATGTAAGGGAAAGGCTCAAGGGGATAGTGAAAAAAGTATGGACAGGGAAGGGATTCACAGCAAGGTAAAGGAAGAGGTTGATCAAACCACTGTATAAAACATTTACGTCTTGAAGCACGGTTTTGATACAGAACTAACCAAAAAGGGTTCCAAAGTGTACGTGTTTTTTGTAGATTTAAAAGGCGAGTTCTCTTCATAAAATAGGGGGAGGTTGTAAGTGGCAATGGAAGAGAAGAGAGTGGAGAGACACCTGATCTAGAGGGTATAAGAGGTATATGAGAAGACGACCAATCGGCTGAGAGGAGGCCAGGGAATCTGTGAGGGTTTCTATATTGAGAGGGGGTTGAGGCAACGGTACCCGCTTAGCGTAACGTTTTTTGCAATTTTAATCGCGGATGCGAAGAGTAAACTAGCGGCCATAGTGGTAGAAGGAGTTAGGGTAGGAGGAGTCAGGATATGGTAACTCGCATTTGCAGATGACATAGTGTTGCTAGCAAAGAGCGAAGAGGCTTTAAAGGAGATGATGAAAAGGTTGAGAAGATGCTTGAACAAAAATAGGTTAGATTTAAATGCGGACAAGTTGAAGCTTATGGTGTTCAGGAAAGGCGGTAGGAGAGATAAAGGAGGGGAGAGGAAGTGAAAGGGAAAAGCGGTACAGGAAGTGAAAGGGTTTGTGTGCATGAGGTTCTTTTTTCGGAGGAATGGAGGAGTGGATGATCATATACAAGAGAGGGTGAGAAGGGAAAATGTGCTGATGGGGCAGATGTCGGGGTTGGGGAAGAAGTTGTTCGCAGAAGATTTTGTAAGGAGAATGAAATCGTTCGATTCTCTTGTGATGAGTGTCTTATTTTGCGAAAGGCAGGTGTGGAAGTAAAAGGTAAGTTAGGATATAAATAGGGTACAGGAGAGGTATTTAAAGTGAAAAATGAGGTTGGCAAGAAATGCGTACGATTTCTGGATTAAACCGGGGAGTCAAGCGTGTAAATATGAGGAGAAATTTTTGGAGGAGGAGGGAAGTAAACTGGTTAGGGAGTATTGGTAAAAGAAGGGGAGCAGACGTAGGGATTCGTAGATGGGGGTGGAAAGGAAAAGGTATTTTAGAACGAATTAATTGAACTATGTGTGGATTATGCCAAGGAGGAAAGCGCAATATTTTTATGAGAAACGATAGAAAGGAAGTCAGGAACGTAAAGCGAGAATGAGATGCGGTTACATGGAGTATTTAAATAGTTTCTGATCCGCTAGAGAGAAAAGAATGTGTAAATTGTGCGGAAAGAGGGAATAAAAAAGTTGAGCATTGGTTGGAGGAGTGGGAAGAGGTGAAATGGAGTGAGATATATATGGAGGTATTGTTGCATGAAGGAGGGGCAAAAGGACAATAACATTCGTGAAGGGGACATTGGGTAAGATGAAGAAGAAGGCAAGGAAAAAGGAAGAGGAATAGAGAAGGAAAGATTATAAAGACGAGGTTTTTTAAAAATATACGCGGATTGAGGTCATAAAAAAAGTACTTTATTTAAAAGTTACACGTCTGGGTCTTCTTCAAAATACTCTCCTCCCCAAAGTACACATTTATCGCAACGGTGTTTCCACTTATTGAAACAGTCCTGGCATGCTTCTTTTGTGATAGCGTTCAGCTCCTTCGTCGCATTTGCCTTAATCTCCGAAATTGTCTGAAATCTTCTTCCTTTGAGAGGTTTTTTTAGTTTTGGGAACAAGACAAAGTCACAAGAAGCAAGGTTAGATGAGTATGGGGGGTGGGGAAGAACAGTAATCTAGTGTTTGGCCAAAAACTCACGAATTCTGAGTGCTGAGTGAGCTGGAGCGTTGTCGTGATGGAAAAACCAGTTGTCACTTCTACACAGTTCTGGCCTTTTGCTTCGGACGGTGTCCCTCAGACGTTTCAGTACTTCAATGTAAGTAATCTGGTTGACTGTGGAGTCTTGAGGGAGGTACTCGTGGTGAACAACACCCTTAGCATAAAAAAAAACTGTCAGCATAACCTTGACATTCGACCGAACTTGGCGAGCTTTTTTTGGTCTTGGGGACGTTTGACCCACTCATTGGTATGATCTAACTGTTATCCCACCTCTTCGGCAAGCTCCTTAATGGTCAGACGTCGATTTTCGCGTACCAGGGTGTTGATTTTGTCAACGTGTGGGTCGTCAGTTGACGTTGAAGGACGCCCAGGACGCTCATCATCGTCAATCGACTGCCGGCCACCCTTGAAACGTTCATGCCACTTGAAACATGCAGTACGCTTAATGGCAATATCAACGTGGGCCGTGTTGAGCATGGCAAATGTTTCAGTTGCAGATTTTCCGTGTTTCACACAAAATTTCACAGTAATTCGTTGCTCTTTCAGACTGTCCATTTTACAATCCGACAAACGAAAAAAACACTCTTTACTTAAAACCGTGTAGCTTATCGACAAAAGAAGATATCTGCGACTGAAATACCGCATTTTAAACAGCTGATCTGTACGAACTTAGCGATACTAAGCGGATTCTCCTGAAACCAACTCGAGCCGCGAATTTTAAACAGTCCGCGTATTTTTTGAACAGACCTCGTAGTAGAGGAAGTAGTTGTAAGAAAACCTTAAATATTGTAAATAGTGAATAAGTATTAGGTGTTAGTCGCAGAGGCTGAGGTTGGCAATGCGAGGCATAGCGAGAAAATAGCGACTTGCGTGCAAGGAGAGGCGAGGCGAGGAAGGCTAGGCTATAAAAGCGAGCAGATTAGATCAAAGATGTGGATTAATGTTAAATTTTCAGAGGCAGTTAAGAAAATTCTGTAAAAAATGGAAGTGTAAGCAAGTAAATTTTTTAAAGCCAGCAGGCCGAAATATAAACGTTTATCTATCTCTAATTTCTGAAAGTTATCCGGTATATAGACGATAACAGTGACGAACAACGACGATGACAGACAGTCAGACACTGGCATAAAAGCTTTTTATTTATGACCCAGAAGCCTTAAAACGTCGACATTGGATAAAATTCGCGAAAGTCATTTATTACATAAAACTAATACCTTCTAATTAAGAAGAAGAATGTAATAATTTATTTTTGTGCGATAAAAATTTGAAATTTCGATTTTTTTAAACAAAATTCAAAGAGTTGTTTTGAAAATCTTTTAGAGCCTTAAAAAGTAACCCATTTCTTTTCTGAACTTTATCCCATATGACTGTATTTTTGGCTTAAAATATTCACTTTCGTTTGGTTTTTTTGGATATTGTAAGTACTATAGCTTTAGTAATTTTAATTTTATCAAAAACAAGTCGACAGGATCAATTATTCGCATTTTTATCTACTATCAATATATATCGATAGAATTTTTAAATCTTGAAAAAAGTCGTCTCAAAACTTTTGATAATGCTCTAACTTTTTGAGCAAGGTTATGGATGGAAGCTCTTTCTGCAATTAATCATCCTTTAGCCATTGACATTTCTTTTCAATTGATTTTAATTTACCTACAAAAATAACAGAAAAAATCTACAAGTTTATTCTTCTACCTAACCTCAATTGCACTTTTAGTCATATTTGTCTTCACGGATATTATATTGCACAGAAATATGAGTAGTATATTTGTATACAATTGAGGGTCTGGCAATTGTGATTGGCTGATAAGACAATTATGATATTCGCATTTGGTATAGCAAATGAGATGGATTCAGAAACTTGTACGGGCATCATCTTAGTTTTAGATACGAAGAAAGGCCGGCTGTATCAATTCTTGAAAAGGGTGATTCGTCATCATCCAAGTAACTTGCCTGCGGTAAAGTACATAGAGGACTTGGTCTTTACAATCGCTCATAAGCTATTTCATAAGAATAAGAAATATTATTATAACTAGT
>NC_046664.1:134946967-134948501 GCF_010883055.1 Belonocnema kinseyi | reverse complement strand
AACATTTTTTCATAGATTGCCTATTTTTCGAGATATTTGAAAGTTTCAAGTTAAAAATATCTCGAAAAATAGGCACTCTATGAAAAAATGTTATGAATCAAAAGTTTCTAGTTAAAAAATTACCCTGTATAACATCATAACTAGTCATAAGAACTATTTAGAACTATTCAAACAATGCAATCGGATACAATCGTTAGTTCATCAGGGGCTGAAGATACTGTTCAATTCTTTCAAATCAATGAAGATCTTAAAATATAATATTAAAATATGGTGAAGACAATTTTTCCACTTCCAACGTTATGTTTTTTTAATTCCGCATATAAAATTATCTGAAAAAAATATGTATGTAATGGTAAAAAGGAAACGATTACATAACAGTTATATTTCAATCAAGAGCTTGCCTCATTTTCGACATCAGGCGGATTAAAACCTCATTTGAAAATAGTAAACTCCAAATCCTTGTGGTTTTTACAATAGTTATTGCACCAAATTTTGAACCATATTACACTAAATTCTAATATATTTTTATTGTACTTTTTTAAAGCTTTCAAATTTGGTTCTTCTTAAGGTTCTTCTTCATATAAATGAAAAAAGTGTATGTTAGCCAGCCATTTTGGATCAATTGTTCTAGGCTTTTGCATTTAAAATGCTTCTGAAAAAAACTGCATTCTCCATAAAAGCCGCACGAGATAAAGGAAATATAAAAAAATTTTACAGATTTCCAAAAACTATTTTTTTATAAGACGCCTAGTTTTTCTTTTAAACTTAAGAAATACTATTAATAAAAGAAATATATTTTTCGGCGAAGTTATGCAAGACACAAAAGATGTTATCCAGAAAAAAATATCCATATCAGTAAGATTTACAAATTTGGTTAACACTATTTTTCGAAAAGACGCTATAGTTCATGTTTTATTCGAAAGAAATAACACAAATATATTTTTAAGTTTTTCAAAAACGAAACAATAGATACTTGGCTTTTCTTTACATTCCTTTTACTCATCCTGATGCATAATAATAAAATAAACATTGTGTGTTTTGCAAAATCCACAATTATTTGATCTCATTTCGTGTATGAATATTTAAACTTAAATTGTTTACTTAATACTAGTGCCTATGACTTTTAAAATTTTATTGTCATTATACCTGTCTCAAAATGAACACGAATTTTTCATTTGGGAAGCGTAGTTATAGCGTATAAAATGTGTGTATTTTTTCATCGGTACAAAAATGAGCGTTGAGCAAAGAGACAATTATATAATTGCACCCGCTTCCAGCGAAATCGCGGTAAAATTTCAGCTATAACCACGCCTCACAACCGTGAGATAGGTGGTTACAGTCTGTAAATGGATCAATACGACGATCCAGCAAAAGCCTCGTGGACCCTAAGAATACGGAGCGACCCAAGGACAACCGCCTTCTGCATTTTTCTCGCAAGTGTTCTAGCATATTGTTGATACGCAGGGATGCTTTTTAGGCTATTAGCAAGTGAAAGCTTGGCACCTCCAAGAGCGCCGATGATAAGGACGATCAG
>NC_046664.1:134945478-134946867 GCF_010883055.1 Belonocnema kinseyi | reverse complement strand
ATAAAGTTTACCTTAACATAATATTGTTTTTCTTCAGGTTTATCCAGATTCCGGTCATCACTTGTCTACTTTTAAGAAACACCTTTACGAGTCTATGGCGAATTTTCTGAGTGAATGTTTTCGAAGACAAGTACCTCCAGATGCGAAATCCGGCTTAAGCGGCGGCGGTTCAGTGCTTGATGACGACGATGAGAATGATAATAAGGCTAAGTAGGTACTCAGTAGGCGGAGAAATTTGACAGAAAAGTGCAAGTTATATCTCTCTAAATTGTGCTCCGTTTAATCAAATACTTACAGCTTTAACAGTCATCCTTCATTTCTATATCTTTATCTTTTCTTCAACTGTGTCCATAGTTATACAAAAGGGTTCTAAATATGGTATTGTTCTTCATATGAATTTGTTATATTATTATAATAATTATTATTATCCATGAACACTGTAATACGATAATAAACCAGAATAATAATATAGATTATTAGCATTAATGCAAAAATATAAATAAAACTAGGGTTCATTGAATTTCAAGTACTTATACATACACTATAAATAATAATTACACGTTATCGCAGCAAATTATTGGACTTTAAAATCTATCTGAAGACTAACACTCTTTTCATATTTTCGGTGAATATTGAGATTTATATATGTTTGTTTATACACAGTCTGTCTCAAATCACAGAGGACTTTTTCAATAGGGACGTTTGTGGTGGCGCCACCTACAGGTGACTATATGCGTTCGAAAGGTACATCCCATACCGACTTCCAGTACAAATTTCATAAAATTTTGTTCACTGGAAGCGCAGTTATAGCATCTCAATTGCATGTTTTCTTCATCGGTACAAAAATGAGCACTGAACAAAGAACTGTTTTCTGGCCACAATTCGGAACTTTGACGCTTTGTTTCCAGATCGTATTGGAAACATCACGGTTTTTCACCAGTAACAATATTGCAATGGAAGTTTTTGTCCTTTTTAGCCTCTTTAACGATGTCTTTGCAGTGTTGGGTTCTGAGCAATTTTTGGTCGTCAGTCAACTTGTGCGGCACAAAGTGAGCACACACCCTCCGATAGCCCATATGGTCGGTCAAAATGCGATGGGTTGAATCTTTGAACATTTCTAATTCTATTTACAGGAAACGCCACAATGATTTTGGCTCAATTGAGAAAATCACGCACTTTTCCGATACTCTCTGGCGTAATCACGAATTTTGGCTGGCCAGAATGGGGGTCGTCATTGATATCTTCACGACCATTTTTAAAGCGCGTATGCCGCTCATGAACTCTGCCACGGGTTAGACAATCGTCACCATAAACTTGTTGCATTAATTTAAACGCCTCGGTAAACGTTTTACCGGGTTTATAACATTGAGCATTGAGCAAAGAGACAAT
>NC_046664.1:134932839-134945378 GCF_010883055.1 Belonocnema kinseyi | reverse complement strand
TCAATAACCATAAAAATACGATTGGCCCGACCCTGGGCGATAGATTGCCAGATTCTGAGCATAGTATTATCCTATGCAAGCGATCTTACAGCGCCCGCGCGTTCACTTAACGCTGGTACAATGCTTGGTCGACCATCGGATAGAATTTCGTGAATTCTGTTTCGAGGAACATTACACTAAGGTTGTTCTATTTATTACTTAGAATAGGAACAACTTGATTGTTCCATAATACCAGAACCCTTTTTCAAAACCTTGGTAAAAAGAAGTTATAACAATATTTTGTAGGTGCTGTGCTTGTCCTCTTTGAGTATGATTTTTTGTATACCTGATTCGCGGGCACAGTTCGAGCCATATTACTTTTTCTGGTAGTTGCGGTTGGGCATTCCAATTCAAAATTGCCTGGCAGAACTGCAACACTTGTGAAGTTTACATTACTTCCCATCGGCTCATTTTGCGTCGTTTCTGGACGCAGTAAAGTTGCTTGCATTACGGACACATAAAGGACGCAGTCAGGTTACTTGAACCGGATAATATTACAGTTTCTCAAAAAAATATTTTATTTTCTTACAAAGAAACTTCAACTGTGGACATTTAAAAAAATTTCAATTTACTTATTCATTACATATGTAAAACTATCAAAATTAATGAATGAATTCTTCTATTATCCCTGACTTTTTCATTTAAAAGCTGAACCTAGAGTTGGTCAAGGTATTGAAGCGCACAATTCTATGTATGTATGTAATTGATTGTGCGATCCACTGCGTAATTTAAAAAATAAATTAAGTGCAGTTATAATATATGTTTTTTTTCCTCTTCAAATAAATGCTTCTTATCAATCTTGTTTCGACTTTGACTACCAATGATGTACCAACCTCGCGTGCCATTGTTGACTTAACCTTGGCAAACATTCTTTGACCAACTGTGTCAAAGAGATGGTCTTGCGTCATCATTACGCTTGATCGTATAATTTTTCGTGAATTATCCATTCGGTATCCCGGATGATTCTTATGCAGAACGAAAACATAATACATTCTCTATCTTTTGATGTTTATTGTGAAAAGGCTTTTACTATGTAAAATAATTAAACAAAATTACTTTTGTGATTAGCTTGGACAATATTATCTTATTGAGAATATATTTGTTCAGATTAAAAAAAAATACTAGAAATACAAATTTTTCATTTGTGACACTGTTTCCTGAAGATTGAATAACTCTATATAATAAATTGAGGATCTGGATCGACAAAAACGCCCAGCACTTAAAATCGGGTGAAATTATTGTCCAAAAGTTTGGGGGGGGGGGCGAACATTTAAAGGTCCCTAAATTCAACTACTTTTTAAGAAATAAATCCTCGTAAGTTGGGCAAGTATTATCAGAATTTTTTTGAAACTTTTATGTAGACACATACTCTAGCGATATCTACTTACTAAAGAGAAGATTTATAACTGCTTATTGTTTATGAATATTTAACTTCAAATTGAAACCGATCGGTAACACAGGTTTTTTCAGCATCGCCGACAAAAAGTATCAGAGGAACTTTAGATTTGAAAGAACTTCCAGTGAGACATTTGTTCCTTATTATTAAAGGAAGGTATCTGAAAATTTTAGATCGATTCATTTAAAATTAGCGGAAATATCCACTTTACAAGAAAGTATGACACGCTACCAACGATAACTCGGCAAGCACTCAGCACTATCAGGCACTTGCTAGCCACTCGCGGCATGGCGTGCTTTCTCGTAAAATGGATATTTCCATGAATTTTAACTGAATCGTTGTAAAAATTCCAAAAAACTTCCTTTAATAATCAGGAGCAAATGTCTCACTGAAACCTGTTTCAACCCGAAAGTTCCCTCTATTCTTTTTTCGGCGAAACTGAGAAAATGGGCTTTACCTATAGGTTTTAACTTGCAATTAAATTAAAATAAACAATAAGCAATTTTCAGTTTTTTATTTGTTTAGTAGACGTCATAAGGCTATAACTCGTGTGCACATCAAAGTTTCAAATAATTGCGATAATATTAGTCTAATTTACGATGATATATTTCTTCAACAGTCATTTAATTTAGGAACGATTTTTTTCAGTTTTTCATGCTCATTGTTAAAAGACTTATCTGATGAATAATGAAAAATAGAAAAAAATTCCGTATCATAATTATCTATATGCCAATATTTAAGAAAGACCAATTTTGTGATTTAAAGCCTCCGTCCCTCGAGACGTTTGGACAATAATTTCACCAGATCTCGAGCGCTAAGCGAGTTTCTCGATCTAAACCATCAATTAGGTGTAATATTATAATATTTGTTTTAAATATATATAATTAATAATATTAGATGCTATTGAAAACTGAAGTCATGTTTCTAAAAAATTAAAACCCATTACGTAATGGAAAGTTTAAAATATTTCTTCATGTGATCTGATAAGAGCAGTGTGCCTAATTTGAGATATTGGGTAAAGCCTGGTTCTTACCCCATCATTCACGGGCTGGAATACACAAATTTACTGAGGTATCGCTGAATATGAATCTCCTGCCGCATTTGCAAAATTCAAGATCTGGCGGCAGTGCAAGCGGCTAGAGTTAAGTTGTTTTGTTTTTTTTTCTTCCAAAAAACATGAAATTTCTAGTTGAACAGCCTTATGTACCTCAAGTTTTGGAAGGTCTC
The DNA here is from genome assembly GCF_010883055.1 of Belonocnema kinseyi. NCBI lineage: Eukaryota > Metazoa > Arthropoda > Insecta > Hymenoptera > Cynipidae > Belonocnema > Belonocnema kinseyi. The sequence continues at coordinate 134,942,716 of NC_046664.1, read as the reverse complement.
ATACATTTTATTTTATGTCTATGATGTTGCTGATGACGAATCTAAAGTCAGATTTTTAACATTCAAAATAGCGGATCTAACTAAACTTCTAATGCTGATGAAAATTTGTACACTGAGAATTTTAGGGTCTCTGAATATCAATCTCAAGTCATATTTTCAAAATTTAAAATGTCTGATACAATATGCCTGACGAGAAATCTTTAAAAATATAATACATGTTTGTAAAAATCAGTGACCAGGTTTTTTTGGGCTGCTAAATACAAATCTTCAGTCAGATTAAGAAATTCAAAATAGTCGATCCAATATGGCGGACTGATTACGAAATTTAGGTTATATTTTTTAAATGGTAAATTGCCGATCAAATATAGTGGACGAAAGAATTGAAAAATTTACACATTTTTGTGACAATCAGTATCCGGGGCATTTCTAGGTTGCTGATAACGAATCTTTAATCAGTTGTTAAAAATTCAAAATTGCTGATGAGAAATTGATGAGTAAATTTTAAAAGGCCTATAAATTGTTATAAAAAAGGTTATTTTACAGATTTAAAATAATTTTTCTTACGTTTTAAATTTACACGTGATTTGTTTATTACTGGATTTTAAGAAATGATCATTAAATTGATATTGGTTTTATGTTTTCATTAGATTTTCTTTGTCAAAACCATGTACTCAACCATGCAAATAAAACAATTTAAAAAAAGTCGTTAATACATTTTATCTTTTCCTTGGGCAACTTTATGTTATGCAATAACACAGAAATTTGTACTTTTTTCTTTGGCAACTTTATGCCATAAGAAATCGATGAAATTCTTACTCCTTTTTTGGGCTACTTCACGTCATACGAAAAAAAGATATTATGACTCATTTCCGTTACTGTGGCTAATAAGTAACAACAGCATCTGTAGTTATACTTTCTTACAGTTTCTATGCAAAATATTACTAAAAACTCTGAAAATTTAGATGTTTATCATACAGGTAAGTGAATTATGCGAATGGATATGAACTGATGCAAGTATAAAAATCACAACTAGATATAAAAATAAACAGAATAGAAAATACGTTAGATTAAAATACCACTGTGATCGATCAAATTCGTTCTTATTTAAATACACATTTTATCAGACGATACAAAAAGTTTTGGGTTAATTTTCACCGAATGCGTAAAAGGCTTGAGAATGAATATAAAAATTGTATGCTTTACAAATTAAAATGTAAATTCAAAAATCCGATTCAACTCAAGTCTTGTAATTTAACATCAGAAACTTCTTCAGCATAATCTAGTGAACAATCACGCGGAACTTCTGAAGATTGTAGTAAAAGAACGCAGCAAAGACGTGCTCAAATCCTGCGTGATAACCATAGCCTAAAAGTATTATTAAAAGCAATTCAACTATTACAAAAGCAGTCTAGTATCAATATTAATGATCCTAAAGCAAGAATGATGACGAATCCTGAATCCGCGAAGCAAGAATGTTTTCCTGATAGTTTTAAAATTAATGATAATGGTGTTCAAATTAAATTACAGTCCTTCGGGTCAGTAAGAATTCAATCAGGGGGGTCAGATTTTTCAGAAAATTCAACGAATAGTGATGCCTAAGTAATCATGGTATCGTACATACCTCTTAACATTACATTTTAAAATGGCGAAGCACTTTGGATGAATAATCGAACATCTTCTATAAGTTTATGCAGGTCCATCGCATTGCAATTTAGAAAAGAAACATCACAGAAAACTACAGAAGTGTATTGTTATTACTATGAGCAAATCTCGCGTTTAAAACATACTTTAATTACTATCAAAAGAAAAATGTATACCCTTTCTCATAGCCTTCTTTGCTAAATTTGGTTTATGAAGTGCATTCTGCATATTTCGTACCATTTAGATTTTTAAAATTTGTATGCTACAGGTAATCACAAGACATTTAAAGAATTGCGCAAAAAGATTGTTTCGGAGGGTCCACAGTAAAAATGATCCATCCTCGTAGATGTTATAAAACAGGGTCATGGAAGTACACACGGTGGAAACACTGCCATACGTTTCTTTGACAATCCTAAAGTAGTAGCTGAAGTAACTGGCATTGACGTTCAATTAATTTAACGTTTCGAAGGTATAATATAAATTTTGACATGTGGACTTCAAATTGATTGTAATAAATTCGAAACATTTGCACCAGATACAGCTGAAATGTATGCTGAATTATTGGTTTGTCTATTGGTTGGATTTTAGATAAGGCTTAAGAAGCTAACACAACAATATTTAAAGAAGCACTAGCACACTACAGTAAATTGCTTTCACGAGATAAGTCTAATGCACACACAATATATTTCATGCTTATTTCACTAGATCCAGTAATAAGTGCATTATGTGCTCAAAAATAAAATAAAATAAGTGATTGTGCTAAAAATTTGTTAAACAATGAAAGCAATCACCAATTAAATACAGAAAGTAACGATGAGGACTAATACACTTATATTTGTACATATTTATTTACAAAGTTTTGAATTAAATCCGGTCTTTTTCGCTTAAGCCATTTTTAATAAAATTTATTTGCATCCTAATATTTATAATCAGTCAGTAGAAATTGTGTATCGTTCTGCACAAAATTTTACTAATTTTTTAAGAATATTTCGTAGGCAATTATATGAAAGCTAATTCATTTTTACTTTAAAATTAGCTAATTAATTCAACTTGTTCTTCCTGGTTTAAAGAAATTTAAGAATTTGACGTTAGATAAGCAATCAACGACTAACGGAAAACCCGGGTAATATTTTTTGCAAACATTGATAAATTTTTTTCGGCCAGCATATTTAATCGGCAATTCAATATTAAGAAAATCTGACATAAATTTTGGAATCAGAGCCCTGAACAAACTCGAGGTATAGATTTTTACAAACATTTGTAATGGTTTTAATTTTCTCGTCTGCCAAGATGGAGCAACCATTTCGAATTTTTAAAATTTCACGTAACATTCAGAATTAGAGTTCCAGCTAATGGCCAAGGCACTGATTTTTGCAAAAATGTATCAATTTTTTAAAAGCTTTTGATCAGCCACATTGGGTCAGCCATTTTAAATTTTTTAAATCTGACTCAAGTTTTATAGTCACCGACACAAAAAAACCTGCTCACTGCCCTATACAAATATGTTATATGATTAGCAAGATAATAGACAAAAACAAAATGTTTTACCTCTTTCAAAATTTGATACGTATAAGAGTGTAACTATAAAGTTGATATATTAAGAAAAAAAACAAAATTACCCATCTTTGGCCACTTTCTCTGCCGTCCCCATATTAAATTTCGTAAACGCGACAGCAGATCCATATTCAGCGATATTTAAACCTTCGGGATACCAAGTTTAACTATTTTTTATTAGAAATTGACGCAGTTACAGAATTTTGATGCCGTTATTGCTGAATTGCCCAACCGCGCCGTGACTGATAAGATAAGGATGTTATCAGTTAATTTAAGACGATGTTTATAACCTTTTGCGATAAAGCTGTACATACAAAATTAGTAGCATGGTGTAGTTTGGACTTTGTCTTTTACCGCTGTTATCCTTAGACAGTGGCCGCGTTAGCTGGAGATGACAGTAGTCGCTTATGGATGCTTTCTTAGAGCAACCATCTTCCACTGCACAGGTTCTAGTCAAATGCTTTCTGATGGACTAGAAAGTTTCTTACAATGCGACAGGTGTTTGATAAAAGCCCGTTCTGAGCTACTGTCAGGGTCCTACTGACTTCTAAATATTTAATTGTTCAATGCGTCTTGCGTGCACATGTGCTGTAGCACTTTAACTTAGCGTTAGCTCGCTATACGTATAACTCTTGGGTGTACAGGTTCAGGATCGTAGCCAGAAATTTGGTTCAGGGGGGGGGGCGTAGTTATAGTTTAGATTTTTTCAAATCTATAGGAAAATGTTAGGATTCGCGGAATTTCGGGGGAGGGGGCTGTGGCTGGCTACGGCCCTTTACAGGTTGTTTGAAAATTTAATTAAGTGGACAAGCAATGTCGATGATCGAGACTCTTCCAGTATTTTCTCTCGCATTACGATATCAGGTCGATTGGCTTGGACGTAATGATCCGGCTCGACAGTAACTTCCGAATATGGGATGTAATGTTCATTTTCTAAAACGGATATTTGAATGAATTTATAGAATGTTAAAAGTCCTAGGTTCAGGGCAAGTTGTTATTTTATAATACCCGTAACATGTAACACGAGTTTTCAATAATTTCTGTTGCTGATCAACCTATCCTGAATTGCAATAACGAATCCTTCCACTTCTGGCTACAGGACGCCCTTTCTTATCCAAATATTGGATGTCTCGCTATCTATTTGATGTTGGTCTTTTCTTGGATAGCTTTCTGTCTTCATTGGAAAAATTCACAGTCGACTAATTAAGATCTGCTTTGCAGATGGTTCTATAGAGCGCAACATGACGCTGGCTGTTAAAATTGTCTCGCAAATTTACACCTTGTGACTTATACATTTTGTGGTTATCTGCAACGCCCACATCCCCTCTATTTCATGGTAGAACTACCCTTCCAACGCCACATTACAGTGAAGGATTCAGAGCTTCTTCATTTATCCGCGGACAGTTCTGTTTAAACTTTCGAGGTAGGTGTTGGACTATTTTATGAGCACGAAGTAGTACGAGAGAACAGGCGTTGCATGGGTGTCAATGGATATGAAAGACAGTCGTTAGGCTGTTTTTAAACATCTAAGTTCCTAATTCTCCTCTAGTTTAAAGCACTGTTCTGCATTCATCCAATCCGCACTCCATGTGGATATCATTAAAAAACTGCTTTGTGACATCGATCACTTTCTGCAGTTTCTGGTCCGTACTAGCGTATAGCTGCAGGTCATCAATGCACAGAAGATGCGTCAGTTGATGATCATCCTCACTATGACGTATTATTAACCCATTAGAGATGTTACTTAGTGTTTGCTTTATGGGCCAAATGCTGAATGCAACCATAACGCATTGAAGGAGTCTACTTCAAATATACCCGCCGTAATGCGTATTGATCTAATTATCCTTGGTTATCCATGATAAAAATGCTTAGAGCATCTTTTGAGTGTTTTGGTTTTAGGCAACGTGCACGTAATGTCCTGTAGCATCAATCATGAAATCAGATCTGAAGCTGTGATGTTTGTCAGCTTCATTTCAGGGTTATTTCTAGCCCTTGTATTTTCTAGTTGGAACCACACAGAGTCTAAATTGCTGAAGTTCGTTTTGCCCCAAACACTTCAATAATACTCTGTTGACAATAGAACCTTCTTTCATCTGCCTGGAAGGTTTGATTTTGTTGCTATGTTGCACTCCTTTTCTTGTGCCGATACAACACGGTTCCCACATCTGTACAGTATAAAAAGTTTGCACCTCTAACGAAGTTTGTGTTGCACTCAAATGCATCGGTAAAACCCTGCTGTTTGCGTGTTCTTTTAGTGCGCGCAGGTCATTAGTCATATGTCTTTTAAGACATATAATGCCTTTGCGTTGGTTCTATATGTGTGAATTCTAGTAAAGCATGACCAAAATTCCTTTCAAGGCGCTGTTCTTTTTCTGGAATTACGTTGTTCACATCATCGTTATTAATATCAGAATGTGGTTCTAGTGGATCCCGAACTTAATGTTTATTATCACTAGCACGTATTTCTTTAGCTTCATTCAGGTCTTCATTGTCCACATCATCTAAGGGTAGCTCGTCAATGAGCTGTTGTTCCACTTTTACTTTTATGGCACCTATTTTAACAGCCGAAGCAGTATGTTTACATATGCATTTTTAATATGCTAAATTCTGCTTATTTATTGTTAAGACGAGCTCTAGGTGCTAAAGTTAGAAGACTCGATGATGTTCTCTTCCGACACTCTGTCCACTTTTATCTTCCAAAAACAATTTAAAATCTTGATTTTATTTACATTAAACGGCGACAGACAAACACAACGTCACACTCGCACAAGGATATACACATACAGAAAAAGTAAAAAATACATGTCGAAGATAAAAAAATATGATTGCTACAGTCATCTTTCGTGTACGGGTTAAGCAATATCGCTTTCTGAATTAGATGTATTAAATTTCGATCTTCCAGCTCTTTTAAGATTTGAATGTTCCTCGCATAAACGTTCTCAGTGGACAATATCTCAATCGGGTGCATGGTTTTTTAAACATAGTGTTTACGCTGCACACCGTCAGGATCTCCTGCTTTAGATCCGAGTATTTCTGGATCATCTTAGCATATCGAAGCCGTATTTTATTGTTAAACGGAACGTATATGTCTATTATTCTCACGTGATGAACACGTTTCTCTAACAAGAAGGCATCTGGGCAATTGTGTTTGATTGGATGATTAGTCAGAGTAGTCCTCTCCCAGAGAAGGAGATGAGCTTCGTTCTCTAGTATTTTAACTAATCCATATTTATAGTAAGGTTCAAATCTGTCTAGTAAACACGTCTTCAGGCTAATAATGATGTGTTCGATGTTCTCATTGGGATCTTCACAAAAAAGGCATCTGTAAATAATTGCTGTTATATCGAGGATGTTTTTTTTTAGTAATTCCTCGTTTTGATTAATATATTCTGGATTGCAATGACAAATCCTTCTGTCTTCGTGAAGAGTACTCTCCGCCTTAATCAAAGTCTCAAAGCATCACTATCTATACAAGGAAAATCTTATGATTGGGATGTTCAGCCTTAGGATGTCCTATGTCCTGAAAGTCAACAGCTACAGGTTTAAACAGGTTACATAGGTCAACTCTACATATGTAGTCGTGGAGTAAGATTTTAGTCGTGTTTTGGAAATATTCGCGCAATTGCGTAACCGGAGAGTGAAATAATCAACGAATATTCAAGAACTCTCGACCGCGAAGCTTGCGTGGGAGAACTATTCTCTCCACAGCTGTCCTTTCATAATGCATTCGGCGCTTAGAATTTTTCACGCGGATGATTCTGTTAATCCTCTCGAGGCCATTCGCAAACCCGGTGATCAAGTCAAAGGAGTGTGTAAGGAGAGGAATGACATAGGCGTTAAATGCATTTTTGGTGTTCTTCGCACTGAGGCCGGACGCCAAAGTCAGACTAAGGCGAGCCGAAAAAGTACTCTCAAGTGCCTTTTTAATTGCCAAGTGGACCGGTCCCTTCATCTACAATATGCCAAGATACCTGTATGATTCTTGATCAATCATTGTCTCAATCAAAGCACGACCGTCCAGTATCATTGGACACTTTATTTCTCCATGACAAAAATGCAGCTTTTTGCATTTTTCGAAACCAGAGACATCGTGATGTTATATCTGAAGTGCAGCAAGAGGTTCAGCACGCAATTAAATTTTGACTCTAAGTGGATTAAATCATGAACCCATGACTGAAACACTTAATCCTTGTGCACCACGAGTGCATAGCGTGATCTAAAAAGTGAACAAAGCGCGGACAGATATTGTACGTTTTAAGGACCTCAAGTAAATAATCGTGGAGTATTGAGAAAAACGAATGTTAGTAGTCAATATAGGCCATGTGCAAGTCGCGTTGGTGGTGTTTTTTACGCAATACAACCACACTGTGAATCGCGACATGGTTCTTGCAACCACGTGAGCCTCGACAGCAACCTTTTTGTTTTTCGAAGAGGACGATGCTCTCCTCACAATATTTATGGACTAAATCAGAAACGATAGTTGTCACACACTTAAAAAGGGTCGAGATGCAAGTGACTGGTCGGTAATCATTAGGACTAACAGCATCTACCGGTTTTAAGGTGTCCATTTAAGACGCATGATTAAATGACCGTACATTTCTTTAAAATTACCGTACATATATTAGGCTTGAAAACTTCTTTATGGTATGCTCCTGTGAGAATGAGACTTCTAATAAACATCGAATATACACATAATAAAACATTAAAATAGAGGTACTAACGCTTACTTTACTTTTTTATTTGCACAATAATTAGTTACAGAAACTAATCATTTCTTTTAAACAGTATTTCTGTGTTTATTTCACTGAATATCAAATCATTTTATCCAAAATTTCAGGATAATTTTCGACGCTTTTTGCAACGACGGAAAATAAGTAATGTTCACAAAGGATAAAATATTACTAATAGGAATTTATTTGATTAAGTACACCTTTTTATGTAAAAGCTTAAGCTTAGGCGTCCCCATGATACTTAGCGCGCAACTTCTTGGCTCGCATATAGAAGGCAGGCATGGTGTTAGTGTTCGAACCTTGGATGAAGGTGAACATTCAATTTTTTACATTTGATTAAGGGACTCAAAACTAGTGCGTAACAAAATGTTGAGCCAATTTACCCGAGCCGTTTTTGAGAAAAGTTTTTTTATGGATTAGAAAAACAAATTTTCAAAAGAATGTGATGCATTTTCATTTTTTTCACTTTAATCAATGAAATATGGTGAATAAATATAATACCAGTCCATATGAATGCAGACAAAAATAATTTACTTTTACGAATGTTGGACTTTGTATTCGTGTACAGCTTTTAGTATTTGTTCACCGTAAAATCGAATGCCTTTTTTAACTCCACGACAAAAATCAGAGACATGAAAAAACTGCATGGAGTTTAGATGTAAGGAGGAGGGTCAATAAGGCCGGTTTTTGGGCCATCTACAGATTGGCCTCAAACATGTTTTATTTTATTCATCTAACTAGGTCTCATAATCCAAGATCATACTTGGCCAAAAACTGCGCACGTATATGCGTTACAACATATGTTAAGGCCATCATTTTTCTCGGGGTACTTAGCCTTCAAAATAGGGCTTATTTTTATACTTTATGAACAACCGAGCGTATTATTTTAAGGTATTAATTTATTCTTATTAATTTATTATTTTCAAGTTATTTTTCTTAAGAAACATTTACTGCCGGTCTTAGCCACTTTGACGCCATTGGGCAAAGAGGAGTGAGATTAAAATCAACCAAAGTCAATGGAATAGGAAACAAAACGCTATCGTTCATGTGCGACTGCCTCTTCGCTACGTTCAACTGTTTTCCCCCTCCACATGGTATTCGCGTTTGTTGCCGATGCTTTTAGCTATATTCTCCTTCATTCTTCTTCCACGTTTCGACCTGTTAAAGAGTTCTTATCCACTGTATGTGATATTACTACGTACATACATCTGTTCCAGATTATTTTATTGTAGTTATATTTTATCAGTATCGACTAGTTTCATAGCGATCGTAAGTTTTTTGCACAGGTACTTCATAGGCATGAGAGGCTACACTTTTTTTAAAATCCTTATTATTTAATAGTTCTGTACATCAGTCTCAGATTCTCTTTATCTTATCAGGTAAAATAATTACTTGCGAATTCAGTTTTAATTACCACTTATTATAACGAAAAAACAGTGTTCTTGTTGCGGCAAATTCCTAAAACCAAAGAGTCATCTATCAGTAGTTCAGGATGAACGGGCATTAAATGTTCTTAAAACTGCTTTTAATAGCTCCTTAACCATTCAGTCAAAGGTTTGCGATACTTTTCGATGCTTTTCGATTAAAAAGCGTCGGATTACAGATGCAAAAGAGATGAGTTCTTCTGGAAATGATTTATCAAATGTTTTAGAACCAGGTAAGAGTCAGATTTATAAAAATTCAGAATCTTCCAGTGAAGATGGAACTTCAGATTCTGACTGTAGGAAAATCATACTTCCAATAAGAAGATGTATGATTTCTCAATCCCGATGCATTGTTTGTCATCATAAGAATAATCGTATCAGAATCAAACCTTTTGCTGCATTGAGGGTTTACGTCGATACTGGTATTTTGACGAATTCAAAATGGCGGATCCAAAATGGCAGCCATATTGAATTTTCAAAATCTGACTTCATATTCTTAATGAGCAACCTCAAAAACCTATATATAGA
>NC_046664.1:134902944-134932739 GCF_010883055.1 Belonocnema kinseyi | reverse complement strand
AATTTATTCAAGATGCTATGTAACCTCAAATATAGCAAAAAACGGTGTTTTTTGCACTTTTTGGTTACAATATCTCGAAAACTGAGGGTGATGGAATTTTTCGGAGGTCGGATTCGAATTCAGCGCAGCAAAAACCTTCGGGTATACTAGGTCTGGTCTCTGGTTCCGGACCTTTGTCAAATTTTGTCGGCCTGTGTTATTATAGGCTCACCGGTTTGACGAAAAATAAATTTAGTGATGTTGTACAGTACTTGTCAATTGAAGTGCGTTCGACAAAAGGTCGTTCTGTGCGTTTGTGCCTTGCATTATTGTTGATCAAGTTGCGACAGGTCTTTCCAATGCGATTTTATCAACTATTTTTGGCATAGAAAAACGAAGAGTTGGCAGAGGAATTACGGCAGCAAGGAAAGCTCTGATGTCCTCCTTTGTACCTCATCATCTTGGTATAGGGCATATATCACCCGAGTCAGTCATTAAGGACCATACTACAGCAATGGCAAAAACGCTATTCGCAAATGGAGAAGATGTATGTATCCTTGTAGCTGATGGTACATACATGTTTATCCAAAAGAGTAGCAATTACTGTCTTCAAAGGCGGACTTATTCTATGCATAAGGGAAGGAATCTGGTCAAGCCCATGATGTTAGTAACGACGACAGGATATATAGTGGATGTTTTCGGTCCGTATTTTGCTGATGGCAAGAACAACGACGCTAGTAGCTTTGAAAGTCTTTTAACAACAAGATTCAATAAAACTGCGTACATGGATGCCCTCAAACTCTGTTATCGTTGTCGATCGCGGTTTTCGGGACTGCCTGAAGTTTTTAGAAGATCTTGGATTCGTTTCCAAAACCCCTCATTTTCTCCAAAAAGGATCACAGCACACTACGATTGAAGCAAACGAATCAAGGCTCGTTACTAAAGTCCGATGGTTGGTTGAAGCAGTCAATGGATTGATAAAAACTTGGAGAGCCTTAAGTGATGTTTTTCCAAATAGTCAAATCCCGTACATCGGCGATTACGTCAGAATAGTCTGTGCCCTTTATAATGCTTTCCGACCTCCTAGAATGCATGATAATTCCGATGATCATCTGATCGATGAACGAATGTTGCGATTGGCTTCGCAGCCTAATCGCCTGCAAGAGCGAGCAGAAAAGGAAAACTGGGCAAAAAGGAGGGCATCGTGGCTTCCTATAACGCAAGAGACACTACCTGATTTTCCTAGGTTAACTCTTGATGAATTGCGATACATCACACTCGGAGTATATCAGCTGAAGCTGATACAGTGTATAACTTATGGATAGAAACTAATCCTGGACCAAATCCGATAAGTGGTTGGTACTGTCAGTGCAAAAGTGGTGCAAGAGTGGTGGTAGGATGTTGCGCTCACATTGCCAGTGTTCTGTGGTATCTTGGTTACTCTAGATATAACCAAAAGACTCCCAGACCTTCACGTGAATTCGAAAGTCACGTGAATGATGCATCGTGTTGGTCGGAAAATGAAGGAGAAGCAGCATCATCTTCAGATGACCAAACCAATTCTGACGAATAAGGCTGTTGCAGAGTGCCTAGCCTTTAATCGAACATAAGTTTTGGTTGACTGTAAACTAATATACCTTTTCTTAGAAAAATGTCTCCAAGATTATTTCGATTATTTTATAGAAATTATTGCTAATAAATCTGATAAAGTAGGACATTCTTACTCCTTTCATGATCACAAACCTAATAAAGTATAAAAATGAGCCCTATTTTGAAGGCTAAGTACCTCGAGAAAAATGATGGCTTTAACATATGTTGTAACGCATATAAGTGCGCAGTTTTTGGCCAAGTATGATCTTGCGTGAGCAATACTAACAATGTGAAACTTAGCATGATTTGAATGAAAGTGCGAAAACCCGTGTAAAATACGAACTTAAAAATGACTATATCTTGAAATCAGATCACTCTCAGGAAAAATCCTTTTAAGGGGTTATGAGACCTAGTTAGATGAATAAAATAAAACATGTTTGAGGCCAATATGTAGATGGCCCAAAAACCGGCCTTATTAACCCTCCTCCTTTAATTTCCAATTCAAGGAAACTTCGCTGAAACTCAGATATACAATCTGCGTATTTCGCGCTTCATCTTAAAGAAAAACAATCATCAACGACGGATTGAAGAGCCTTAAAGCACCTTAAATGTTATTATCTGCAAACGCTGGACTGCCATGAACAAACTCGCGAGTAATATTACACATCCTGTTCCATTGGAGACTGTTACTTTGGAATGCTAAAAGGAAAAATCAACTCTTTGCGTGGAGCATGTAGCATTGGTTGTTTAACATATGTAAGATGCACTAAGGCTCTTAAATTCGTCGTTGGTTATTATTTTTCTTCCACATAAAACCCAAAATAGAGTTCCTATATCAAATTGAAAAAAATTGGATGTGCTATGACTTTGCACTTAAAGTTGTTACAGGTACAACGTGCAGGTTATGTTTACATCGTGTATAGTCGCAAGTATTGTAGGACAACTATGAGGCGCCGTTATGGGTGTGGCCTAATCTACCTCTCTGCTTCGCACCTCACGTCTATCGCTGATGTGTCGGAGTAGAAAAGACGAACTAGCCGAGATATATGGAGTTAGCGAGTGGGAAAGGAGGTCCCCGTCTGGATGATTCTGGTTCTTGTGACGTCACTCAGGAAGTGACACTATGAATATATTTTTGTTCAATTATTGCTAAAGTCATATTTTTTCGGTCTGAGATTTTTAAAAACAAAACAAAAATGTATTTATCTTACATCTGAATATACTGAATATACACACATGAAATACTCGCTAACGCAAACGCACACAGATTACGCAGGCTAAGTACAACTATTTTCAAGTATCAGAGCTAATTTCATCCGTCTCATCATCTATATCTTCCCCCTTAACATACGGATCATCCGTTTCATCACACACATTTTGCACACCTTCTCCTGGTGAACTAGAGCGCAACGGTAGGAGATAGGCGGGGGTTAGGTTCTTCCCCAACCTTTTTAGTTTATAAACTAGCGGCTGTGAAGGTGGCCCACAGGGAAACGGTGTATCAGGTAAGCTCTCTATTGAATCTTCATATACCGATGACAGGTGGCTGGACTCTTCATCCGTAACAATATTAATCGTATAAATCATTTGTTTAACTTATAAACTAAAAAATTCTTATATATGTAGGTGTACTTACGTAATATTTCATTTTGAAAAATATAAGGGGCTCAGGAAAGGTTTGACCCAGAAGACCCATGCATGGTACGTGTATTTTTTATAATTTCATGCTTTTGACCCGTATGGCAGAGTCGTGGTCATCAACTTTCCTCCGTTTCAAGTTGACAATTTTAAAGACCTTATTTTCACTTATTATGACAACATCGTGAAGTGGTGTTCGTAGAATGGCTCAATAATATAAATTGATTGGGTTTGCATGTTCAAGGACAAGTTTACGAATAGCCTTAAAGTTTACAAGGTGAGCATTTTTATAATTTAAGGTGATGCCGTTGACCTTAGACATCTATTGTTTAGTACCGTCAGGTGAAGCTAATATATAGGGACAAAATTTGGGCCCCCTAAAAACAAATTCTCGAATAAAACTACCGACCCCATCAATTTCAAGCTCATTCGTCAAGTTACCTAAAAATATATCAACTGGTGAAATATAATCTTCTGTATTATTAGGATCGATTGAATGAATGAATTGTATAGTTATACAGAACACGGTTACTCAGTTTAGAAAGATACTCATACAATATTAGTCAAACTTGGGCTGTCTTATATGCCGCAATCACGACGTTTAATCGTCATCGTAAGCTGAAGTAATTCATCACTTTTTTCACAATATGGATTTGACGTGAGTTTTCAGGCTGCCCAAATTTACCCCAAAACTAATTCAGACACAACTTGGCAACCAAACACAGTCAAAGCCAAACAAGTCTAGCTCAATGTCTTATTTTGTTTTTATCTCCACCTTAAACGCTACTTTCGAAAGCTCGTCAACACATTCTCGAGGTCACCCCTCAGATTCTTACTTCGTTTTATAGAATGTATTAACACATGGAGTGAAAAGGCCCCCTTAGCTAGAGACGGTGTTATAACGGGTTGTTTTGTAATTCCAAATTTGGAAATTTTTTGTAATTTTACACCCCAATGTTACGGCTTTTTGGGTTTATCAGAAACACATGTTCCCTTCAACTTGCGCATTGTTGCTTCAGCGTGTAAAAAATCATCTTTTAAAGGTTTTGGCAAGATGGGCGACAGAGAACGAACATGAGTTAATTATGAAACCTTGTTCGTAAAAGAGGGTGTTAAAGTGATTATGATGGCAATATACGACAATTAATGAAACGCATGACATTGTTTTTATCCCTATCGTCGACTCCTGCTTATATTTTACAATCATCACTGACAAATACATCTGGATGAGTAACAGAAAACTCTTCTTATTTTAAAACTTTTGGGTGCAAAACACGAACGTCAGTATATTGCATTTTTTACCTTTTATCTTTTAGTAACACCGAGTGTTCCCAGTACGCCCTCCGAAAAACGCATCTCGGGGATTTAAAGTTTCGTTAACAATAAGGGAGTCTTTTTAATGATATTGTGTGAACCTACTTCCGTTTTTTTCAATTCATTTAAATCACAATCCCATATCTCTGTGACTAGGTAACTGTTTCGCCTCATTTTATCACTTTGTACGAGCGTGATTTCATAACGGGCTTTTAGAATCTCATCTGAGCTGTTTAGTTTTCTCTCTCGTTTATCAGCATAGCAACGTACACACCCATCCAAAAGTCACCGTGAAATTTTGAAACACGAGCAACCCCATTTAATTCATAAAATCCATCTACTACATTTCCTTCTTTTAAACGATTTTCACGAAATCTTCCAGCATAGGCGATGGTTAGACCCCGTTTTTGCTCCTCACTTATTAACCACTCTACAGTGGCTCTTTTTGCGCATCACTCCATCTATAACCACCACCTGGTACTATAGCAATGGTGTCGGGTTTAAGCAAATTTTTTCTAAACACCGCATAAAATTCCGATGGTGTTGTGATACTTTACGTAAATGGGCAAACATTTCCAGCCTGCAAAAACGGCTTTCGAAATACAATGTAGCGCGTCGCAGAATATCGACATCGTTCTTACAATATGCAACTAATTCTTTCTGAAAATCAAAACAATAATTGTGTTCGGAATTTTTCTTCTTTTACCATTTTTAAAAATTATCCCTTGCAGATGCAGACAAGGTATGTGTTGAATAATATTTTTAATGCGGTAATAGTCCAATATAATTTTTATTTTCAGGAATATTGAATGAGGCGGGAAATACACCTTTTATTCCTCACACCTGTAAGACCAAACGCTGTAAGTAGAGTACTTAATGCCATCTATTCATAACTAAAGCTGTCGATAAAACGCGTTTTTTAACACCAATGCGTACTACTCGCGAATACCACAGTGGTCACAGGATTTTTGTATGTCTTCTCCCCAAGGCAGAATGTACACACTTAGTTTACTACACATAAATTTGGTATGTGGATATTCTTCGTCTTGTCAACTGTAAGTATTTTATCCTGTTGTATCTTGAGGTCTGAGGAGTGCACTGTTTGAGGAACGTAGCGTATCGCAAATCGATAATGAGGCGATAGAATTTGCCTACATATTATGTAATATGCAGCAAAATCTTGTAAATTCGCAATCAGCAGCGAAGCCTACTGGTAGTACTGGTAGCACTGGATTGGGAACCCACCTGGCTATCAAGAGTGGTGAGCTATTAAATTGCAACTCCCGAGAAGAAAGCTTGTTCTTTTTTCCGATGCGTCCAAGGAACACCAGCTTTAAGGGAAGGACTACGGTTACTCATTACAAGCAACCCGTAATTTGATATAAAGGGCACATAGTCCGTAAGAATCGCTCTTGCTAAAAGCAAAAGTTAATGTCCACCAGGATCACAATAGGCTATAGCATAATGAACCACAGCACGCACTCTATCCAGAAGAAAGAACACTCGTGACGTAGAGGCAGAGGTATTTCCTGCTCGGTTCCGAGAAATTAGTCGTGAGTTCGCAGTAAAAAAATACTGCCTTTTAAATTCCTTGAGAATCAGATTTAAATGCCTTAAACGAGTACCATATTTTGTTTTTAATATTTATGCCTTTTTTAAATATAAGCTAGACTCATTGAGATAAAATTCTTTATTTATTTTGATTACCTTCCCCTTTGTGAAGTTCATATAAGCCCTATCGGGGCGAAAGAATCGGAAAAGAATTAACCAATAGGAATGATGCGACGGTATCTAGTTAGCCTAAACAAGAACTAGGCCACATCTTGTGAAAACGGGCGAGCTTCTCGAAGTTTGACGGTAATTAGGGATATTAACTAATAGGGTTAATGGGGCGGTGCCTAGTTAGCCTAAGGAGGAACCACGCTGCACTCTGTGAAAACGAGAGAGCTTCTCGGAGTCGGGCGGTAATATGGATGTGGCTAGTTATCTTAAGGCAAAGATCGCGAACTGCAGATGGGAATAAATACCTCGTCCGGGCTGGAAGAAAGCAAATCCGGATCGGGCAATTCCTTTGAAGGGGGACAGATCAATTCTGGTATTTTATTGCGTGGACAAGGCCCCTGTGATACCGCTAGGGGAGAAAATCCCAAGGAGGCCGACGATGAAAACGGGTGCGGTAAGTCACCAAGTCAATCTTGGCTCAGACTCTTCCGAAAGAGGGTGGAGTGCCTTAGTGGACCCGAGTCATTCGGCACGGTTGACGAGTGCTTCGTACTGGTATGGCGAGCCGTTTTTGGGACCGAAGTAAAGAACAGAAACGGCGGGAAGTTTGTGCCCGGGCGCAGACCGGGAAGCCTATATTGGTCTGAGGATGAAAATAACTGACTCGGCAGTAGTCTGGCTCAAACTGGACAATCCATAGAATTTATAAGAAAAATAAATGATCAGATGTAACCGGGCTCAGACCAGGCAACCTAGACGAGTCACGGAGGTAGTAAATAAACCACCAAGCGGCAATCCTGGTTCGAACTGGCAGCCTAGATGGGTTGGAAAACGACAATAGCTAACGGGGCTGGAATCGGGCTCCAACCAGGAAGCCTATATGAGTCGCAAAGGAAGAGAATAATCGACTGGGCTATAATCGGGCTCAAACCGGTTAAGCTCCTCAAGTCGCGAAGAGGAAATTGCTGGTCGGGCTTTAATCGGGCTCCAACCCGGAAGACTAGACGAGTTGCGATGGAAGCTAATCACTGAAATCAATGGGGCGAAATGCGACACACGATCTCGGAGGTTTCGCGAACAATAACAAACGCAACACACATATAATGTAAATACAAGGCCAGCAGAGCCTCGGTCCGTACTGTTAAATCTAACCTCCCGCCCACAATGGGGCCCTAGTAGAGACGCTGGAAAAGCGACACCAGTTGGGTGTTTCAGAAACAATACCAACAGAATCTGATCTAATAAATGAAATTAAAATTGGACAATTGAAAACTAGGTGAAGAAGAGAGAGAGAGAAAGAAGTAAAAGGAGACAGAGGAAAATACAGAGCAAGAGAGAGATGATAAACCGTTCTTTTCTGAGCGTGATGGTGAATTTCTGCAGAGATGTTTTTCTGCGGTGAAGCCGCCACTCGGCGTCGTCTTGGGAGAAGATTTCCCCTCTTTCGTCCTTCGTAGACATGAAACTTATAGGGCCCAGGAAGCAGGAAGGCACTTTCAATAAAAACTCTGATTTCCAGACAACAATGAGCACGATACATTTCTTTTTGCTAAAAACGACGCTTGTACACGAGGTGTGCGTGGCTCGTTGACCACGCTCAGTTCCGAACAGTCGAAAGACAGGCGAGCGCTTCTCGACCTGTTAAGTTAAAACTCGGAGACTAACTGTGTCAAAAGTTTTCACATTTATTTAATTTAATTATTCACTTATTAAATCAGTGAGGACCTATTTCGATTTTCAATACTAATTAAGCTAATCAATATTTATAACTTTATATTAATTAAAAGCATTTAATTCTAAACGAATTAATGGGTTTGAGTATATTGTATTGAAAGAAAATTCAAATGCTCGGAGTCTGATTATTTCCAATGATGAGGGTTGCAAAAATATAAACTTTACCTATATTCCTTAACAATACCTTAACCTTATTAATTTCAAAACTTAAACCGCAGTAAATTTGAATGGATTTTCAAATATATTAACATGACTAACGGAAAAAGAAATGTCAATATTTTACTAACTTAAATCATTCATCTCCGATTCATATTTAAAAATAAGCGGGCCCTCTTATTTAAAAATATAATCCAAGCTGTAAGAATCTATAATGTTAGGAGTTTGAGATCTTTGAGAGTGAATTTGAGGAGTAAGTTGGTGAGGGGAAGAGAGGTAGAGGGGGCCCCGTGGAAAAGCGGTGAGAAACGACAGGAATGGAGTAGAGCGTAAGATGAGAGAGTAAGAGTGAGAAGGATGGAGATAGCTGAGAAGAGCAGAAACTGGTTTCGGGCCAAACGACCGAACCATCGGCTGCCTGGAAAAGCGAACTCGAGCCGCAACAGAGTCGATAGTTGAGAGAGTCATCCGGCGGGAGGAGAGAGATGATAGGAAGGAAAGGGGATGTTTGTAGGAAAAACCGATGAAAGCGGCGGGAAGGGTGCAAAGCAAGGATGAGAGTGTTAGAGTAAGAGAGATGGAGATAGCTGAAAAGAGTAAACTGGTTTGTGTCCGACGAGCCAAGGCCGAAAATGGAAAAGCGAACTCTTGTCAAGCTATCTCGAGTAGGAAAATATTAATAGGTGCGAGTGAAAAAGAAAGTAGATGTTAAAAAGAGAGAGAGGATGTGAAGCCAGGAATTTTAAAAGTAACTAATGGTGAGCCAAGAAGTGAGAAAAGGTCGTTTATTTTAAAGGTTTGGAAGATTCCATATTTTATGTTTTATCTTAGCCTATGGCCGATATCAATTTATTTAATTTTCGTCCACTGTAAATTTAGTTATAAATATAGATGATTTAAATCCAGTGCTCCAAAGGAGGATAAAAATACTATACTGTTCTTTTAAGTATCTTCTAGAACATACATTTATTCAATAAATGAAATTAAATATAGAAAGCTGTCGTATCTCATTAGAATATGCACATTGATTTTTTTCTCTCGATATTATCATGTGGTAAAGCGGCATGACCTATTCCCACCGGATTTTCCACATGATCAACTACGATGCAAAATATATCATCTAACGTAAATTCTTCCGTGCTCCGTGTGATACACATACAAAAGGCCATATCCCATACAAACTCGCAGTTTAAATCGTTCACATACCGGAGAGCGTCACTTGCCTCGCCTTGATTTAAACCATCCGCATAAAATTTTATTCCAATTTTATCAGTCGGATGATAGGTTTTCACCAAGTATACGTACAAATCCTTAACAAAATTTCCAAGCCATTCGACCAAACACTCACTCACGTCAGGAATTTTTACTTTGAATGCTAACTCACGCTCATTTAATCTGAATAAGAGGTATCTATTACACCGATCTTCTAACATTATTGATTTGTTACCATGCGGACGTGCTTCTACGTTAATATTTCTACCCTGACCTGTTTGAATATCGCCCCCTGCTGCCACCGGAGAAAAGTTTTCCTCTATCGTCTACTTCCCGTCTCCCTCCACCACCCCCTGTGGATGATTATTATTAAAATTTACGCCACTCAGTCCTGCTTAAAATTTTATGAAGTGTATATTTGGGGTTTACCTCCTTTTTAGAATCGGAAAAAGTAACATTCTAAATTTCGACGTTTTCTTCTCCGCCTCCTTATCCACCTCCTCCTTCCTCTCCACTTCTATTGCACACGGATTGGCAACAGGTGTATTGACTACTGGTGTATATGAAAGGAAACGAAATTATTTCTCTAAACTAGTTATCCATTTTCCTCTCATATTTATTTAAACTGTTATTATTTATTATCAGTTAATTGAATTATTATTAAATTAAGGCAAATTAAAAATTTAAATTAGAAAAAATCAAAATAGAAAACATAATTTTTAAAAATTTCAACTAAAATTAAAGTTAAAAATTTGTTTTCAATTTTAAATAAATTTTCATTTAAAAATTGAAAATTATTAAATTATTCTAACAATTATTACTATTCATTATTATTTATTATAACCATTTATATATACATATATATATTTATTAATTATTTATTATTCAAGATATTTGATATTTTTTCTTCATGGAGATGTACTTACGTGGTGTTACGTCTTAGTTGGCCAAAACATTCTCCCGGTATTTGTTTAAAAGATGGCCATGGAATGTATTCCCATGTCGCGAATCCATATGTCCGGAGCTGTCATCTCACAAATTGATATTTCAGCCATTTTCTGTAATACTGTTATTCCATCCCAGAATGCAGAAACTGTAAATCTTTTAAACTGCACATAATCACATTCTGGCAAGATTTGTTAACGAACACCTCCCGCGATAACGTACGCGAGTGTGCGAATGAAAGCCTACATCCTTTTTACGGCACTTTCAAGACCATCACCAACGTAGATATTCGCCAACACTTGGTTCCAGTCATTATCATCATCATCGCTATCACTTACGCTATTGTCTAAAAAGTTAAATAATCCTTTAACTTATCCTCCCGAAGGGCATCTCTCATCGGGATCGATCGAAAGACATCAATCCCCAGAAAATCTAATTACACGCATATAATATTTTATATTCGTAACAGAAACGCTGGAAAAACCTGGCATTACAAATTCCATGCAGAGAGTCACAAGAACAATTGTTAAAGCTTCCATCCTTAAGGTTTGAAAACAACTAAAAACTTTTGAGATAAGATCCTTCTATTTATAGAGTTACGTTTTCTATTGTGCCTGTACAGTTGCTCTTTCTCTCTTCTTCGCTCACCTATTACAAGAACTGATATACAGAGGTGTGAAAAGAGGTCCACGAGATAGAAGGACTCGGAAAAGCACAGATACAACATTTTTACTTCTCATCTATTATATTGTAACATTTTCCAACATTTACAAAATTTGTAGCCACTTCTCGAACCAAATTCATACACGCACACCAACATTGTATCTTCAAGCAGAAAAGAGTATGTGCACCGCGCACGCGCGTGTGTGTGTGCGAAAGAGAGAATTGCAAAATTCAAAAGAAGAACTTCATGTAGCATATACTCGAGTGCGAAAAATTCATATTAACAATAAAAATGTTTTCGAAAATAAATTAAGGTAACCAATTTTTTTCAAATATGTTGGTACTTTCTCAAGATAAAATATTAGATCCATATCTGTGAAGTAAGGACCCTTTTATCTTTACCAGTCTGGTTTCTTCTTCTTTTACAAGAGGAGAAGGGGAAGAGTAGTAGGAGAGGAAGGCTTATCTATAAAAACTCAAGATACTCTCATATATGTACTAGTTGTACTATACATCTCGTTCCTAAACTATACAATGTCTGAATCTCAGAGTCAAGTGTTAAGAATGATTGTCAGTGATGCTGAAGATTCTGGTAAATTTTCTCAACAAAACATTTTAGAACAACAAAATGTTGTAAAAAAGCGAAAAGTAGTGGACGAGAAAGAATGTTTTCAAAGTGAAGTCGTTAAAAAAATGAAAAATCCACGTCCGTATCACCTTATTTTGTGCGCGGCTTACGAATTAAACAGTTTAGCTTCAAAGAAACTCTTCGATTTTTGGAAAACCAGCCCGATAGTCACTTTCAACCAGTTATATGATTACTTGGTAATTGTGTTTGAAGACGGATGTACTAATACCAGTGTGACTTTACCGATTATTATTAACCGATACCAGCTTGTGTTTATGAAATAATACTAAAAAAAGCTGTTTTTCTTGAAAAAAGCAATGAGAAGGACGAATGCAGAGGACAGAATGGCGAATTGAAAGGTAAAAAGGGCAAATATTCTCAAGGAATCGTGATGCAAATGCCCAAATTTGTAATTACTTCAAGTCGGAGAATATGAAAAATCCATCTGATGAATTTTTGAGTTTTATAAATATTACAAGTTAAAAATAAACTACCCTCATAATTTGCTTAGCTATATTTTGATTTAGCTTTTTTCGAATTAACTGCGGTGTTGCACAGTTTCATTGCGAGGGAAGTGAAGGATGCCAGTATCTTTAAAAAATCTATGAAAAATGTTTAACAATAAAGAACTTTTTTTGAAACTGTTTTCCGTATAAGCTATGTGTATCTTATATACTAATGAAAATGTTGTACACGATTTTACACTTTTTGATATCTTCTTAACAAAATTATCTTGTAAGCAACACAATTTTATATGTTCAATTTTTCAAAACCATACAATTTTCATGATGAATAATTCAATTTTTTAAAGACGTAAAATGATGTTGTTTTCCTTCTTGTATACCCTACTCCTTGAATATAAGAGGTAGTAAAGATACTAAATCTATATCGCAATGGTTTTTCGTTTCTCGTTACATCCATGTACAGGTCAAAACATAGGCAAAAGGTAATAAAAGGAAAATGACTAAAAATACAATGTGTCAGGGAAAGCGCGTGGAGACCCAACGGGGAGGTTGCCTCCATATCAGCTAAACCTGGAGGCAAAGACCGGCCGCTGTGCATTCGTAAGCTTATACCAACGTAGATCCCGGCTCAATAAGCTTACACGCCAAGTGCGTGCGCGCGCGCATACCAGTTGCGGAACATGAAAAGCTAGTATGTTCTGTACACGGCGATTGCTTTTCAAAGTCTAGCTTTTATACGAGAGTAAAATTTGGAAGTGTTTCATTTTCACCCTTTTTCCAGATATAAATAATAAAAGATCTATTTGAAAAATAGATAGAATCAATATGCATTACTATATATAATGGATACACGATAAAAACATCCATTTACCTCCATGATTTTCGGGCCCATAATATGGAGAGTTGATTGAATTTCACGAGGGTTGACAACAGGTATCAAGGGCAGGGTCAGAAAAATATCTCACTTAATGCTAATGATATCGTTGTTTTTAAAAATCCTCGAGATCGAACAGAATTTCAAAACCTTGCACGACAAATATATCCAAAAAACCCACTTTTTTACAAGAAAGTTATCATTATGCAACTTCGAAACTCCATGGGTATCTTTTTCTAGAGTTAAAATAATCCACACCCTATAATTGCCGTTTTAGAATAAATATTTTTCCAACTGACGATTTTTCGTATGTTTACATACCACAGAAAGGTATAAAGAGTGTCAGTCACAGCGCAAAAATGCCAGTTATACGTTTGTAACGGCGCTAGACACACGGAAATATATTGGTGAAAAAACACCATAGCATTACATGCACTCTGTCGTTTGTATTCTAATTAACGCAGTGCGATTTTTCGTACAGCTGACACAAAACCTCTGAAATGCATATGCAAGTGTGCTCCTAATGTATTAGTTAGAAATGTACCTCTAAAAAAACATGAAAAACAAAAGTTGGAAAAACATATAAGAACTTTGAGAAAATTAGCCGTGTCTTACGTTAGTTGGAAGCATAAAAACGTTTTATCGTAAAAAAAGGTGGATTTCTCACTTTATTACTTGCACCGATAATTAGTGGTCTTCTTTCAAACATTTTCAGATCATAGTTAAAACATAGTTAAACCTTGTTTTTCTTCTCCTTTGATTTAATGTTAGTGTTTTTTTTATAAGTATGGAACACGGAAGGAAAATGGTTTTAATTCCCAGCGAGCAGCTCGAAAAATACAAAAAACAGGTTTTAGGCCCACAAACCTCTGTTTTATTACCGTCAGCACTTCCTGCTTCCTCACCATTTTCAGGCGATATTTACAAAGCTTTACATACAAACGCCAACTCAACCTCTCAAACTACTGGGACTATTATGAAACGTCTTGATACTGAAATGAGTCAAATACTATATTCACCCTTTTTAAAAGACGAGCATGAAAAATGGAAAATGTTTCAACAGGTTTTACAGAAGCTTTTTCCGATAAGGCCAGAAATATGCAAAATAAAAAAGAAGATGCAAGTAGTAAGGAAAGGGACGATGTATATGGTAATAATAGTGATCAATCTTCAAATAATAATAGGAAACTTGCAACTATTTCAGGAAAATTTTCTTTAAAAGAAACATATTACTTGAACGTCTTTCGCAACCCGATGTGTGAGAGCTCTTACAACAAGAGCCAAAGTAGCAGTTAGAAAACACGAGAAAAACACAGGTTTCTGCACAAGTACAAACCGCCTTTCACAAAAGAAGGAAGGCAGTGTTGAAAGTACGAGTACAAATTAAAAAAAGTGGCTTCAAATATTATTTCAAAAACAAAAAAGAGTTTATTACACGATACTTACTATGTCCCATTCCACCTCGCGTCTTATGGGGGTATTCATAAATTAGCTAATGCGATACGATGACAAGTTTCACAAGAAAATGTAATTGGCTCGTTAAGAAATCAAATTACTTTTAATAATAACATCCCTATCCGTCACAAATTGAAACGAGGACTATGCACTTTAAATAACACAGATCAACTTTGGAAGATTGACTTGGTTGATTAGAAAAGTTTTAAACCTTACAACGACGGTTTCTCATACTTACTCGTAGTGATTGACGCTGTGAGTAAATATGCATAGGTTGACCCGCTTCGTGATAAATCCACATTGGAAGAAAAAAATGCCTTTGCACGTATTCTCGAGGGAAAGGAAAAAAGCTTTCCAATATTTTTACAAACTGATAAGGGAAAGGAATTTCTGGCACCAATTTTTCGAAAGTTTTTATCAGAATGTAACATAATGTTTCGTACTTCACGGGATCTAATGTTAAAGCAGCAATTGTCGAGCATTTGAATCGCACTCTCAAGGAACGTATGTGGCATTATTTTACATATAAAAATACTCATCGGTATATTGATGTTTTAAAAAACATTATCCTGGCTTAACATAATTCGCGAAATTCAAATATTGGTATGGCACTACTAGCAGTAACTTTAGATAATGCCGCAATTCCGCTATTAAATATACAAAAAAAATACGGGAGAAAATCGTCGAAAGGTTAAAACCCTAGATATAAGACGTGTGACCTTGTGCGCATCTGTAGAAAAAGAGGTGCTTTTGAGAAAGGATATGAAATTAGCTAGATTGAAGAGCTTTTTAAAATAAAACACGTAATAAACTCACGCTAACAGCCGACTTGCGTTTACGAATTGTAAGATCTTAAACATAAAGGGCTTGTAGAAATTTTATTTCCCCGAACATTTCTACATGTAAGACAAGATTCATCAAAATCAAAGGAAAATTGTGCAGCTCATTTGTCAAATGTGAATAAAACAAGAAAAGAAGTACGAGCAGAAGCAGCAAGAATCCAAGATAATGATGACGAGGATAATAAAGTGCAGAGAGAGAGAGATAGCCAAGAGCCTAAAATGTTTGGAAAAGACTTGCTTGGAAAGTTTTTACTGCCTTATGTGATAAAAATTGACATTGAATGTGATGAAATTGGAGATAACGTAATAAAAAAAGTATGTAAGTAATGTGTTGGAGCCTGTGTGGGGGAAACCGCTAGTCTCTTTCTTTCGACCCGATGTTCACAGAAAGAAAAGCGATCTCTTTAAAATCATAAACGATACAGTGATTGGACGTGGTCATGTGAAACTCATTTTCAGAGAAGAAGAAGATTGTTATGTAATAATTAAAAACATATGTTTAGATTCTTGTGACATAAGTGATCTTCACTTTTTGGTAATAAGCGAAAAAGTATCACGCATTCTAAGTTTCGCAAGGCAGGAATTGGTGTCTGTTGATACCCAATTTGCTGATCATCCTCTCAGCTTAGCTCGAAGTCCTTCTGAAAAAAATTTTATTTACTCTGATATACGTGAACCACGTACGACAAGTGATATTCGAACCCCGGATTTGCCAATAATTCCTGTTCCAACTCAAAATTACATATTTGCTTCTACATAGATTACCCAGTTTGCGTCAGCTAATTTCATTCCTCTTTTACATACTGAATGTCGCACAGTGGAAATAGATATAAGAGCTCATCTCAGTACAACAATACCATTCGAGTTTGGTACGCTCACTGCCACACTTCATGTCAAACGAATTGATTAAGAAAGAGATAAAGCCTGTATCCAGTGTATGTTTTGGGAATGCAACCAGAAGAGAAGAAGGAGAAAAATAAATTAACAGAGAATGATTCATTACGCGGTATATTATATTATACAACATAAGTGGGAGGAGGGGCATCTCAAAAATTGATGTCGGTTCGAGATATCAGAGAGGACACGGAATTGGAAGTTTTCGTGGAGGCCTTTTTCGTCGAGTTTTACCAACACTTGCGCGCGGTGCACATGCAGCCGGTAAGGAGGCTTTACGTGCAGGAGTTAACGTTTTAAACGATGTCAAAAAGAAAAGCCCTCTTATATATACTTTTGATAACCGCTTTAAGAAGTCTAGAGACAATATTAAAAGACCAGCTATTGAGAAAATTAAAAATCTTATGAGTGGAGCTGATTATAAAATCGCGGCGAGAAATGTAAACGCTCAGTTGAATAGTGAATGTGGTGGTTCGCAATTCGCGGGAGGCTATCGTAAGAGGAATATAAAAAAGGAGTCAAGAGAAACGTCGAAATCAAGCGAAAAATAAGAAGAAGAGTTTTAAAAATGGAAAGAAGAAAAAGAAAATGAAGAAGAAGCTAACGAACAAGGTTACAATAAAACAGAAATGTGGTAGTTTATTTAGTGATAAAAATCAAATTATAGATAATATTGGTAGTAAGTGAAATTAAGTAATGTAATTTTTACACTTCCATTCTAGCGAATATTTAAAAACTGAATTGGACCTTTTTTCACTACCAATAACTCAAACTTCTATAGAGAGCGTGCAGTGGGTCCTTTACAAACCCTTTTCCTTCCTCGTGTACAACTCTCCGATAGAATTTTTTATTCCTGATCATAGGAAAGAATACATCGATCTCCCGCACACG
This sequence comes from Belonocnema kinseyi, assembly GCF_010883055.1. NCBI lineage: Eukaryota > Metazoa > Arthropoda > Insecta > Hymenoptera > Cynipidae > Belonocnema > Belonocnema kinseyi. Next base: position 134,915,738 of record NC_046664.1, on the reverse strand, counting down.
ATGCTCAGTGTAAAAGTTGAATTGCAAGCTTCAGAAAAAAGTAGAACAAATTCTGCAAGCTTCGACAAAATGGTACAATCTACTTCACTTAATGTTCAACAAGGTAAACGTGTACTTCAATCAAAAAATCGTATCCCCACCAAACAATCCTTATGCGTACAAAGCATACATCGTAACTTTACTCAATTATAGACCAGCAGTGAAAAAGGTCACCTAGCGAGTATCCTGTAGTATACCGATACTGCGAGTGCAGTCTACATATCAAGGACGTGACTCTTTTGGTTTGAAGGTGCAAAATAAGCCCCGGAGTTTTACTTGGATACGCAAAAGCTCTTTTTAAGAAACGGCATAATATCCAGTTACAAGGGTCAAAGTCAAGACACTTAATTTACATGCTCTAGACAACGTGATTCTCGGACAGCTACCTAAAAGATTAATCATTCGTTTTGTGGAAAATAGAGCATTTACGGTAATAAGGACATTAACCATTTTATTTAAAAAAATATCACATTAACTTTTTATTTCATTAGGTTTCTGGTATGAAATATCCCTCAAAACCATTACAACTAGATTTAACAAAAGATGTTCTATATGTTGACGCTTATAGAATTCTATATTCTGGAACTGGTATTCATTTTCTAAATGAGGGTAATGATATTGATCGTTATGATTACGGTAATGGTTATTGCCTTTTTCCTTTTGACCTCAATCCTGTCCGGTTTGCAAATTTTTATTCACACTGAAATCTTATAAAACATGGTAGTCTTCGTATTGAGGTAAGATTGGAGGAAGGACTTGTCAAGACGATGAACTGCATTGTTTACGATGAATATGATAACGTTCTAGAAATAGACGCGTTCATACAAGTTATTGTTGATTTTGGAGGATAAAATCTGACGTTCTGTTTTCAGAATCTGTGGTCATAAATAATTTTGCTCCATGAAACACCTGTTATGACGACCATCATCAGTCCTAAGTAAACAACGAATTGTAATGAGGGGTCATTACACCCGAAACTGTCGCGCTGACTAGCTGCCTCGTTTTGGTCTCTCGTTTCATCCTAGTACCGGAATCTGTCACGTAAATTCTACCATTATATAAAATTTCTTACCAAGAAGATAATAAGGACTATGTGGTAGATATTCAAGGATTCTAAAGTCGCGAAGATCAGTTTCTCGCCAAAGAAGTAGCTCTTGTTGCTGTAAATAAAAATTATAGTGCACACTGGAAATCAGCTCCACCACACTCCTTTCCCGATCTGCCTAATCGAACAAGACAACAAAATAATTGGCTCACGTATTATTACTATGGCACCGAGTGGTTTGAGCAAGACGTTCCAGTAAAGCATTTGCATTCAAAACTCAAAAAAGTTGCCAAAATAGCAGGTCACGTATACACACGTTGATGGGAGAAAGCTAAATCTTTGGTAAATATAATGAGTAGACAAAACTAGTCAATTTAGAGGAATTAACATATCTTGTTTAAAAATGTTACATATGACTAACGAATACCGTTTTCATCATAGTGTAAAAAAGGAGAGATCTTCACATGTGCTTTGAGCAATGCTTTTAAACTAAAAACATAGATTCAGAATCAGAGAAAAGAAAAGTGATGCTTTGCAATATATCCAACCGTAATGAGATCTTGTATTCAATCAAGAAAATGAAAAGATTAACAGTCAATAAACCTTCACTAGAGTCTGTGACATTGGGAACGGTTGTTGACAACATAAAGAGAACAGTGGAGAAAATTAATGAGCAATCTACATTGTGTGAAGTACGTAGATTATTACCAAATTTACCAGTGCCTACCAATCCGAGAAAAAAGGATGAACAGTTTGCAAATTCATCAAGCAATTCGGACTATACCAGCTTGTAGGAGTGGAGTGTTTCCAGCGGGTTGAATTCCAAAAATCTGGACAATACCGATCTTTATAGTTGCAAATCTTGATGGAGTAAAGAAACCTGGATCGCATTAGATTACAACGCACTTGAGTAAAAATAACCGGGGAACGTACTTTGACAGCTATTGTTTGCCACCTCTATCCCCCAACATCTTTATTATTTGCTAGTAAATTGCACCTTGTTTAGTTGGAATGTAACGCAATTACAAAGTGCGTCTTACAAAGTATGTGGTCAGTTTTTTACGGCGAATTTATTAGCAAATGATACCATTGTCGTGAAATTTCACAAAAGACTATTAAATAAATGTAACATTAATTCTAGCGATAAATTGCATAAATTTATACTATGACGCATTTCAGAAGCAACGGTACTGAATTCAGGAGAAGTCTACTCACATCAAGCCAACACTACTTAGTTGAAAATAATTTTGCTTATTTCAGGAAAATTATCATAAAGTCAAGAAAGTTCTGTTAAATTTAAGAATATTCTTTGAAATATATTTAATATAATATATTTAATGTGACGTGCGAACTGGAGGGAGAATCTTCTGGAGTGGGGGGTGAAATCCTGGTGTGATGGGAGGGGAGGGGGGTGCGAAGGAGAGTCAGTTCCTTGCCGATACGAAGCAAAAGAGAAACTTTGAAAATGTAAGTGGAGTCTAGTTTAATTGATACTCTTATTAAAATACAAAGTTTATTTTAATTCTTGATTTTATTTCATTTCGTATCCATCATTCTCACGGTCCATTCAAAGTAGCAGAGTTTTATAACTTTTTCGGAAAAATGAGCAGATAGTGTGGGAGCCTTCAAAAATGGGATCAGAATCAGACGCGCGGCGTCAGGTACACAAAATGCCTTTCGTTTCGATTTTCGGTTGATGAAAAAGCTGGTGTAACGAGCAAGCCATAGTAAGTGAGTATTATTTTGTGGATGTGATTTTCCTTTACTTTATCGTTGTGTCAAGTTTTATTGTAGATTGCAGTCAAACTAGCAAATTATTTAAAATTCCAAGTAGTCTTCGATAGACTTCTACCAACATAAACGACCTGCGAAAATCAAGCACTATTCGTTTGAATCCGCAGGAGTTTACCATGATTGAATTAAAGGAGATATTGAGATCCAAAAAATGCAGACCTACAGGAAATAAGGCTGAGCTCAAGAAATCTTTGGTGATGGGAGTGAATCGATCCGGTAGTGAAAAAGAATGAGACCCTACTGCAAGAAATGACAACCGCCAAACAACAAATCGAGGATTTGAAGCGTGCAATGATTCAACAAGCTGAAGTAGCTTCGAGTCAAAGGAGTTTAAGGGAAGCGACAGCTCAGAAGGAAGCGATAGAAATGCAGCTGGAACAGGCGAGACGATATCATGACGTCATGCAAGCTGGTGGATCGTATCAACAAGTACCAGAAGCAGAAAAGCTACCACTGTAGAAAAATGTTTATCAGATGCTAGCGCGCGAACCAGTCAAGATAAATTCTTGCGCAGAAGTGTTCTGAGTAGCTAATCTGATGGGGCAGAACATCGCCATTGGTTACTGGAGGCTGTCTGAAAAAGAACATCAGAGCAATAGGGAAACTTGTAAGTATGTTCTTTGCAATTTGAAAGAATTGAATGGATGGGAGCGTCAATTTTGACTTTTCAAAGATGCCTATAGATTGGATGATGGCGTCACGAGGGTTGTGATATACTCACGGCTCAAAGGGAAAGCTGTGTCCTGGTTTCATTCGAGACTACGAGGGTGGTGTGAAAAGTTTCTCGCCTGACCTAGAGAATGATTCTGATGCACTTCTGATGAACCAAGTTCAGGACGCCCGTGGAGGTCGTAAGTTTCGAAATGACCGAAAAAACGCATAAAATGGTGATAGAGGAAAGCAGATTAAACGTGAGATAGCTATATGGGTGCCGCGTTTGCTAACAGACGACTAAAAATTGTCGACAACTCACCTCCCCATAGGTCGATCGTTGCGATGGCTAAAATCAACGAATTGAAGTTGGAATTGTTCCCCCATCCACCATATTCGCCAGATTTAGCCCCCAGCAACTATCATCTATTCCCTAACCTTAAGAGATGGCTCGGAGGTAAACAATTTCAGACAACGAGGAAGTAATCGATGCAGGAAAAGAGTATTTTGAGGGACTAGACGAATCTCCCTGCGTAATCAAGCACGAGTTTAATTTTTCGATTGCATTCAAGATTTGCTGTCAGCTTTTGAGAAGGTGACTTTGCAAGGTAAAAGCGGTACCAATATCGCCGAAAAAAATCAATACCCTAGACTTCAAAAGGCAATAACTCAGCAGGAAAAAACTTTAGCATTTAATAATTCGAGTAAAAGTGCTGTCGCGAAGCCCATTACTCAGACACCTTAACTTTCACATGACCCCATAGCTAACAATATCTTGATTTTTTTATTCTGTTGTATTCTACAACAGGTTTAAAATGCAGTAGAGATCCTCAACTTTAAAAAATTTTAAATTGTCGATTTTGCAAAAATTTTTATTGAATGTTTTTATCTAGGAATTTGATGGAGCTATCGCGCTGTTAAATGGCCTATACTGTGTGGTAATTTATACTGATTCCTATTTTACTCATAAAACACCTAGGAAAACAAATAGTATAATTTTTAAACAAATTATTAACAATAGCTTCAATTCTTCGAACGTTTCTACATGGAATTGCGTTGAATCTATTGAGCAGAACACTAAACAGCATATTTCATGGGTTCAGAATTCATGATAATGAAGGTGGTCATCAAGTGACACATCTTCTTTACATGAATGACCTGAAGCTGTACGCTAGTTCAACCCAGAAACTGCGGCAAGCGATTGATGTCACAAAGCAGTTTTCCAATTATAGCCACATGGAGTTCGGACTAGATAAATGTAGAACATTGCATTTAATCAGAGGGGAATTAGGGACCGCAGAGTTAAAAAACGAGTTTGAAAATGACATTGAGATAATGGCTGCAGGTGAATCATATAAATATCTGGGTACTGTTGAATCTAAAGGTATTCAGCATACGATTGTTAAGAAAAGCCTAACGAATGCCTTCACTACGAGACTCAGATTGATTATGAAGAGTTTTCTCAATTCGGCAGACAAAATCAGGGCAATCAACACATATGCCATCCCTGTCCTTACGTACTCCTTCAGGCTTATAAAATGGCTTAACACCGACCTTGAAAAGTTAAACAGAATTGTTCGCTTAGAAATGACGAAGTTGCGAGACTATTTTAACAGCAAACGAAATGTTGCGCTTTACAGTAGCATCTGTAAAGCGGATCTTGACTATACGCCCTTAAATTTTTCCTCGAGTAGGGCCTTGAATATCAGGGCAGAAACCATAGAGGAATTAGAAATACAATGGAGGCAGAATGCCATCCATGGCGAGCGCCTCGAAACGTAAGATCAAAGTGAACTGGATAGTAAGGCATCCAATATTTTGCTAAGACAGGGTGCGTTGTATCCAGAGACGGAAGGATTCCTCTTTGCGATACAGGACAAGGTTTTCAGCACGATAAATTATCGCAAAAAACGTGCTAAATCAAGACGTGGTTCACCAGTTGCGATTATGTGGAGATACCAACGAATCCATCGAGCATATTGTTGATGGATGTCGCGTGATGGCTCAGAGAAAACATACGCACAGACATAATGATGTCATGGGCATTATACATCAACAACTTGCCCTAAACCTAGGAATATTAAAACAATGGATCCCTTTCTATATATATGGAAGATTGTAAATCATGCATCCATTCATTGCATTGTGATTTCGGCTACAGGCAATGTGCACGCAAGATGCACTGAACATCTTCAACATTTAGGAGTCAGTAGTGTTTTGGCAGCAGTTTAGAAGGCGGTTTTATTAAACACCTGTCGCATTGTAAGAAACTTTCTTAATTATCAGGAAGTAAGCGACTACAACTCCGAGGAGTGGCAGATGGTTGCTCTAAGAAAGCATCTAGAGTTGACTGTTGTCACCTCCAATGCTCGTGGACGCTCGTAATTGTATACCTACAACATCGTCGCAGAAGGTTTCAATCATCGTATTAAATTAGTTTAATTAACTTATTACATTCTAATCTCATCATTCACTTGACTTAGTCCGTTGTTATGATGTATAACCGGGTTTACCCTAGTAAAATTTTAATCAAAAATAGGACCCCTACCGAAGGTATTCTTGCGTTGACGTCAAGACAGGGCTTGAGCTTTTCTCTCATTACTCTGACGGATATGTTGGTGGTAGCATTGCTACTAACAAGGTTTACCTCCTCAAATAGGCTGATAACGAAGAGGAGAGGCACTAAGCAGACAACCAAAACCTAAATAATAATGGATAGCATATTAAGGATATTGGTGTGTCTCTATAACGAAAGTCCGAAGTTTGATACGAAAATGGAAAAAGAATACAATTTAAGATCGAAATTTGCTAAAAAGTATCCTAATATACAGAAAGTCGCACTAAGAGATCTTATCGCTAAGGTGAAGGACATCAGGACAAAAATCATTCAAAAATCAATAAATTAAACAAAAGGACTAGGTAAGATTCATTTGCTATTTTTTGCTTTACAATGAGCTATCGTTCGCTTTTGTAAAGTCAACCCTCATTTGAAAAAACTACCCCATGTAATGGAAAAATGAACTAAAAAAAATTATTAAAAAATTAACAAGGCTAGACTTTTTTGCTAATTTTTTGCTTTAATATGAGCTATGAATTGCTTTTGTAAAATCGACTCTTATTTAAACAAACTACCCCCTGCAATAAAAAAAATTATTTTAAAAAGTATTTAAAAAATGACTAGGCTAGATTTTTTTGCTATTTTTTTGCTGCTAAATGTGATATGAAACACTTTTGTAAAATCCACTTTTATTTTAAAAAGCAACCCTCTGTGCTGCAAAAACGAATTTAAAAAATTAATCTATCAAGATGGAAAACACTTATGAAACATGAACACGATATTTTTAAAGAATAACTGAGGAGAAAAATTATTGTTGACACCTTACCGTTACAAAAACAACCCCAATATTTGTATCCGAATACATTCATATCAATCTTTTCGGAAAATTAACCCTTATATAAAAAAACAATACCCCGTAATTAAAAAAACGTATTTAAAAAGGTCGATATCTACATAGCTAGAACTTTCTTAAAAAAATAGTAACATTGTACTTTTAAGCGTAATTATTTTTCATCGCTATTCGCTACAAAAATAACCGCTGCAATTTATATCATTTACTAGTCTATCGGTGTATATTCAAAAAATATAATTTACTTTTTTCGATGCACCTTCTAATCCCTTTAATTGACTTCCAGCGCGACAATTAGGTCTATGAAGCGAGTACCTCTACAAACGAAATTCCCAAATTTCTGTGTATCAGAATTAAAGGCTTTTTTATGATCATGAATGCAACAACAACAACAACAATTTTCAAAAAGCACCCCTACTAAAAATAAAACTAAAGCCTATTTAAAAACTCAAATTCGGAAAAAACAAAAAACACCATATTTTGGGCTCCCGAAAGCACGAAAAAAATACCCACTAGTGTAAACTTGAACCTCGATATTTAATTTTTTAAGAGCTCAAAAATCGGAGACTCCAATAATACTGGAAAATTTGCAAAAAGATTAATTTTTTACAATTTTAAAACTACGTGGTAGAGAGAAGTTGATTTTAAACGTTAAAGGTTAAATAAAAAAAATCGGAACGAGTATTTCCGAGGAGACTACAAATCAACGGCTTCATTGACAATGGCAATTTTTTTTAATTTATATTTTTACAATTTGATATCTACGTGGTAGAGACGGGTGGTTAATTTTAGACGTTAAGGGTTAAAGCCCGAAAATTGGAGAGTGTATTTTCGAGGAGCTTAAACATCAGACTCCAATGGCACTGAGAAATTCTCAAAAACATTATTTTTTAACAAAGTGATATCTACATGGTAGAGAGGAGTTGATTCTAGACATTAAGAGTTGGAGCCCAAAAGTCGTGGTGGGTATTTTCGAGGAGCCCATAAATCAAAGACTCTATTGAAACATACGAATACTCAAAAAAGATTAATTTTTGAGAAAGTTATATCCACGTGGTACAGAGGGATGGATTTCAAAAGGGAAGGGCTAGAGCCAAAAACCAGAGAGAGTATTTTCGAAGAGCCTAAAAATCAAACTCCATTGACACTGGAAAATTCGTAAAAAGTTCATTTTTTACAATTTCCTATCTAGGTTATACGGAAGGGCTGATTTTAGACGTTAAGGGCTGGGGCAGAAAACCGAAAAGGTTATTTTCCAGGAGCTCCAAAATAAGAAACACTATTGACACTGGAAAATACTCGAAATGATTATTTTTTGAAAAAATTATACCTACGTGGTAGAGAGTATTTGATTTTAGACGTTAAGATTTGGAGCCCAAAAATCGGAGGGCATATTTTCAAAGATCCTTAACATCAGAGACTCTACTGAGACTGAAATATTCTCAAAAAAATTATGTTTTCACAATTTCATATCTACATGGCAGGGAGGGGTTGATTTAAGATGTTAAGGATTGGAGCACAAAAATCGGAGTGGGTATTGTCGCGGATTCCAAAAATCACAGACACCATTGACACTAGAAAATTCTCAAAATTATTATTTTTTGAAAAAAATTATACCTACTTAGTAGAGATGGGTTGAGTTTAAACATTAAGGGTTGGAACTAAAAATCGCAGGAGTAATTTTCAAAGATCCTAAACATCAGATACGCCATTGACACTGGGAAATTCTCGAACAGATGATGTTTTTACAATTTCATATCTACGTGGTAGAGAGGGGTGGATTTAAGATGTTAAGGGTTAAAGCACAAAAGTCAGAGTGGGTATTTTTGAGGAGCCCCAAAATCATAGATATAATAAGACCGACGCACGCACATACGCACACACAGAAAGTCAGATGCATTCGTAAAAAACTGTTTTTCAAATTCAGGTGGTCTCAAAACGTGGACATTTGACAAAAACAGGTGGGGTCAAATTTCACACAAATCTAATACCTTCTCTTGTTGAGAATGTAAAAATTCATTAATTTAGCCATGAATAATGTTTTGATACTTCTGTTTTTGTTTTTTTTTTGTGAAAAATAGCATTAACAAAATATAAAAAAAGAAATTTTTTTGAAAATCTACACATGAGACGAAAAAGAAATTAAAAAAGAAACATAAGTTGCGATGAGAATGTGCCCACGCAGCGGGCTGATTTTTTATTGTTAATATCGTGTTACACGATTAAAACAGAAAATACACATGCGATCAAAAAGTTATCTATAACAAATTTGTAGATCTTTTTGGAATGCACAATTTTTGTTTAGTCATCTTTTTACCCATTTTGCACATTTCAATCGCAAAATGTAATTTTTTATTTTTCATTATATTTTTCTTCTGTCGAAATTTGAATTTTCAATTTTTTAAGAAAAATAAGAAAGGTGTTTAAAAAATATTGTAGGACATTGGAAAAAAACATTTTTCTTCTCTTGGCATTTTTTCATATCATGCGTCATTTGGCATAAAATGTGGATTCTCTGGTGATTTTTGAATTCACCCCTTAACATCTAAAATCCAACGCCCTCTACCACGTCGATATAACTTTGTAGAAAAATAATCTTTTCTAGAATTTTCCAGTGCCAATGGACTCTCTGATTTTTGGTCTCGTCAAAAGTACCCTTTCCGATTTTTGTTTTTAATCCTTAACGTATTAAATCAATCCCTGTCTACCACGAAGATACATAATTGTAAAAAAGTAATCGTTTTGTTAATTTTCCTATGTCAATGAACTCTTTAATTTTGGGGCTCCTACAAAATACCTTTTTCAATTTTTCCTCCAACCCTTTAAGTCTAAAATCAAACCCTATGTACCGCGTCGATATAAAATTGTAAAAAATAATCCTTTTGAGAATTTTCAAGTGCCAATGGAGTCTCTGATATTTAGGCTCCTCAATAATACCCACACCGATTTTTAGCTCTAATACTTAACATCTAAAATTAACCACTCTCTACTACGTAGATATGAAATTGTAAAAATTAATCTTGTTGATAATTTTCTATTGTCAATGGAGTCTCTGATTTTTGAGCTCATCGCAAATCCCCACTTCGATTTTGGCTCTTACCTTTAACGTCTAAAATGAAACCCTCCGCATCACGTCAATATAAAATTGTAACAAAATAATCTTTTTTAATACTTTCCTGTGTCAATGAAGTCTCTGATTTTTGGTCTCCTCGAAAATACCCTTTCCGATTTTTGGCTTCAACTCCTAACGTATAAAATCAACCGCTGTCTACCACGAATATATAAAATTGTACAAAAATAATCGTTTTGATCAACCTAAAAATCAACCCCTCTCTACCGCGTAGTATTGAAATTGTAGAAAAATAATCTCTTTGAGAATTTCCCATCGTCAATGGAGTTTCTGATTTTTGGGCTCCTCGAAAATACACTTGCCAATTTTTGGCTTCAACCCTTAACTTCCAAAATCAACCTCACTCTACCAGGTAGATGTGAAATTGTAAAAAAATAATCTTTTTGAGAATTTTTCATAGTCAGTGGAGTCCCTGATTTTTGATCTCCTCAAAAATACTATTTCCGGTTTTTGGTTCCAACCCTTAAAGTCTGAAATCAACGCCTCTCTACCATGTCTATGTAGAAATTAAAAAAAAAACCTTTCTGAGAATTTTCCAGTGTCGACGGAGTCTCTGATTTTGGGGCTGCTCGAAAATACCAGCTCCAATTTCTCTATTCTAACCCTAAACGTCTAAAATAAACCCTAAAATAAATAAATTTCGCTTCAACCCTTAACGTCTAAAATCAACTCCTCTCTACCACGCAGTTATGAAATTGAAGAAAAATAATATTTTTGAGAATTTTCCATCGTCAATGGAGTTTCTGATTTTTGGGCTCATCGAAAATACCTTTGCCAATTTTTGGCTCCAACCATTAACGCCTAAAATAAACCCCTATCTATAATGTCAATATGAAATTGTAAAAACATCATCTTTTCGAGAATTTTTCAGTGTCAATAGAGTCTCGGATTTTTGGGCTCCTCGAAAATAACATTTTCGATTTTTTGCTCCAACCCTTAATGTCTAAAATCAACCCCTATCTACCACACCGATAGAAAATTGTAAAAAATAAGTTTTTCGAGAATTTTTCAGTGTCGATGAAGTCTCTGATTGTGGGTCTGCTCGAAAATACAAACTCCAATTTTGTTGCTCCATCCCTTCATGTTTAAACTCAAACCCCCTGTGCCACGTCGATATAACTTTGTAAAAGAATAATCTTTTCTAGAAATTTCCAGTTCCAATGGAGTTTCTGATTTTGGGGCTCCTCGTAAATACCCACTTCTATTTTTTCACTTCAATACTTAACGTCCAAAATGAACCTCTCTCTACCATTGCGATATAATTTTGTACAAAAATTATTTTTTTGAGAATTTTCCAGTGTGAACGGTGTCTTTGATTTTTAGGCTGCTGGATAATACCCACGCTGAGTTTTAGCTCTAAAGCTCAACGTCTAAAATCAAACCCTCTCTACCACGTAGAGATCATTTTGTAAAAAAATAATCTTTTTGAGAATTTTCCTGTGTCAATGGAGTCTCTAATTTTGGGGCTGCTCGATAATACCCACTCCAAATTATTTGGTTTTAAACCTTTGCGTCTAAAATCAACCACCCCTCAACCACGTCAATATTACTTTGTGAAAAAATAATCTATTTGAGAATTTTCCAGTATCAATGGATTCTCTGATTTATGGGCTACTCGAAAATACCTACTCCAATTTTTTGACTCCAACCCTTAACGTCTAAAATAGAACCCCCTGTACAACGCCGATATAAATTTGCATAAAAATAATGTTTTAGAGAATTTTCCAGTGTCAATGGTGTCTCTAATTTTTGGGCTCCTCGACAATACCGACACAGATATTTTGCTCTAACGCATAACATCTAAAATCAAACCCTCTCAACCACGTAGATATGCAGTTGTAAAAAAATAATCTTTTTGAGTATTTTCCATACTCAATACAGTCTCTGGTTTTTTAGCGTGTCGAAAATAACCTTTTCGATTTTCATCTCCAACCCTTATCGTCTAAAATCAAACCCTCTCTTCCACGTGGATGTAAAATTGCAAAAAAAAACAATCTTTTTGAGAATTTTCCAGTGTCAATGGTGTCTCTGATTTTTCGGCTTCTCAAAAATACCGCTTCCGATTTTTAGCGCTGAATCTTAACCTCGAAAATTAACCCCTCTGCACCACGTTGATATAAAATTGAAAAAAATCTTTTTGAGAATTTTCCATAGTCAATTTTTGAGATTCTCAAAAATACCCTTTCCGATTTTTGTATGTAGCCCTTAACGTCTACAATCAACCCCCTTCTACCCTGTAGATGTAAGATTGCAAAAAAATAATCTTTCTGAGAATTTTTCACTGTCAATAGAGTCTCTTTTTTTTGGGCTCCTCGATAATCCGATTTTTAGCTCTGAACCTTAACATCTAAAATTAACCCCTCTCTACCACGTTGATATAAAATTGTAAAAAAATTATATTTTTGAGAATTTTCCAGTGTCAATGGAGTACCTGTTTTTTAGGCTCCTCGAAAAAAGCTTTTTCGATTTCGGCTCCAACCCTTAACGTCTAAAATCAACCCATCTCTACCAAACCGATAGACAATTGTATAAGATAATTTTTTTTTAATTTTCCTGTGTCAATAGTCTCTGATTGTTGGGCTCCTCAAAAATACCCATTTCGATTTTTTCCTCTAAACCTAAACGTCTCAAATGAGCCCCTCTCTACAACGCCGAAATAACTTTGTAAAAAAATAATCTTTTGTAGAATTTTTCAGTGTCAGTAGTGTCTCTGATTTTGGGGCTGCTC
>NC_046664.1:134881384-134902844 GCF_010883055.1 Belonocnema kinseyi | reverse complement strand
ATGATAACCGCTAATGTTTTTTCGCTCCAACCCTTAACGTCTAAAATCAACTCCTCTCTACCACGTAGATATGAAATTGCAAAAAAATAATCTTTTTGAGAAGTTTACGGTGTCGATGGGTTCTCCGATTTTTTTTCTTCTCGAAAATCTACTTTTCGATTTTTGACTCCAAACCTTAATGTCTAGAATTCAAACCCTCTCTGCAACGTAGATATGAAGTTTTGAAAAAATAATCTTTCTGAGAATTTTATTGGTGTCAATGGAGTCTGTGATTTTTGGGCTCCTCGCTAATACCCACTCTGATTTTTGGCTTTTTGAGAATTTTCCAGTGTCAATGGATTCACTGATCTTTGGGCTCCTCGATAATACCCGCTCTGATTTTTGGCTCCAACTATTAACGTCTAAAATCAACCCCGCTCTACTACGTATATATGAAATTGTAGAAACGCCATCCTTTCGCGAATTTTTCAGTGTAAATACGGACCCGGATTTTTGGGCCCCTCGAAAATACTCGTTCCAATTTTTTGTCTCTAAACCAGAACGTCTAAAATCAACCACACCTCTCTACCACGTAGATAACAAATTGTACGATACAATCTTTTTGAGAATTTTCCAGTATCAACGGAGTCTCTAAATTTTTACCTCCTCAAACATACCCTTTTTGATGTTTTGCTGCAACACTGAACGTCTAAAATCAAATACTCTCTACCACATCAACATAAAATGGTAAAAAAATAACCTTTTGGGAATTTTTCAGTGTCGATGGAGTCTCTGACTTTTAAGGTCCTCAAAAATACCATTTCCGATTTTTGGCTTCAACCCTTAACAACTAAAATCAACCACTCTCTACCAACTAGATAGGAAATTGCAAAAATATAATCTTTTGGAGAATTTGCCAAAGACAAATGGAGTCTGTGTTTTTGGGCTCCTCGAAAATACCCTTTCCGATTTTTGGCTCTAAGCCTTATCGTATGAAATCAACCCCTCTCTACCATGTCAAGTTGAAATTGCAAAAAAATAATCTTTCTGAGAATTTTCCAATGTCAATGGAGTTTCTGATTTTTTCGCACCTCTAAAATAGCCTTTCTGATTTTTGGCTCCGAACTTTGACGTCTAAAATTAAACCCTATCTGCCACGTAGATATCAAGTTGTAAAAAAATAATCTGTTTCAGAATTTTCCAATGTCAATAGGGTCTCTGATTTTTGGGCTCCTGAAAAATACATTTTTCGATTTTTTTCTCCCGCCAGTAATGTCTAAAATCAACATCTCTCTACCACGTTGATATAAAATTGTACGAAAATAATATTTTTGAGAATTTTCCTGTGTCAGTAGAGTCTCTAAATTTTGGGCACCTCGAAAATACTCTTTCCGATCTTTTTTCTAACCCTTGACGTCTAAAATCAATCCCTCTCTACCACGTGGATATAATTTTATGAAAAATAATCTTTTTGAAAATTTTCCAGTGTCAATGGAGTCTCTGCATTTTGGGCTCCTCGATAATACCCACTCTGATTTTTGGCTGAAACCCTTAACATCTAAAATTAAGCGCTCTCTACCACGTAGATATAACTTTGTAAAAAATAATTTTTTCAAGAATTTTCCAGTGTCAATTACGTCTCTGATTTTTGGGATCCTCGAAAATAACCACACCAGTTTTTTCGCTCCAACCCTTACTGTCTAAAATAAACTACCCTCTACCACGTGAATTTGAAATTGTAACAAAAATAATCTTTTCGGGAATGTTCCATCGTCAATGGTGTCTTTGATTTTTATGCTACTCAAAAATTTCCTTTTCGATTTTTTGTCTCTAGACCTTAACGTCTAAGATCAGCCACCCTTCTCTACCACGTAGATATAAAATTCTAAAAATTATATAATCTTTTTGAGTTTTTTCCAGTATCAATGTTGTTTCGGATTTTTGGGCTCCTTAATAATTCCCCTTTCGATTTCTTTCTCCATTCCTTAACGTCTAAAATCAACCCCTCTCTACCACATCGATATAACTTTACAAAAAAAAATATTTTTGAAGATTTTCCAGTGTTCAATGTAGTTTGATTTTTGGTCTCCTCGAAAATACCCACTCCGATTTTTGGCTCCAACTCTTAACTTCTAAAATCAATACCTCTCTACCACGTCGCTATAACATTGTAAAAATATAATCTTTTGGAGAATTTTCCAGTGTTCATGGAATCTCTGATTTTTGCATTCCTCGAGAATACCGACTCTGATTGTTTGGCTCCAAAGCTTCAAAAATCATCCCCTCTCTACCACGTAGATATGACTTTGTCAAAAAATAATCTTTTCGGGTATTTTCCAATGTTAATGAAGCCCCTGAATATTGGGCTCCTCGAAAACAGCCGCTCTGATTTTTGAGATACAACGCTTAACGTCTAAAATCAACACTTCTCTACCACGTCGATGTAACGTTGTCAAAAAATAATATTTTTGAGTATTTTCCAGTGTCCATGGAGTCTCTGATTTTTCGGCTTCTCGAAAATACCTTTTTAGATTTTTGGGTCCAACGCTTAGCGTCTAAAATCAAGCCCTCTCTACCACGTAGATATAAAGTTATAAAAAAATAATCTGTTTGAGCATTTGCCATATTCAATAGAGTCTCTGATTTTTGGGTTCCTCGAATATACTCTTTTAGATTCTTGGCTCCAACCCTTAATGTCTAAAATGAATCTCTCTGTACAACGTAGATATAATTTTGTCAAAAAAATCCTTTTGAGTATTTTCCAGTGTCATTTGAGCCTCTGAATTTTAGGCTGTTTGAAAACATCCGTTCTGATTTTTGGGACCCAACCCTTAACGTATAAAAGCAACCCGTCTCTACATGGTAGATATTAAATTGTAATACTTAATCTTTTTAAGAATTTTCCAGTATCAATGGAGTCTGATTTTGGGCACCTCGAAAGTACTCTTTTCGATTTTTTGTTTTAACCCTAAGCTTCAAAGATCAACCTCTCTCTACCACGTAGATACAATTTTGTGAAAAATAATCTTTTTGAGAATTTTCCAATGTCAATGTAGTCTCTGATTTTTGGGCTTCTCGATAATACCTACTCTGCATCGAAAAGGTAAGTTATATTTTTGGAATATACATACATAGACTGGAAAATGATAAACATTGCGGCGGTTATCTTTGTAACGAATAGGGGTGTGAAATAATTACGCTTAAAAGTACGATGTTACTATTTTATAAGTAAGTTCCATCTATGTAGATATCGACTTTTTTCAATACGTGTTTTTATTTCAGGATATTGTTTATTTATATAAGAGTTAATTTTACAAAAACGGTTGATATGACATTGGAGGATAATGAGAGAGTACAAAAATCAGGAGGACAAAAGTCCCAACAAATAATGTATTTAATTTTTGGCTTCAGTCTTCAGGTTTGTATTTGAATACAAAGACGGGGTTTTTTTTTGTAACGATTAGGGGTGAACAATAATTTTTCTCCTTAGTTATGCTTTAAAAATATCTTTTTCATGGTATATAAGTGTTTTTCATTTTGATTTTTTCATTTTTTTAAATTCGTTTGTGCAGCCCAGGGGGTGGCTTTTTAAAATAAGGCTTGAGTTTACAGAAGTGTTTAATATCACATTTAATAGCAAAGAAATAACAAAAAAATCTATCCTATTGATTGGTTTAATACTTTTTCAAATACTTTTTTTCATTACAGGGGCTAGTTTTTTTAAATAAGGGTCGACTTTACAAAAGGGATTCATAGCTCATTGCAAAGCAAAAAATAGCAAAAAAGTCTTGTCTAAGCATTATTTTAATACCTTTTTCATAACACGGGGTAGTTTTTTTAAAAGGGTCGATTTTCCACAAGCGAATGATACCCCATTTTAAATAAAAAAAATGGCAAACGAATCTAACGTAGTCATGTTTTTTAATTTAATGAATTTTTATTGATTTTTGTAGAGGGCGCCGCTGAGTTGTCGGCAAGCTAGCGCCGCCCTATTTTCTCGAAAACTAATAGAGCAAAAAAAATTTTTTGGGTAAAAAATAGCAAAGAATAAGCAAAAATATATTGATTATAAAATATTTTGTTTTTCGTTAGTGGCGCCGCTGAGTTGTCTGACCTAGAGCTAGCCACACAAATAAATGAGCAGAATCAGACAGATAAAAAACGCTTAATATCTGTAAACTGACTGCTTTCGGCTGTTGAAATAGCTGCTATCAAAATGGAAGTGGAACAGCAGCATCCTATTAATGATGTCTCCTTGGTAGATGTGGGCAACGAAGGCTTGATTGAATCTGCAGGCATAGGTGTAAGGATAATTAAGATTAAGAACCGGATCCAGCAGCACCACATCCACATATTAACAACGATTATGTGAACAGCAAAATTCCAGAAAAACTAGAGAGCATTGAAAGGAGTTTTGGTCGTGCTTTACTGGAGTTCAGATATGCATAATAAACACAAAGGTATTCTTTGCCCTAGATGAACATCAAAAATGATCTGTGTGCACTAATGGAGCAGCTTAGCAGCATGATTTTACTTACGCATTTAAGCGTAACAAAAACTGCGTTAGAAGTGTTAAATCGTGTATACTGTGCAGCTGTGGCAACCGTTAGAACGTTGGGCCACAGTACTAGATCTATAAATGCAGTCTTTATCCCAGCAAAGGATCGAGATCTACTATAGAAGATTAGGTTGAATGTGGATTCCAGCAAAGTAAGAAGCAAATTGGAACGATTAACTCAGTTAAAATAAGGGAATAGGACCAGAAAGGTGATTCACCATCTTACTAAAATCATCCACCCTCGGCACAACCAGACATTAACACCAGCAATATTGGATGAGATTATAGACTCCCCACGACAAAGACTTGATGCTCTCACTGCCAGACTGCGTCAGTACAATAAGAGTAGTGCACGAAGGAAACAAAATCAAAACTTTCAAACAGATGAAAGAAGGTTCTATCGTTAACTGAGAGTAAAGACAAATAACCAGCAAGACACCGATGTCCATCAATTGGAAAATATGACTAACTACTCGTCGGGTGTTTAGGGAAAAATGAACATATGCAATTTGGAAACTGCGTGCTTCAATCTGGAGGAAGCAAGGGAAAGCACTAGCCCTGAAATACAACTGATAAACATCACAGCTCTATTATATATTATACTACGTATATGTTACCAAAAAAAACTAGACGCTCAAAATAGCCTGTCTTCAAACAATTTATAAATGTCTGACAGCTATCATTGTAGAAAAGTTATATTCTCATTGCGAGGAGAAGGACATTCTTACAGAAGAACAAAAAGTATGTTGTAAAAACTCACAAGGCTGTAAAGATCTAGTCACTATAGACGCTGTTGCTATGATTCAGGCTCGTAAGCATCAAAAGAACTTACACATGGCATACATTGATTACAATCAGGCGTTTCCGTCCATGCCGCATGACTATTTGCTTGATGTCTTGAAACTTTACAAAATCTGCCCACGCATTATTGATTTTGCGAGCCATGCGATGGGGCTCTGGGGTACAAGAATTAAGTATCTTAATCATGGACAACCAAGGAGAACTAGATCAATACGCTTTACGGCAGATACATTTCAAGGAGACTCCTGCAGCAAACTATGGTTCTGCTTAGCGTTGAATCCATTGAGCAAAACATTAAACAGCATTTCTCATGGGTTTAGCATTCATGATAATGAGGATGGTCATCATGTGACCCATCTTCTTTACATGGATGACTTGAAGCTGTACGCTAGTTCAACCCAGAAACTGCGGCAAGTGATCGAAATTTGCAGTCAACCTATACAACCAAGATCCACAAGTATAGCGAGTTAAGGCATGGAGTAAAGACCACATAGAGAAATGTGAAACATGCTTCTGTTTATCCTATTGTGATTTCGGCTACAGGCAATATGCACACAAGATTTGCGGAACATCTTGAATATTTAAGAGTCAGTAGGGTATTGGGAGCAGCTCAGAAGGCGGTTTTATTAAATACCTGTCGCATTGTAAGAAACTTTACTGGTCATCAGGATATAAGCGACTAAAAACCCGTAGAGTGGCAAATGGTAGCTCTAAGAAAGCATCCATAGGTGACTGTTGTCGCCTCCAATGCTCGTTGCCGCTCCTAATTGTATACCTACAGCAACATCGCAGGAGGTTTTAAGCATCGTATTAAATTAGTTTAATTAACTTATAACATTCTAAACTCATCAGTCACTTGACTTAGTCCGTAGGTATGATGTATAACCGGGTTCACCAGAATAAAAGTTTAAATAATAGCACAAAAGTACACAATAATTATTATTTGTAAGCTACAATTGCTAAAAAAATCTACAGTCACATAGATTTGTACAATAATAAATATTCCTTTTACTTATTCCGAAGCGTAATAAAAAGATTATTGTAACTAAGTATCTGTATACAGCAACTGTTTTCTTTCTTTGGAATGTATTAAGGCTTTGCGTAATCGACAAAATTTTAATTTTATACTTTTAAGGTATACGGTCCATATGCCGATACGTTTTCAAAAGGTATTGAGATGAAAGTGTAGTAAAATATACTCAATTATTTAAAATATGTATATACACTACCGGCGGAACATATCTACACCTCCGGTTTGTAGCATTTGCTAAGTTCCTAAATTTTTATAATATGAACATGAATATTTTTGGCTCGTAATAAGCGAAATTTAAATAAATAATACGACTAATAAGCTGGAGTTTAAGATAGAATGTCAATGTCATAAAAAGACATTACATTAAATTGCTCACATAAAAAAGTCTTTCACGCATTTCAGTAGGGAATTAACAGCCTACTTATCACAAAACCATTCTATAATACAGAAATAAGTGTACTAAATTAAGTAAACAAAATACAACATGATTCCTGTGCAAGCTTTGTACTGTATCATGATAAAAAATTTATATTAGGAGAAAAGGGCGCAGCCCACCTCAAAGTTTGGAGACAACCATATTGATCGAGCCACGGTCGTGGGAAAATCTGGACAGAACGCCTGCCTGCCACAAGGAAATATGATGGACGCTTTTTCTGTATAAGTTTTTCTAATACTTTGGAATATTGTCAAAGACACCATCATTTATTTAAAAATGTTCCAATATTTTCTTAGCTCTGGCGTCATGTGAAAGTTAAGGAGTTTGAGTAATAGGCCATTTTATTCAGGAAACTAAGTAGATTATTGGGATTTTTATTAGAATCGGATGACTGAGCATGCATCTGATTTGCTTGGGCGCGATACCCTTAAATCTTTTCGTCTAGAATTTATTGAAAGGGAAAATTGGTTGAAAGTGGCAGCAACAAAATTTTAAGCAAGTGCGTGGAGGGGATAAGCAGAGGTGAAAGTTCGAGCATAAAAATTAATCCAAAGATAGACACTTTCTATCAAAATAAGGTTCGCGAATTTTTTAAAGTAGAATATGTACCGGAAAAAAGGCTGCAAAATCCAAAAACAAAACTAGAGCTTTAAATTTCACTGAAAGAAAGTCAGCTTTTTCATTTCGCTTATAAGAGCGAGTAGTTCAGAGTATGCCTCGGCCATTGTTCCTACTGAGAAGAAGAATGGAGAACCTCGAATGTGCGTTAATGTCCGAGCTCTTACTAAACACATCGTTAGAAATGACTACCCTTTGCCTTTTATCAAAGACCAGATTAACATCATGAGCAATAAAAATAATATTTCAGTTAACTTAATCCTAAGGATGGTTTTTATCATTTCAAAATTGCAGATGAGTCAATAAATCAAACATTATTTGCAACGCCCTTCAGTCAGTTTGAATTTAAATGTATGCCTTTTGGGTTAAAGACTATACTGAGTACGTTCTGAACATTTTAAAATACAGCATTAAGAGAACTCATAGACTTGGGTAACATTACAGTGTATATGGATGAGAATAGAGTAGCAACTGCAACTCTTGATCATCACTCAATAATTTTGAAGAAACTGTTCAAATTATTTTGAACAAATAAGCTTCAGTTAAACTTAGATAAACCCATGTTTCTTTCTAAAATAATTGAGTTGCCAGGCTACGTGATTAGAGCAAAATAATAGACCAACAAAATATGGAATCGAAGTAGTAGAAAATTTCCTAGTGCCCAGAAATGTTTGAGAAGTATAAAGTTTTTCGGGAGTCACCTCGTGGTTTCATAAGGTGTTTGCCGTGATAGCTAAAGCTCTATATGATTTGTTTTGAAGTGAAGTATAATTTAAATTTCTTGAAAAAGAAATGGAATCTTTTGACAAAATTTAAATACAAAATAATTAAGCAAAGCATTCAAGCAATCAGTTTGGGAGATATGCTTGTACAAAAGAAAAAAGATTTGAAGTTCCTCCGCAACTTCAATTTCTCAAAACGCACGGTAGAAACAGAAAATAAATAAGACCGTCTTGAGTTGGAGATGCTAGCCATGATTTTTGTCCTTCAAAAGCTTCGGATTTATCTATTGTGAAGACCTTTTGAAATTGTCTCGGACTATAATTCACTCGCGCTGGAACTTAAAAAGCGTGATGTGAATTCTTGAATTGAAAAAAGGATCATGACGGCGTGATTATAAAATAACAAAAACAATTTAGACGGTTCCTAAGGTAAGTATTGTGAGTCAAGAAACGCAGTTGTCTGTTTCAATAAAGATGATTCATTGTTATTTTATGTACCAAGAGTAATGAAGAAAAATATTACCTAAAAGTTTCATGACAAAATAGGTCACATAGGGTCAGAAAAGGTGTATATCGTAGATTGGTGAAGTAGACGTATAGATGTTGATGACTTCAATGTGTAATAAACCTTTCGAAACCATACACATTGATCATGAAGATATTGCTAATTCAGCATTTTGCAGACCAGAAACGCTTATCTCAGGTAAAGGTTCATGATTCACTTCAGAAGAATTAAACACTTTTAATGCCGAATATGATATTAAGCATATCAAGGTAGCTACAGGATCACCGTAGGCGATTGTTCAAGTAGAGCGGTCGAATCGTTTTCTTGCACCTATGTTATGAAAATGTAGTGATCATAATTCCAAAAAAGCTTCGCAAAAAGCGATATGTAAGGTAGAATATTTGCTAAATAATGGACTGCGCAAAGTGACTGGTGAAACAGCCAAACCCAGTGAAAAGATTGAGGAGAACCAGATGTACAATAAGAATTATACTGGCAAAATACATAAAAATGCATTTAATTCTGAAATAAGTGATTATGTCATGATGAGGCATCTTAACGAAAGGGATGTCACCGAAGTTGCACCAAAAATGTATAGAACCCTATTTGACTGCGACGGTTTTGTGCAATAATCTAAATATTGTTGCGGATATTCCAGGTATTAAATAAACGCAAAGAAAATACAAAGGTGTCTGGGAGCCAGCAAATATACGACATTGAGTTTTTGTAAAAGGGAAATAATTTCGTTGGCATTATCTGAAACGTAATACAGTTGTAATGTATTAGAAGTTGTATTGTTAAATATCGACATTCTCACATTGTATATGTTCTATAACGTCAGAGGACGGACGATGGGGCAGGATTGACCGAGATTTTGAAATATCCGTGCAGTGTTTATATGTATATTTAATGTGAAATATGAATTGGAGTCTAGTATAATTAATATTTTTATTATCGATTTTATTTCATTTGGTTTTCATCATTTCATTCATTAGGATTTCAGAGCATTTCCTGATAAATTAGCTTGCATATTGCATTCAAGAAAAATCTACAGATTTCACGACAACTCTGCTAGCTAAAGAAACTTTGAATGAATTCAAGAGACGTCTGCTAACCATAAACGAATTCTACTACAATTCAGATCATTTTTCTGAGTTAAAAAAAATGCAGATGAATTGAAGAAAAATTCACTAAATTCAAGGTAATTCTGCATAATTGAAGAGAATTTTGCTGATTTTGATGAAATTCTACTATTTAAAAGATTTCTAGTATTTGAGAGAATTGTGTTGATCTCATGATAATTCTGTAAAACGTTAGAGGATTCTAATAAATTGAAGAAAATTTTTCCAATCATTAAAGAGTGTTGCTGAATTGAAAAAAAATCCGCTGAATTTAAGAGAATTCTCCATAATTCAAAAGACTTCTGCTAAATGAAAGAAAGTTAAGCTGATTTCAAGACAAATCTGTGAAATAAAGAGAATTCTTCAGAGTTCAAGAGAATTTTGGTGATTTTAACAAAATTCTTTTGAATTCAAGATAATTTAGCTGTTTATAAGAAAATTCTACGAAATTAAAGAGAATTTAGAATAATTTGAATGAATTCTTCAAAATGTAAGAGAATTCAGCATACTTTAGCAGTTTTCTACTGAGTTTTTTAAAGAATTGTGCCCAACATAAGAAAGTTCTACTGAATTAAGGAGGCCTGTGAGAGCTAAACTTTTATTTTTTAGCCTTCTGGCCTAGCCAGCCTTCCTAGCTTCACCTCGCCTCGCATGCATGTCGCTATTTCCTCGCTATGCCTGGAATTGCCAGCCTCTTCTTCTTCATGCTATCTAACACCCCCTTCACCCATGCTACTGCCCTTTTGTCCCCCATTTCATGCAACAATACCTCCATGCTTATCCCACTCCTTTCCACCTCCTTGGTGGAACCTTTGTCTCCTTTGGCATAATCCCCATATAGTTCAAGTGGAACCTTGACTTTCTCATTCTTTCCTCGCCTTCTCTTTCTACATGCCATTCTTTTGAACCAACTAGCTTTTTCTCCTTCTCCCAGCAACACTCTCTAACCAGCTTTTATTCCCTCCTGTTCTAAAAATTTCGCGTTATATTTACACGCTCGACTCTCCGTTATAATCCCTAAACTCGTTCTTCCCGTCTCCATCCCGACAATATAGTTCGGTGTATTCCTTGTCAACCACAGTGTCCCGTTTACATACCCCTCTAGTATCCTATTTACCTCCTCACTTGCCTTCCATTCCCACAGCTCCACTCCGTAAAATCAGACACTCATCACTAGCCAATCAAACAATTTTATTTTCCTTATACAATAATCTGCAAACAACCTCATTTACAGCTACGAAACCTGCCTCATCACCACATGTTCCCTTCGCGTCCTTTATTTGATATGACTATACACTTCCCTATTCCTCCGAAACAGGAAGCCCAGGTACACAAACTCATCCACCTCCTGTAACGCTTTTTTCTTCCACTTCCAATCCCCTCCCTTATCTCTTATACCTCCTTTCCTGAACACCATAACCTTTGGCTTGTCCGAATTTAACTCTACACTATTTTTGTCCAAGTATCTTCTCAACCTTTTCATGATCTCCTTCAAAGCCTCTTTGTTCTTTGCTAGCAGCACTATGTCATCTGCATATACGAGTGACCATATCCTGACTCCTCCTACCCTAAGTCCTCCTAACACTCTGTTCCGTATGCGCAATTAAAATTGCAAAAAGCGTTGATACGATCAACCCCTTCCTCTACCCTCTTGAATACTCCTCCCTCTCCATACTTTTTTACCTAGCCCCTTCAGCCTCTCCCTTACCTCTTGTAGGGTAAGCAGCCACGCTTCGTTACCCAACTACTACTGATACTTCTCTATTACCTCTCTCGTGCATAATGATCTCTCTTCTACCAACTCTTTTTTTCCACTCTGCCGTCCGCCTCCCTCTCCCTTTAACCACAAAATTAAAAGCTGAAGGTTTGATTCCTCCCTTTCATCCACTGCGAATTTCTCTATCTCCTGCCACCCTTGCATATTCATGATCACATAGTCTATTAACGATGCCCCCATCTTACTTACATACCTGTATTAGGCCTCTCTGTCTCCTTTTGCCATACTATTTGCCACCACCCAGCCTCTGCCCTCCATCCAGTCTCTTAGAATCTGCCCCTCTTTATTTATTATCTTATCCTTTGATTTTCTTTCAAAACTCTCCTCTTCCCGGTACAGGCCCCCTCCCCTGATTCTCGCATTAAAGACCCCTCCCCTAGTATGAACATACCCTCATCTTTCTCTCCTAGTAAGTCTTTCCACCCTTTCTTTAATCCTCTCAAACTCATACTTATTGTACACAGTCACAAACTTATACGTTGCCCGTCTTATTTTTACTGCCCTCATTTGCACGTCCTCCCTCTCTCCCTCTTCATGAACTTCTCTCTCTAATCCATCCCTTACCCCTTTTATAATTCCCTCACTAACCGTTCCTTTCCTCTTTACTCTGACCCTTGGCCTCTAGCACTGCTCCAACCTGATTTACTCACACTCTCTTCTTCCTACGAAACAAATTCCCCTAAAATTTCTTCAACATCACCTTCTCCTCGTCCCATACCCACATTTTCTCATCTATTTTTATTTTCCGACACCCTACCTTCGCCGCTCTCCTTCACTCCTCCCCTTTCTACTCATGTCATTTAGCATACTCCAATTCCACCACCGCCACTTCATTCTCGTCTTTCCCTTCCATCCTAACTTTTCTTGTCTTTCCTTTAACCCATCCTATGCTCTATAGCAGCGCTTCCACCCCCTCTCTTCCTTCTCCGCTATTTAGCTTCAATCCTCTTATTACTATATTATTTCTCATATCTGCCTTCTCTCTTCTCTCCATCCTCAACTTCATTGCCCTGATCCTTTACCTATCTGCTCTCTCTCCTCCTTTTCATTCCTAGGGTATTTCACTTTCTTTTTTATCATATCCTCCACCCTTTCCCAAATACCTCCCAAATACCTCCCGCTGCAATCCTTCTACTTTCCCCCACAGATATTTTACCTCCTTCTCCCATCTCGAGTCTCTTACCCTCAGGTCTTCCCTCATACTTTCCATCTGCTCTTTGGTCCGCCGCAAACCCCCCTTTAACCCTCTGACCACGCAACTAGCACCCTAAGAGCCTTCTTCTCTATCTGCCCACCCATTTTTAGCGGGCGGGGGTGACCTACGTGTTCGTACGCTTTTTTTAAGGGGACTCTTTAGCGCCATTTCCTTCGGACTCTCTTTGATGTCCCTTTTCCTCTTCTAGAGATCCTCCCCCTCAATTCACTGGACGCTCCCTCCCTTATCTTGTCGCTTTCTTTGCTCCAAATGTTCCCTCCCCCTGACGCGCCACTCGACACTGGGTCATGAACGACTGCCTGTCGTGTTCTTCTGAAAATTTCCTCACCGTCTAATACACTACCAGCACTGTCAGCACTCTCGCTGACTACCTTCCGCTTTTCAGTCAGTAACTCTGACCTGTCCATGCAAAAAAATACGTACGGCAGTCAACAGATGTCTCTTAAGGCCGCTGTCGCTTATCGCCCTAAAATTTCCCTTTCTTAGCACTATTTCACCCCTCGCAGCCCCTGTATAAACCCTTTTCTCTTTCCTAACATCCTCCAGCATTACGAGAACCACCCTTGTCCCCCATAAAGGCTCAAACGCCTGACCACAAAACTACCCCACTCCCTTGCTAACCTAACCTCAATCTCCTTATTCAGCCAAATCTCACCCCACAATTACAATGAAAATTAATTTTTAACTCTCTAAATCAACCCTCAAAACCCTACTCATCTCCTAGACTACCACCCTCACACTCCACTCACACCTTCCACACAAACTCCGTAGAAACTTTTTACCACCTGTCACTGCACACTTTCTCATTAACGCCACTAGCATGCAAGTGCTCCAAGAGGTTTGTGTAGAATTGAAGATAATTCTACATAATTCTAGTGTCTTTTACAGAATTGAAAATAATTCACAGCTTCCCCAAAAAACGTCGTCAGCTCCAGAAACCGGAATAGGCTTAACCCTACGTTTTTGAAATCGCTGAATCCGAATTCGAAGCCAGTTTTGCTTCATCACGTCACACTTCATCCCTAAAGTCAAAAACCATGGAAAATCGCTGATTTCATGCGCTTCTTTAGAATCGCACTCTTTTATATTTGAAAGATCGACATGATGGCCCCACTTCCTTTTAACTTGTTTTTTTGTAAGTTCTCTCTTTAATGTTCGATAAACGCCTGTCATTATGTTTATATACTACCTCTCTAAGTAGCGCCATTTAATCTTTTTATTATCTTGATGGAATCTTTTCCTATGTTCTCCTCTGTAATCACGCCGATTTATTGGAAAATAGTCAATATGGGAATTTTATACATGTAATTTGAAGCTCATATTACATTCCATTTTACCGAAATTCTGTATCATATTTTTCACCATTCTTTTGCAATTATTACTCTTGTGGCTTCCTAAAAAGTTTTCAAAAACTTTGTTTAGGCTTAACCAAGCTGCTTTTTGCACTGGATCACAGTTGTGACAAAATTCTGATCCCTACACATTTTCCGGATTTAAGGTCCATCGATTGTTCCTGCTTTCAGTTTAGCATCCGATAGTTCTGTGAATTGGCCTTGAAATATATAAAACAGCTATTTTCTTCTTTTAGTGCGGATACAAACTGCTTTACCATGCCCAGTTTTATATGCATAGGTGGCAGTAAAACTCTCACTGGGTCCCTTAGTGGGAGGTTGATGATGTTCTCTGATCCTGGATCAAAAGTTTTTCTTTCTGGCCAATCATTCTTTTTATATTGATTAGGTCGATCTCTACTATCCCATAAGCATAGGAAACATGGGTGTTTAAATGGTTCAATCATTTATATCGCGACAGTAAACGAATTAAGTTTCTTTTTCTTTTGTGAAGAAAAAAGAAATCAATTCATTTTTTTAAAGTTGTGGTTTCTTTTCTTTACTTTCAACATATTCGTTGTCAATGTCTGATTCACTGGAGCATTCTTTTTTGCTAGCGTCTTTTTTGATCTCTAAACTTTTCCGAGAAGAAATACATTCTATTCCTTTAATTTCTTGCTCATCTGCATTTCCAAAGTTAAAATTATGATTTACAATAATCGCATATTTTATGTGGTACTCATTATTGATACTGATCAGGGATTATCAGACTATACAAATCTTTGTAAATCGGTCTGATTTTTTCATAAATTGTCCTAATAGTTTTTGGTGTTTAAAATTCACGCATACATAGCATAACAAATCAGGGTCTCTTTTACAATGATATTTTGAGGTGCTAGCTGCAAGATTAACTTGTAATTAAGTACCTTCAGATTTTCGAGTTGAGGAATTTTTGGGTTTATTCACGAATGCTAGGAGTATATGATAGACCCACACATTAGGATTTCGGGTACGATCGTAGGTGAGTCTATCGTCCTAAGGGTAATAATTCTTATACCTTCCCAGGGCTAAGTATGAGGGATTTCTGAATTTGACGAGGAAAAAGTCGACTCGTCGTCCGGCATAACACAACTTTATCATTATAGTCCAATGCCTTCCTGCTAGGCAGTACGCTCCTACTGGCTTCGATTCTCCAACAGATAGTGATCTCAAAAATCGTTCACAGAATCTGTCGGAGTAGCAGGATTTCGTCTCTGATTCAAGCAATAAGATCATACTGAGAGAAAATTGTGTTCAGAATTATAAAAATAACAAAGATGCATGCATCGCCTGATATCAATGTGGGATCACACATATCATTATACAGTGCGAGAACGTGCGAAATATTTATTCGCGCGGTTGTTATAAGCATAATCCTGTCTACGACATCAACTGATTTTTGTCTAGCTTTCGATTCTCGCAAAACGAGAAATCGGACGAGTGGAGTCTAGTCTGTTATATTCAAAGTTTTTCCGAAATTACGTATCATAGATTAAATGCTGGGACTGCTATACGGAACTGACTCAGGATGTGTACTCAGCGACCGCGAAAACATAGGATATGATCACTTTGTATGGAAAAATGCATATTTTACATAAAATTAGGACTTTTCTTTGGGCTGATAAATTTTTTCGGGAGCTGTGTTATCTTGAATTGAGTATATTTTTCTTAAGTGCGTCAGAATTTTTGCAAAACCTTTAAAATGTACTTAAACGCAGTCGATTTATTTTGAATTGGAAAAAATTCTCGTATGTAGAATTCTCTTTCAATTCTATAGAATTCTTTCGAATTCAGTAGAGTTTCTACTCAATTCTACTCAATTTACAATATATTTATACGAAATTATAGAATATTTGGCTGATTTCAAGTAAATTCTACTGAATTGAAAAGAATTCTGCCTAATTAAAAAATGCTACTGAATTCAAGAGAACTCTGCATAACTAAAGAGAATTCTATTGAGTTGAACAGAATTTGGCTAATTTTAAGAAAATTCCTTTGAACTTGAGAGAAATCAGAACAATTTGACTGAATCCAAGGGGATTCTACTAGAGCTATGATAATTCTACTAAATTTGAGAGAATTTTACATAATTCAAGACAATTCTATATATTTCAAGAAAATTCGACTGTATATACGAGATAGTTATACAGAATTCCTAGCGGACTGAGTAATCGGAAATGATACTCTTCAGAGTATCCTCATAGTATCCACATAGTATCCCTTCCGTGTCATGCAACAAAAACTAAAAAGACAGCAGGATCAACTTTTAAATTGGTGAAATTCGAATTCTACGTTAAAATTCCCATTAGAAGGTCATGGAATAATCGAAATGGTCTGCAAGTAGCAGTCAACAGGCATTATAGGTCTTATATTTTTTTCACCTTTTTAATTGCAACTTGTATCGTTATTGCATTAAATTAATTTTTTTACTTTCACTGTTATTTTTCATGATTCAAACCAAAAATATTATCCACCCTAGTGTTGAGTGGTTCGTCGCAAACCTGTAAATTCAATTTAGTCGGGAATTTTTGTTAAATAAAAGGTTATTGTAGATTTGGTTTGATTTTACAAAAAGTTTATTTTTTATTTTTGATATATTTTGATGATAAATGTTTATAACAACACTTGTAGATGTTTTTTGGTTAAACAACTTTCGCTTTTTCATCTTTTCTTTTCTTGAGTCAATTTACCAAAAATTAAATTTTTTATTTTCAATATTTTTTTAAGATTAAAAGAAAATCCACTCATCGTGTCTGAAAATTTTTAACAAACATATTTGGAAAAACCTGTTTTTAGTTTTCAGAGGATCTCAAAACGTGGATAGTTAACAAAAATGGTTCAGGTAAAACTTTGCACAAATCTATTACCTTCCCTTATGAGGATGAAAAAAATAACTGGGTAATTTATTTATTTCTAGCACGTTGTATGTCGTCGGGCTGGCCCAGCTGGCTGAGATAAGATATACGTTATTATTTTATGTAATAAAATGGAACCAATTTCTCAGTTTAGTAACAGTGTCGGGCGTTTCTTGTAAATATGGTACAGAATATTTCGCAATCTCCGCATGTAAGTACCTGCGCACTGCAGGGGCCAGCAGTTCTAGAAATTGCTTAGTCTCGGGTTAATAAAACGCGGTTCAGGTGTGTCTGCATATGTGGACATTTTATAGTTGAATTCCTGAGTGTTCAAGTATTATAAAAATTACTTTTAAAAATAGGTAGCAAGAACTAAAAGTCTATTCACAAAAAAATCACGAAAGCTGTGGTATCACTTTTTATTCATTGAAATTCTGCTAGGCAGCTATAGGTAAAGACGATGCGCGCGCCAATTTCGTCCATTTCTAGATCCGTCCGTTTTGACTCGACAATGGTACAAATTTACATTAACATATGGACGGTCCAGATGTTTGGACTTGGCCTAAAATTTATATATTTGTAACCTTCACTGGCTTCAAGGAGAAAGGAGCAATGAGTAAAGTCTAAAGTTTTGTAATGCACTTGAAATATGTCAACCCATTAAGTCCCAGTCGGACACATTTTCCACATTTTTTCAATCGCTCCATACACTATTGAAACGGTCCTAAAAAAAATTGAGGATAGTCATACCCGATGTAAAATTGTCTGAACTTTCGATCTATGTGATCAAAATTTTGAAAAAGTTATGTTTGTATATTTAACAAAAAACATGGCTTTGAAAAAAAATTTCTTTCTATATTTTTGGATCGAAAGCGTCGGTGGATTTCTACGATCTGTGAATTTTTTACGTCCATGGACCCTAACCTTCAAAATATACCGGTAGATTAAAAAAAACATGGTGGCAGAAAATATGGCCGCTTGAAATAAAAAATTATGGCGTAAAAATTGTATTTTTTTTTTGTAGTACAACAATTTTCTTTCGATTTCCATGAAAATTAGGCCAGAAGGTTTTTCGGGTCGCTGATTACGAAGATGACATCAGATTTTCAAAATTCAAGGCGGCGTATGTAGTATGGTGGCCAAACATATTTTTAAATTGTGTAATTTTCATGAAAATTTTTATTAGGGGGTTTTTTTTGGGTCACTGATTACAAATATGTTATCAGAATTTCATAATTCAAGATTGCAGATCCAATAAGGCGGCCAACATTTTTTAAAATTTTTGGCGCGAAATAAGATTGTTTATTAAAACCTTAATTGGCATTTTTGTACCAAAAATCATATAGCGTATGAAAGAGCAAGTTTGTACTAGCATACATGTATTAATATCTTTTAAACTTTAGTTACCAATTAACTTCATGTGTGCGCCAGCTTTATGGTCGTACACGTCGCACATGCTCACTCATACGCTGCAGGGATTAAGCCGACAATCTCCTAAATCATTCTCGCAGTATCTGAACATCACTATTACTTGTCAATTCGTGCATTTACATTAATTGTAGGGTTACCAAATAGGTCAATTAGAATTCCAGGGCACTTATAAAAGCTTTAAACAAAAGATCATTAAATTCATTTCGTTGTACGATACGTGAATTGAATTGCGTGCACAGATGTGCGAAAAATGTTTCGCGAACACTTTTCCTAAAAGTGCGTTACGTTCATTGCTTCATTTGGATTTCATCAAAGAAAAAATGACCACGCAATTAGCGTTTGAAATCATAGGATTTCTTGGAAAAATCTGGTTTTGTACAAATCAGTACATTTTCATAGTTTCCAAGAGAAAACCAGGACAGACGGGCTAAAACCAGGACATGTCCTGGAAAACCAGGACGTTAGATAACCCGAATTAACCGAAAAGTAAAAATAGGATTTCATAAGTGTTAGTTAATTATTCAGCAACACCACCAAAAAAATTTGTGTATTTGCTTGTAACTAGCAGACCCTCAACTCCCCTTTCTCTCAACCAGGCTAACATCCAATTTTAAAGAGGAACCGACATGATTTTTCGCACTGAATTCGTAGAACTATTAACTTTAATTGAACGTGTACCTGCTGCTGGAACAAGATATCCTTGTTGGCTAGGTGTCGAGCGAGAGCCATAGAATGTTGAAACTGAACATTATTATCAGCCGTTCCATGAACTAAATAAAACATTTTTTTCTGTTTCTTTTTTCTTTGCTTCACAGGATTTCGCTGTTTTTCCGACTGCTTTTCACTTAATGAGTTGAACTTATTGCAGAGGTTAGCATCTTGGTATCCTTTGAAATTAGCGTCTGATTTGTTCAAAAGACCCAGGTATTTCTCTGAATACACGGAATCTGTAAAAAAAGAACATACATTAAGAATAGTAAAAATTGAAGAATGTTCTACTATCATGTTAAGCAGTAGTTTAGCGATAAAGTTATCACTATTTAAAAAGGTTTCACTTTTTCTAGAATATGTTCACCCATACCATCAAAAGCGCTTCAAAATGTTAAGTTTAAATCCATTAGACTTACAAAAGTTGAATTTTATATATAAATAACATTATTATCATCGGCCTGCGACTCTTGCTGTCGGTCAGTCATACGGTTTTAGATCTTTTGCGGGCTAAATTTCAGTAAACTTACCTCCGCCCTAATAGCACGGAACGTTCCCGAAACATGTAAAATGTCCACCATCCGCGAATAATCTAGTGGAACGATCGAGGAACGTTCCACAAGTATCTGAGAGGTATCTTCTGTCATCGTTTTTTTAAACAAAAATTATCTCCTTATCCGTAAAAGATAAGTAAAACTGGATGTCATTTTTAGCCTATCACTAACGGTTTGCTCGATATTTACTTACAATAATATCAATAACGTTCATTTTTGTTTGGAACGTTTGTAGAAGCTTCCCAAATGACAGACATTTTATACGTTCCAGCAACTTTCTGTGCTATCAGGGCTATCTTGCTGATGGTTGGTAAACTTTAGAAAAAAACAATAAGATGTAAAATTTTAGTTGAGTTGAAATTTGCAAGAAATTCAAATGTTGCAAAACAAGTATTGAAAAGGCTAATCATTATTACATCAAAAAACATAGCCAGCAGCACCATTTGTGGGCTCTTTACTGAAACTCCAATTTACCGACTGGATGTTGATCGCGGCACAACATTGTAAAAGCTTTATTTTCGATGCCATAGGAATTAGTAGGGATAGGAGTGACGTCAGGGCCTCGTTTCCACATTCGCACCAGCGCCTCGTAGGTTTTCGTATAACCTTCTATTGAAAAATGCTAACTGTCCTCGAAACACGACAGAGTCCACGCCCCAACTTCTATTCTCCAAAATGTGACTTAAACCGCCTCTTAAAATTCCATAATCCACCTTTTCCTCACCTTTGGCTAGGATACCTACCGCGACTTCAAGTTATGGATGAAAATGGCTGGCTAACAAACTTGACCTCCATTTTAAAATAATAAAAAAGTTACCAAAGGAAAATCAAATCTGTCTATTTTTTTGAAAGCAATCGTGCTAACAAGCGTGCTATTTATTTGACTGGTACGCCCTTACAGGTAACGCCATCTTTCAGAATTTAAAGTCATAGCCACGTACATAACTATTATATACAAAAACTCTTCAAGTAAAAACGTGCTACCTTCAAAAATTAATGATCAATACAATATAGCAGATGATCAACATGAAAAAGGTAACGCATGTGAATTGGTTAAAAAGTAAAAATTTGCACATACATACATATATTAAATATTTTCTAATAAGATATTAAAAGTATAATTTAATAAAACTATATATTAAATTTATTTTTGAAAATGAGCCATCTACGTGTTTCGAACTAATTTTCAGTTTAATTTCAAGATTCCAAAAAATAAAAAACTTCAGAGATTTAAAAAAATGTAAAAAAAAAATAAATATTTTATTAACATATGATTTAATCAAGTACTTGATTAATTCGAATTAATTTAAGCAATTAAATTAATGTAGGCTTCCGTTTCGGGTACCGGTAGTAGAGTGAAGGTGTTTTGTTGGTGCTGTAGTTCTTTGGCTATTTAGAAAGGGAAAGAAAAGTGAGTGCGGTGAAATTGTGATGAGTAAAGAAGGTAGGGATGAGAGGTTGAGTGATATATGCGGGTGTAAATGAAAGTGTGAATGCAACAAAAAATTATTAAAAAAACAGTAAGAAGAACCTTGAAGTTATTGCTATTCGGATTCTACGTGAAATTTTCTGTAAGAAGGTCACAGAATAATTGCAATCGTTTTTTTCCAGCGTTAAAAAGTTTTTTGAATACAATAACTGTCATTAACATAGCCTGAAGGCGACTTCAAGCGCATCTTGTTTCGCCTTAAGTCGCCTTCAGCAGATGTTATGATATTTTTTAACATTTTTACGCTGCAAGAAAACTGTTGCAATTATTACTTGACCTTCTCAAGG
>NC_046664.1:134872109-134881374 GCF_010883055.1 Belonocnema kinseyi | reverse complement strand
AACGTTAATTCGTGTAAAAAAGGCCCATTATTGCAAATTTTTTTTACGACACAGTTAAAATCTATTTATTAAAACCTATGGTATAATAAAGTATAGCATTCTAAGAGTATTTTGTGAAATTTTCATGTAATAATATTTAAATATACGGCAATGGCAGAAATTATTCGGAAGCTCCTGATAACTCGGTGCTGCATCATCTTAATACAAAAAATCAAATTTATTTCATTAGATAATTGATTTCCCCAGGTAACGCTGGGAGGGTTTTTCAAAATTTTAATTTTTCACTTTTTGGGAACACTTTGAAGTGAAAAACGCGTTTTTGCGAAAAAATCGGGTAATTTGTTATTGTAAAATAAAAAATATTAATAATTTTGAGAAAAAACTTTCCAGCGTTACCTCGTAAATTTTGTAGAGAAAGAGTGTTCCAAATTTCAAAAGGATCGGTGCAGTATTTTTGAAGTTAGGAGGGGCGCCGACTTTGGAAACGTGAGTTGTGGGAAAAACGCTACTAAACAATTTAGAATAAAACCTTCATAAGCGAGTTTTATCGGCTTTCCTCACACTGAATTATCGCTGTCAGATTGATAAAGACTGTTGCTATTACCCATGATGTCTTAAGCATCTTTTTACTCCTTTCAACGACTAATCCTGCCTTCTTTTGTCTGTTTTTCAACTCTGAGTCGTGTTTTCCTGCGCTGAGTCGTGAATGAGGCCCGGTTTCTAAAACCGCTGTATCCTGTTAGTTTTGCTCCGATTCATCTTAAATTTTTAAACAATATTCTTGAAAGGTTTTCCATTCAGAAAATTAAATAACAAAAATGCAAATTTTTTTGTAAGCCCCCCCCCCCCCCTTAACATATACTCCGAATAGCAATAAATTGAAGGTTCATCTCACTGCTTTTTAAAAGTTTTTGTTGCATGAAACGGATAGGATACTATGTGGATACTGTAAGGGTACGCTATAGCGTATTCTTTTCGTTCATTCGGTTCGCCAGGCGAAGCACTAAGGAACGTTTCTCTTGTCTTCATTTTTTTATAATGTTAGTAGCCTAACTAGAAAGTTCTTGAATTCAAAAAATATAAATTTTTTAAAATAAATATTATCTATTTAATAAAAATAAAAGAATAAACTATTTTTATCGAAAATTTTAATGTTTACAGTTTTTAAATTCTATTGTTTTAATTTAAAATAACATTAACTGAGATGGAAATGTATTTCTGGATTGAAAAATTTGTTTGAAAATGTGCTTGGTATTTAAATGATTTACGGAAGACGTTCTCAAAATCAAATATTTAATTTAAAACAAAAATATAAAAAGGAACTTCCAGAATAATTAGTGTTGAGTTTAATTCCACAAAGTTTGTTCATACGTTAGTTTTAATTTATTTTTTTCTTACAATTTTGATATATTTATTTTTATTTTTAATTCATAACATAATGTCAAAGAAACTATTAACTTTGAAAAAATTGTTTTGAAGCAAATATTTGATTATTGTATGTTCAATAAATTAATTAAAAAAACATTTTTTGTTAGAGTTGGATTTTATTTTTTATTATTTAACACGGAGTTGTCCCGGTATATATCATCAGTCACGCACGCATTTTTATAATGTGATCAACTGATCTGACGAGAGCAGTGTGCTCCGACATATTGGACAAAGCCTAGTTTTTACCCCATCATTAACGGAATACGTTGCAGTCAAGTAAGCGATGGGGGACCTATAGCTTAAAATGGGTTCAGAACCATCAGAACCTCGGTAAAGGTGCATAGAAAAATTTCCAGAGGTACCGGCTCATGGATCGAACCCCGGAACTCTGAGGTGAAGTCTGAGTGTTAATCAACTGAGCCACCGAGACTCAGTTGCTTCAATTATTCAATTCAAGTATTATTATTACTATTATTATTCAATCGTTTGTTTTTAAGACTCGTGTGGACAATTAGAGTCTAAAAGTCTTAGTCAATACTGGCTATTGAGTGACGTGGTTGCTGGGTGACCTAAGAGTGATATTCTTGAGTCAGAATAGGCAGGACAAACAGCCTGCAAATGATAAAGTCCTCTGCTACTGATAGGTTGCATATAGGACAAAGTCTAGCAGGGTCAAATGTAAGTTTATATTCTTTAAAACATATACAACCCTTGATAGAGCCCAGAAGTCTAATTTGAACAATAATAGAAGTTAAATAAATAGTATGATGGAACTCAGGTACTATAATAGTACCACCTCAACACAAACTAACCGGAAAGAATGAAAACAATAATCAGCTCGGCTGCAAACGATGGTTGAAGGACATGAGCATTTAGATGCAAATAAAATTCTTGAAACAGCACTGATAGCAATATACGCAGCAGACATTTTTTTTATGAACTCCTTATAAAAAAGACTCGAGTCTGATGTGTTGACACCGAGTTAGACAAATTCACTCACTACCTCCAGTTGAGTCTGTGCGTAGAAAAATTTGTATTTACATGGCCGACCTTTGTGGTATACCATAACTTTTAATTTTGCTTCGTTGTACGTTAAAAAGTTGCTCATACAGTATTGGGCAATAAGGTTCATTTTTGCTTGCATACCATGATTTCGTAAGTACACTTCTAGATCATATATGAAAAGTGCAAAAAGCAGAGTACTAAGAATCTCAACTTGAAGCACCCCACAAGTTACCTTTACTGACGAAGTCAGACCCTGGCATGTGCGAATAGACATGTTAGTGTTATCCTAGAGATTTTTTATAATCCCTATAAGTTTAGTGGACATGCCTATCCTTAGAAGTTTGCTCCATGGGTGACAGTGGTTTAATGAGTCAAAATCCTTTTTGAAATCCACATAAAAAGCAAGGATTCCTCGCTTTGGGATAGACAAATGAATTTAAATTAAAGAACTTAGGGTATAAATATGATAAATACAACTGATTTTCTGGAAGAGTGTTTACCTCGCTGACCCACGCAGTCAAACTCGGCAACAGGATCTAAGAAAAGATCTTAGTAATAGTATTTATAAGGGCAATTCCCCGGTGATTATGAGGGTCAGATTTATCACCCTTTTTATACAACATAAATGAACGTATTTTGATCCAGCTAGCTGGAACATTTTCCTCAGCCCTGATCCCGTTGTAGAGGCGCCCTAAGTACTCTACCCAATTTTCAGGAAGGTTTTTCATTAGGAATTCATTAGGAATCCCATCCTCGCCCGGCGCTTTATTGCATTTACATTTCAATAAAGAGGCTTTAATTTGATCAATCGAGATATCACAGTCCAATAAAGGGCGTTTGTTTACAATCCACTGTATGCAAATGGGAGCTCCAATCTGATAAAGAGAAAAAAGAAGGTCTTGCCATGCATGAATACTTACATTGTTAGTCGAAGGAGACCGCAATCTAAAGCTATTGACCGCTGCCCAAAAATCCTTAGGATTATTACAAGCCGCTAGTGAATTCAGCAGTGCATATTCGTATTTCCTTTTCTTGGCCCTACGTAACTCTAGACAAGATCTTTTGTTTCCTAGATATTTTGCCTCCTCCGTATTCGAAAACCCCGACCTTTTAAAGACATTCTTTATCATCCCAAGGTTTCTTTCCTGGAGTGTGCCATTTTGAATTTGTGAGTAAATTCAACTTATTGGCAAAAGATGAGATTGTGAAAATTAAATTTTTATTTAGAGTATTGCTTTCACCATTGGAGTACGCAGAGTTCTCAGAAATGGACATTTCATACATATAGTCACTTTTGCGGTTTTCATTCCAAATTACTTCATTGTAAGATAAAAATGAGTCTTTATTTACACTTGTGTCCATCTGTATGAAATATGAAACGTCAACGCGAAGTGGAAGATGGTCGGATGATGTTGGCAATTGAAGTACTTCAAAATTATATATCAGGTCTATTGCGCCAATATCACACGCAACGAGATCGTTAACACTCATACTCTCAAATCCAAGAAAAGTATAATTTCCTGGACAATCTTTAGTGAATCTCCCATTTAATACCATTAGCTCACCTCTCTCAAGAATTTGAACAAGAACATCCCCCTTGTGTTGACTTCAGAGTCCATTGATCTTCTCTTATACAATGCTGCAGAAATTTCGGGGAGAAACAGCCCCTCCAGGTAATTTAGGTTGCCGATACGAGTATTAAAATCGCCTCCTAAACACAATAATCCTCCTAAATATATGTAAAAGGAATTAATAAAATTTCAAATTTAAATACATCTTCGTTTATAAAAATTGCTAAACCCCCACTAGGGAGGCCGACTTTAGCAGAAAGCTGTGCATTACTTACAATAGCGGTGTGATCAGAGATCCAAATAGGGAATTCTAAATTCTTTAAAGTTACCCATGTCTCGCACAGGGAGATGATGTCCGAGCTGAGTACATAATTTGCGGTATCAGAAAAATTCGAAGGGCCTCAATAAATTAATAATATATGTCAAAAAATATGTGTTGTAATGTTTCGATTCAGGAATCTTCTAGTTCAGATACTGGTGAAAAGCTTATCACTCGGAACAATAGATCTTGCATAAAGAATGACATGTGCAGGATGATGGTCTCAATAAGGTGAGAACCAGAGCGGTTAGTTCTACGAATGCCTTCGTAGATTGAACTACCTAATACTGTCTTGATACTGAACTTTTTTACTTGTGATCCCGAGTAGATAGTTAATAAAATATCGACTTAAACTAAACTTTTGGGTACCAAATATACCTTTCCTTTACAAATCAAAAGTGAGATATAATCACGTGCTACATTCAATTTAAGGTCGTATCTTGTGGAAAAAGAACTGTGAAGAAAATGTCTAAACATCTATGAACACGTGAAATCAAGAGAAGCAGTCGTTCGAGAGGTGTCTCTAGATCAAGAGAGCGTTAATCAAAGATTTAACATTAGAAGCAGCAGCCGTTCGAGAGACCCCTCGAGATTTAGTGAGCGTCATCGAAGATCTGAAATCGGGAGCAGCAGCCATTCGGGAGATGCCTCGAGATTTAGACCAAAATTTGATCCAGGGAAAAAAGATTAATCTGTAATGGAATAGTTTCAAAGAGTTAACATGTATGTAATTATGTATGATTGGGATGAGTTCCTTATAATATATTTGACAAAATTAAGAATGAAGGGTAACCTTAAAAGTTCGCTTCATCAGTCCTTGTCTGCACTCTCACAGTGTAGGTTCTTGTAATGTAGTGTATTAGGAGTGGGTAAAACGCTTGGTGAGCTGTTTGACTCAGTCAAATCGTCAGTACAGCTATGAGTGTGCAACAGGTGCCAGCGTTCGTTGTCTTGAAAGTGAAATTGAAAGTGACAGGCGGTTCACTATTCATGAAATCGCTTTACAGGTGGGCATTAGCTATGGAAGCGCTCAAACAATCATTAAAAATCATCTTGGTTTCAAAAAAATCTGTGCCCGATGGGTCCCGAAGTTCTTGAACGAAGATCAAAAAAAGATCCGACTGCGAATCAGTAAGAGGCATCTGAATCAATTTCAGCGGGAGGGAGAGACTTTTTTGAAGCATATCGTAACATGTGTTGAAACATGGGTGCATCATTACACTCCCGAGTCCAAGATGGCGAGTAAAGAATGGCGAAGGAAAGACGAAGTCGGTCCTGTGAAAGCCAAAACCCGTCTCTCAGCCGGTAAAGTCCTCGCGACCGTCTATTTCGACTACAGAGGAGTGTTGCTCATTGATTTCCTACATGATCGACGTACGGTTAACGTTGCCTACTACTGTCAGCTGTTGGAGGCAGCAAAAGCCGCTTACGGAAGCAAAAGACGCGG
Organism: Belonocnema kinseyi; assembly: GCF_010883055.1. Classification (NCBI taxonomy): domain Eukaryota; kingdom Metazoa; phylum Arthropoda; class Insecta; order Hymenoptera; family Cynipidae; genus Belonocnema; species Belonocnema kinseyi. The sequence goes on along the minus strand of NC_046664.1, from coordinate 134,875,604 downwards.
TAACCCCATCAGAAACGTCATCCTTCTTCATGACAATGCCAGACCATATACGGCGGGTGAAACGAAACAAAAACTGGAGGATATGCATTGGGAAACCCTTGAGCATCCTCCATACAGCCCAGATTTGTCACCCTGTGACTATAATTTGTTTGCCCCCATGAAAGATGCACTTGGAGGAGTGCGATTTGACAACGATCAAGATGTTGAGGAATTCGTGCGCAATTGGTTGATGACTCGACCTCAAAGTTTCTACGAGCAAGGAATTAACAAGCTTCCAAACCGCTGGAAAAAATGTGTAGAGCGTGAAGGAGACTATGTAGAAAAATAATCAATAGTTTTTTGTATTGTTTTATAAATAAATAAATATTAAAAAAGAATTCCGGTTAATATTTGATTCACCCTCGTATCAATTCCCGAAGAAAACCTAGTGGAGTTTGTAGTATTCGGTATTTTGATGACAGCAAAAAAGCGAAGACTGGCTGAATTACGTCAATGTATGGCATCACTCCCTGTAGAAAAATCTAAAGAGTTCAAAACATTGAAAGACGAAAACGATAAAAAACAATCTTTTAAGAAGAATAAACCAAGACAAATTCTGAAACCATTTAACAAAGAAGCCTGTTTTAAATGCTAGATCGAGAGAAGCACGGAAGAAGATCAGGTAGCAGTTTGAGGTAGTAGAGTTACGAAAAAGGTTACGCAAGTTACATTAGTTTGATAGATAGTGGGAACTCAGACGAGGAAGTGTTCAGTAAGCCGAAGCTGGGAAAGGAACAAATGTACTACTAAAAGGGATTGATGCTAGGTTAGAGATAGAGAAAGTGCGAAGTGTAGGAAAGGAAGAGCGAAGAGGGGAGAGACTGTTACTGCTGAAACTAAAGAAATGGGAACATAAGAGGGAAGCGATGAGAAAGAAAAGGTTGTTATATGGAAGCCCAGAGAGAAGCTTGCTCTCTCGCTTGCGATCACTCACTGACTAGCTTTCTAACACGTCTCATATTACGCTTTATATATATATAGAAGTGGCTGTGGCTGAAATTTTACCGCGATTTAGCTGGAATCGGCTGCAGTTTTTTTGATGACCACCTGCTCCCAGTGAAATTCTGCGTTCAATAGAGGACAGTCTTCTGAGGTGTTAAATACCTTTTTTTTAGTTTTTAACCGTGTGTATAAACGCGTGAGAGGAAATATATATAAAGCGGTGTTTATCAAGTCTTTAAATTGAAAGCATCAAAATGACATGAGTAACAAAATGTAGAGCAGTGAAAATTATTTAGCATGACTAACACAAGAACTCCAATCTAATTCACGTTTTCAAAACTAAACAAATAATAATAAACGAGTATTTTTTCAGGATGAATCTTATAGAGATATAATGGTGTTTATTGGGTCACATTCAGATATTAAACGGTGTTTATTGGGTCGGCAAGATAATGAGATTTTGTTTAATGGGATCGATAGAGGACAGTCTCTTTAGGTGTTGACTACATGTTTTTTTAATTTTTAACCGTATATCTAAACGCGTGGGAGGAAATATATATATATATATATATAAAGCGGTGTTCATCAGGTCGTCACATTGAAAGCATGAAAATGAAATTTAAAACAAAATGTAGAGCAGTGAAATTTATTTAGCATGAATAGCACAAGAACCCCAATCAAATTCACGTCTCCGAAGTCAAAAAAATGATAATAAACGAGTATTTTTGTAGGATGAATTTTATAGGGATTTAACAGTGTTTATCATTTAGGCATTAAACAGTGTTTATTGGCCCGCCGAAATAATACGATTTTGCCTTATGAGATCAATAGAGGATAGTCTTCTGAGGTGTTAAATACTTTTTTTTTTAGTTTTTAACCGTACGTATAAACGCGTGGGAGGAAATATATATAAAGCAGTGTTTATCAGGTCGTCAAATTGATAGCATTAAAAGGACATGAGTAACAAAATGTGGATCAGTGAAACTTATTTAACATGAATAACACAAGAACTCCAATCTATTTCACGTTTTAAGTCAACCAAATAATAATAAACGAGTATTTTTTAAGAATGAATTTTATAGAGATTTAACAGTGTTTATTGGATCACATTTAGACATTAAACTGTGTTTATTAAGCCGCCGAGATAATACGATTTTGCCTTATGAGATCATTAGAGAACAGTCTCCTGAGGTGCTCACTACGTTTTTTTTTAGTTTTTAACCGTATGTATAAACGCGTGGGAAGAAATATATATAAAGCGGTGTTTATTAGGTCTTTAAATTAGGAGCATCAAAATGACAAGAGTAACAAAATGTAAAGCAGTGAAACTTACTTAACATGAAAAGCACAAGAAATCCAATCTAATTCACGTTTTCAAATGTCAAAAAAATAATAGTAAACGAGTATTCTTTCAGGATGAATTTTATAGAGATTTAGCGGTGTTTATTGGGTCACATTCAGACATTAGACAGTGTTTATTGGGTCTCTTAGATAATACGATTTTACCTAATGAGATCTATAGAGGACAATCCCCTGAGGTGCTTACTACCTGTTTTTAGTTTTTAACCGTATTTATAAACGCGCGGAAGGAAATATATACTAGTATAAAGCTACAGAGCTAAATATATACTAGTATAAATATATACTAGTATAGTTTAAAGCGGTGTTTATCAGATCGTCAAATTGAAAGCATCAAAATGACTTGAGTAACAAAATGTAGAGCAGTGAAACATATTCAACATAAATAACACAAGAACTCTAATCAAATTCATGTTTCCAAAATCAAAAAGAATGATAATAAACGTGTGTTTATTAGGCTGAATTTTATAAAGATTTAACGGTGTTTATTAGCTCACATTCAGGCATTAAACAGCGTTTACTGGGTCGGCGAGATAATGAGATTTTGTTTAATGCGATCGACAGGAGGACAGTCTCCTGAGTTGTTGACTACACGTTTTTTAGTTTTTAACCTATGTTGTGAATAGGTCTAGAGTCCAGCTACTTCTGGCGTCTTATCATGCATACATATCTAGATCTGAAGTCCAGCCATCTATGACCTCTGACGTCTTATCATCCATGCATATTTGAATCCGGAGTCCAGCCACCTCTGATCTCTGACATCTTATCATCCATACACATTTGAATCCGGAGTCCAGCCACTTCTGATCTCTGACGTCTTATCATCAATACACATATAAGCGGTTTGGCCTCCTGGCACGGCAGCATTCTGATATTGTAACTGAAAGCAGAAACTCTGCTCGAATAAATATTGAAATCCAAAAGTCTCCAAAATTATAATCCTTTCCTTAAATAGAAGAAGAAATACAGTTCACAAATTGGCGACCGTGACAGGACCAGTCACATTCATCAGGACATAAGCCCCTTGATGCTGGGAAAACTGACTGAACTCCGCGATTTTCAAAGCTGTAAAAGGATTCTCCATTGGCAGATACGCTGAACAAGGATCTATGAAGGACATCAAAGGAATCAGATTCTTCAAAGACCCTGAGGACT
>NC_046664.1:134870135-134872009 GCF_010883055.1 Belonocnema kinseyi | reverse complement strand
AGAAATATTGAAATAAGTGAAATTACGTGGGAATATAATAAACAGAAGTTGGAAAATCCAGCTACAAAGTTAAACGTGTAAATGCCCAAGAATCTGTTTAAAGAATTCCGACATTCTAAACAAGTGATCAAAAGTGAAACTAGCGAAGAGGAAAATTCCTCAAATCCAAGTTCAAGTGAAGCCAGTGTTAACTTTTATGACACAACAGTTACTAATTCTAACTTCCCAAGTCAAATACAAATAAAAATGACGAGTCCCATCGGCTTTAAAACCACATTAAAACGATTTCTATTGGGGGAAAATCTTGCGGAAGCCACCCTAGAAGAACTAAGGCAACAGTTTTCTGAAATGAAGACTGCCCTCCGGACCGCAGAAGAAAAACTCGCACGCCTAAATACTCAATCTCAAGAAAATCCGAACCCACCGGCATTACAGCCGGAAGTCCCAACTAATAATTCACAGCAACCATCAAGGCAGCCTTTCGTGTCAAACGCGCCATATATTTTAAATAATGAATACAGAAAGTTTATAGATAATTTGCTAAAGAACATTATGGAATTCGATGGAACCCAAGACGTTGAAGCATTTAAGGATGACCTACGTGGTTTAATTGATAATATTTTTAATAATTCTAATAGCATGGAAATGAAGGACGCGTTATCTGAGGAAGCTATGAAAGGGGTCCGTGCGCGTAAACTAAAAAGCGAAGCGCAAACAGTAGCGACGCGAATAATTCCACCGCTAACTGTTAGTAAACTTAGCGAAGCATTAGGGACAGAATTTGGTTCCCGCGGAAAGAACTTGTCACAGTTGCAACAGGAGCGTAACACGATGTGTCAAATGCTCCATGAAAAAGTCGAACATTTCATAAAACGGTACCAGGAAATGGATCGAAAGATCCAGCGCGCGGTTGATTATAGTCCATGTGATTTTAAAGATTTCGAGCGTAGGAAAGAGGAACATCATTGGAGGAAAAGGAGTATTACCCGGGATCTACAGAAGTAATGGGATGGCACGATTCTTTACCACGAACGTGGCAGGTCAAAAAGATGAGTTAGAAATTATACGAAAAGATTTAACTATTCAAAAATTTGAAAGTACGCGGTACAAAAGCAAGCCCACAAATCAAGAAAAGAAAGAAACTTTAATCTCTCGTATTCTAAACAACAAAATTCCTCAAGAAACTCGTAAACAAGACCTGATCAGCTTGTATGATACGCTTACCATTCCAATCTTTTCGGTTCAACGAAACAAACAAAATGATAACAGGATATCTGAACTAGTAAGCAAAAGTTCGCTTTCACATCTCAAGGAAACTTTAAAGATAGAAATGACAGACCTCCTGATCGAGTTCAACGATATCTTTTACTTACCAGGTGACCCTATGCCCCTTGTGTCAGACGTCGAACACCATATAAAGCTATCAACGGATAAACCTATACACACTCTGACATATACCGTTGGTTATAATTGGCAGCAGACGTAAGAACCCTTTATGTTTCACCCCTGTAACTTTCACTTCCATGTTTTCCTATCAAGTATCCTTTTCTCTGCCGCTACGACGACCTTCGCTTACCACGCACGGATCACGTGATGATCCGGAGAATGTGATGCACCAGGGACGGCAAAACGAGTCAACGCGGACTCGCTAATATTCCAGCCACTACATTTTCCAAAAAAGAAACTCTTTTTCTTCTTTTCTCTACAAATTCTGCCACGGATAAACTGATCACTTATCCGTGACTACAATTTTATTACAAAAAAAAAAAAGAAGAAGTAACTTGTAGTCAAACAATATAGTTTAGGAGTGGCTGGGACAATCATTGTAATTAGTAAACTGTCATTAGTTATATACTTTTAAGACCTTGCGTTTT
>NC_046664.1:134866658-134870035 GCF_010883055.1 Belonocnema kinseyi | reverse complement strand
AAGATATTTGGTGGCGGTACCTATAAAGTTGAATAATCCTCGTTTTTGTCTTCTTGCTGATAATTCCCTAATATTATCATAGCGATTGGAGAGTTTATTTATGTGTCAATTGTCTTGGTCATAGTGCATTTCCGGATTAAACTGTTGCAATGTTGCATGATTAATCGGGTGTAATCCTTCACTTGTATAATGTCAGAGTTTAATTCTAAGATATCCAAAAAGTATACGGAGTCTCAAGTTTCATGGTATAGGCGGGCTTGAAAGAGTTCCTCGTGTAGTATTGGAGTGTTTATTGGCTGCAGGTCATATTTTCTCTGGGCCGTTAACACCTGCAATTGAGAAGAGGTTTAGTTATCTGTTGCGTAGAAATGTTTAACATCATTAAAGTGTCTCAAGCATTTCTGTCCGTTGAAAAATAAGGTTACAGTTTTGGTGTCGTTATTGACATCCTGTACGGCTAAAGGTTTTGTCCATGTGGGTTTTCCATTGGTCATAATTTTGATTAGTACATATTCTCCTGGGGAATATGTCTCCTCCTTTGCTGTTCGAATGATTTTCTTCTGGTTGACAATCTTTGCCTTTCCTGTCCTTTTTACTGCGTCTTCACGTTGTGCTTGTGCTCTCTCAGCACGGTCCTGAAGATATTCTTCTCTATCATGTGGGAATTCTTGGGTTTCGCAAATAAAAGTTCTTCGGGCACATAATTAGTTATAGAGTGGGGGCTATTATTATATAACTTTGTTGCTTTCATTATTTTTTGTGTCACTTCTCCTTCCAGGATTGCGGCCAAACGTTTTATCGTACCAATCACTCTTTCAGCTATCCCGTTACTTTGGGGGTGATAGGCAAAAATCTTTATTTGTTTAATTCCTAGAAGAGCTGTTAAGGTCTGCATCTCTTTACTTGTCAAGACGGATTCGTTATCCGTAATTAATTTTTTAGGTGTAGGAATTGAATGGAAGAATTCCTTTACCAGTTCTGCTATTTTATATTTTCTGACTGGTGTAGTCCAAACATAACGAGTCAAACTCTCTTCAAATAAAAGAAAATCTTTTCCTTCCAATGTGAATTTATCTAGGTTCATGATTTCGAAGGGACTTTGAGCTGGTTCTATTATAACGGCATCCGCTTTTATTAATCGTTCTTGGGGTTTAATAGCACAGATGGGGCATCCTTGTATGTATGACTCTGTTTGTTTGGTCATGCCGGGCCAGTAGTACTGTTGCCTAATTGACTTTTTTATTTTACCCATCGCCCAGTGTCCGGCCTCATGGGTTCGAGCTATTAAATTTAATTGGGCCTGTGTTTTCCTAATGATCCGTGGATATGCTTCTTTAATTCGATAGTATTGTTCCAGATCTAGTAGTCGCAAAGTCAACTAAATGAAGTTTGCGGCCAATTGGTATTCATTCAAAGAGTTCCAGTGGGTTATTTCAATGATACGCTGAACTTCCGTCCTTTCATCTGACCATATAATTTTAGCCAATTTCAATAGATCCTCTGGTGTGTGGAATAAAGATCCATTAACTTGGAGATCTACTTGAATTGTGTACTCAAACTAATTCCTTGGTATCTGTAGGTTTGTTAGTCTGTTTTCAAAATTACCAGAAGTTTGTGCTAACTTTATTGGTGGAATCACAAATTTTCCTAATTTATTTACATTGTCTGTTAAATACTTGTTATTTCCTTTAACCCTTTTCTTTATTTCTTCATCGGGCATGGCTTCTAGAATTATTTTTGTAGTTTTAATGGTGAATGGTGTGTCCTCTGTATTTATTTGAATAGAGGGATTCTCTCCTGCTAGGGGTTCTTCAACTGTTATATTTTCCGTATTGAGTGAACCTTCAGCTGGAGGTAAAGATCTTTTGAGATCGTCTACTATTCCTTGTAGTTGTGATTGATCCAGTCCGGAATCGGTTAGGAATTCATCCAGGTCGAATTCTGTCGGAGGACTGACTCGTGGAGGTTCCTGACTCGTGCTTGGTTGTTGATTGCCAATTATTTGAATTGGAAAGGCTCGACTGAGTGCGTCAGCGTTCCCATTCTTTTTCCCTGGTTTGTAAATCACTTCTATGTTGTAGTCCGTAAGTTTCCGAGTTAATCTGAACAGTCTTGAGGGCATATTATCATGTGTGGCTGATAATAGTCCTTTGATCGGCTGATGATCTGTAAAGACTTTAAATCTCTGTCCATAGAGCAGATGTCGGTACTGCTTAATACCCCAGATATTGCCAAAAGTTCTTTCTCTGTGGTAGAGTAATTTCTTTTGGCAGGGTTCAGGCTCCTACTAGCAAAGCTAACTGGGTGTTCTCATCCATCATTGCTAAGTTGACTCAAAACTACTCCTAACCCCTCATTAGAGGCATCAGTGCAAAGTATAAAAGGTTTTTTGAAGTCTGGATGCCTTAATAATGGGTAGGTCGTTAAACGCTTTTTTAATTCTTGAAAAGATTTTTCGTACTCGTGTGACCATACAAACGGAATATTCTTTCCTTTCAGGTGGTTTATCGGGTGAGCGATTTTTGCAAAGTTTTTGAAGAATTTACGATAGTATGAAGCAAGGCCCATAAATTGTTCAATCTCTTTAGTATTTTTGGGAGTGGGAAAATTCAATACTTTCTCCACGTTCTTTTGTAAAGGTTTCACTCCTTCAGGGCCGACCGAATGTCCAAGATACTCCATTTCTTTTTCTAGATACTTACATTTGTCTGGTTGAAGGACAAGTTTTGTTTCTCTTAGACGAGTAAAAACCATTCGCAAATTCTTTAGATGTTCTTGTTCCGTTTTTCCGATGACAATGAGATCGTCAAGGTAGATGAAGCATATGTTGCCGATCAATCCTTGAAGCTTGAAATTCACCATGCGCTGATAGGTTGCGGGAACGTTGACTAATCCCATGGGCATTCTTACCCATTCCCAATATCCTTTATGAGTTGAGAAAGCTGTTTTCCATATATCCTCAGATGCCACAGCCACCTGGTAAAATCCATTGGCAATGTCGAAACAGGACATGTACTTTGCCTGTCCTAGCATGCAAAGTATTTCCTCAATGGATGGGAGAGGATAATTGTCTTGGGTGGTGAATTCATTTAATTTGCGGAAATCCATTACCAATCTCCATTTTTGTTTACCACTTGAGTCAAGTTTCTTTTTGACAAGCCAAACGTTAGCTTGGTAAGGCGAAAAAGAGGGCCGAATGAGTCCTTTTTCTTCATATTCCCTAATTTGCCTCTCAATCTCTGGTTGAAATAAAATTGGATGTTTATATATTGGAGTTGATACGTTCCGTTCTCTGGCGTACTCAAGAGGGGAAAGTGGATGGGGGAACTGTGAATGATATTTTTGCTTCGTGGGGGAAAGGAAAGGAACAGTGTTCG
>NC_046664.1:134858659-134866558 GCF_010883055.1 Belonocnema kinseyi | reverse complement strand
GACGGACGCCATGCAAATAAACAACATGATCCTCAGTTCATTATTCGATATGGAACTGCACGTAGAAGACATCGCAGAAGCCATACAAACAATTGAAGCTGCAATCTCGGATGCGAAGAATGGTATACCATCACCAAAGATAGTAACACCAGTTAATTCCATGAAATCACTGTCTGCAATACATCAAAATATACCGAAAGATACACCCTACCCCCTAACCGAGAAGAATTATTTTTTATACGTGAAAATCAGTAGAACAGACGTCATCTTAATAAACAACAGATTAATCTAAAAGATACACGCACCAATTCCCGATACACAAATATACATTGTCCAACGGTACATCGCTCTACCACAACACACAATGATGAATTCTTATTTTTTCGATGGGGTACAAGACAGACCCATTGCCTTGTCAGAGGATAAAACCACATATACCCTCATAAATGAAGACAAATGTATCAATGCCGGAGAACTCCACTTCTGCCAGATAATAGATGTATTGAAACAAATACACACCGAAGCCTCATGTTCCGGATAGTTACTTAGTAACGAAGGAGTACCTTGTAAAAAGAAGTATTTAAAAATAACTACAGATTATATTTATAGTTTCTCTAATGGATTTCAGTGGTACATCTCACCTTATAATCCGCTACGATTAATGATAACCTGTCCAATGGAAAAGGATGTCATGGAAACCATTTCCTTGTCAACAATTCTCACATTATCAGACCATTGCAAAGCTACTACGGGAAAACAAACATTCTCTGCGGCAACTCATTATTCAAAAGAAAACCCGGTGAAAGAACGACAAATTAAATTTAACTTCTCTAGAATCGAAACAAGTATTCTAGAATCCGAAAGCATACCTTTACCTGTCTTTTCTAACACTCATTTAAACTTACAGCAGCTCAAAAATTCTGTCCATGATTTAGCAACTGCACAAGAAGACCTTAGCTCTTTTTTAGCTGAACGCCGTAATCATTCATGGTGGACTACGGGCACTACCATCCTTGAACGTCTAGAATATACTAGCCTGGCAATATTAATGCTAGGACTACTGTGGAAATGTGGACTAAATAATCTACTCTGATTTATATTGCTTACAACTCCATGCGGTAAAGTAATTTACAATATCAAGGGCCCAGCAACAATTAATCACGCCACCAATGCCCCCGTGGCAACTCGCATCAGCTACCACTCTGCAGCATCAACCTCTCTTTTTAAAACCAGTGAGGACATGGTTTAATTTCCGAGGGATGGAGATGTGAATAGGTCTAGAGTAGCTACTTCTGGCGTCTTATCATCCATATCTAGATCTGAAGTCCAGCCATCTATGACCTCTGACGTCTTATCATCCATACATATTTGAATCCGGAGTCCAGTCACCTCTGATCTCTGACGTTTTATCATCCATACACATTTGAATCCGGAGTCCAGCCACTTCTGATCTTTGACGTCTTATCATCAATACACATATAAGCGGTCTGGCCTCCTGGCACGGCAGCATTCTAATATTGTAACTGGAAGCAGAAACTCTGCTCGAATATTTATTGAAATCCCAAAGTCTCCAAAATTATAATCCTTTCCTTAAATAGAAGAAGAAATACAGTTCACAATGTCTAAACGCGTGGGCGGAAGTATATATTACGCGGTTTTTATTAGGTCGTCAAATTGCAAGCATCAAAATGTAATGTAAAACAAAATTTAGAGCAGTGAAAATATTTAGCATGAATAACACAAGAAATCCAGTTAAATTCACGTTTTCAAAAGACAAAAAAAATAATAATAAACGAGTGGTTTTCAGGCTGAATTCTATAGAGATTTAACGGTGTTTATTGGGTCACTTTCAGATATTAGGCGATTTATATTAGGTCGGTGAGGTAATGAGATTTTGTTGAATAGGATCAATAGAGGAAAGTCTCCTGAGATTATTTTTTTTTTAGTTTTTAAGCTTTTAGTAAATGCGTTGGTGGAAAGATAACTCAAACAGCCTTAAGCATGTAGCCAAATGAAATGTTTCGCAATTACATGTAAAAGACAATTGTTAGTAGGAGAGAAAGTAGATGTAAGAAAACTGTAAGTATTATAAATAGTAATTAAGTATTAGGCATTAGCCGCGGAGATAGATAGCTGTAAGAAAATTCTGTGAAATAAATAGAAGTCTAACCACGTCAATTTTTTGCATGCCATCAGGACGAAAAATAACCGTAATGAACAAGGCTTTTGTAAAGCTGAATACTCAAGAGATTTAACGGTGTTTATTGGGTTGGATTCATGTATAAATCGATTTCTGTCGGGTCAGCGGGATAAAGAGATTTTGTTTATTGGTATTGGTAGAGGACATACTGTCACTAGTTTTAAATGCAGAATCATTATTGTGATACTCCCAGAGCACCACATGTCATAAAATTTTCAGAGAAGGTTATAAATATTTGCATTAAGTAACTGGAGCATTTTAAGCAAATAATAGCTGCCGGTGACATACATCCTGCTAAACACCCTTACGTATCTAATTCGCATTTTATAACGATAGGTTCTACGAAGAATAGGCTGTCTTTTTCTCATCGTTAAGAAAAAGCCTAGCTTAATTCTGAATGAAATTTAGTAAACGCGTAGAGGCGTTGAAAGAAATAAAATTCTTTCAAAATTTCTTATTTTAAAAGTTATTGGAGACTAAATTACATTATAAACTGTAATACAAAATATTATAGTCTTGAATTCGTATGAAATGTATCGTAAGATATTAGGTTATTTATTCCTCCTTAAAACTTAGCTGAATGAAGACAGGCAATGAGTTTATGGCTTTCAAAAATCGGACTTCCTATTACTAATATTGCATTTTGCGAACGACCTTGAAAGTATAATTTTAAGTATAATAATATTATAAAATGGGCGAGACAAATCGGCTGATGGTTGTCCATAGAATCCACGAATCAGATGACTTTTGGGAAAGCCAAATTGATATTCTCTGAGGTCAAAAAATGGCATGCGATAGACCAGGAAGCTGATAACAATTCGCATTAAGTGAATACAATGTTTTTATTTATGAATTCTGACAGTGACGGGTGACTTGCTACACAGCCTTACGTATCTAATTCGCATTTTAAAACCACGGGTTCCACGAAGAATAGGCTATCTTTCCGTTACCGTTAAGAATAAGGCTACCTTCATATTGTATGAAATTTAGTAAACGCGTAGAAGTGTTAAAAGAAATAACAATCTTTCAAAATTTCTTATTTTAGAAGTTGTTGGGGACTAAATTACATTATAAGCTGTACTTAAATATACTTTAGTTTTTAATTCGTAGCAAATGTTTCGAAAAATAATAGGTTACATATTCCTCCTGAAAACTTAGCTAAATGAAGTTAGCCAAATTCTTAACAGCAACGAATAGATAGCCTATGCTTCGTAGAACTCATCGATAACAATCTACATAAACTAACTTAGTACATAAAAGGTATTAAAACATTTTAAGAGACAGCCAATAAGTTTATGGCTTGAAAAAAATCGAACATCCTATTACTAACGGTACATTTTGCGAACGACCTTGAATATATAATGTTAAAAATAATAATAATAATGTCAAATTTGCAGGACAAACCGGCTAATCGGTCTTCGTAGAACCCAAGAATAAACTGACGTTTAGGAGATCCATATTGATATTCTGCACATAAAGGAATGTCGTGAGATATTCCAAGAAGCTGATAATGATTCGCATTATGTGAATACTGCGTTTTCCCTCATCAAAATCTGCCAGCGATAACACCTTTACGTTTCTAGTTCGCATTTTATAACTATCGGTTCCACGAGGAATAGGCCATCTTTTCGTTACCATTAAGAATAAGCCTAGCTTAAGATATTATAAAATTTAGTAAACGCGTAGAAGTGTTAAAAGAAATAATAATCTTTCAAAATGTCTTCGTCCGAAAGTAGGAAATGTTTCGAAAAATTATATGTTACACAGCCACACAAAAAAATAAGTCAAAAAATGACGAAAAATCATACACTGAGGCAAATAAATTTTAAAATAATGTCAGTGATGCAAATTTTCCCTTCAAAAACATGTCGACAACTGTGAAGGATCAACCCTTGTCTGATATCAACTTATTTAACATAACTTTACCCAACAGAACCTGACCTCACCTAACCTGAATTAACAGAATTTTATTGAACCATACGTAAAGCTCTGGAAGCATATTTTCCCAGTAGCAAATGTGTGCTACATCGAATATGTCAACTCGAGCCTAACCTAGAAATAAATCTAGCCTAGCCTAACCTAACCTCACGAAACACAATTAAACTGATTGTGTTGTCCCGTTGTGTTTGCGGTACTATTTGAATCAGCTTGGGCTTAACCTGCAAAGAGTTCAAACCTATCCTAACTAATAAAACCTGACCTAACCTAACTTAACTTCACGTAACACAATTAAACTCATTGTGTTGTCCCGTTGTGTTTGCGGCACCGTTTCATTCAGCTTCAGCTTAATCTACATAGAGGTTTAACCTATCCTAACCTAACAAAACCTGACCTAACATAACCTAGCCGAATGAAATTCAACCACACGTGTAGCTATGTTAGCGTACGGTTCTCAGTCTTAAATGTGTGCTATAATCAATATGTTAACTCGATCTTAACCTAGAAATTAATCTAGCTTAACAGAACCTAACGAAATTTTTCTTAACGCAAACACAACTTAAATTAAGTGTTCCCAACTTTAAGACTGAGAACCGTTCGCTTACATAGCTACACGTGTGGTTAAATTTCATTCGGCTAGGTTAGGTTAGGGTAGGTTAAACCTCTATGTAGGTTAAGCCGAAGCTGAATGAAACGGTACTGCAAACACAACGGGACAACACAACCAGTTAATTGTGTTTCGTGAGGTTAGGTTAGGTTAGGTTAGGTTAGGCTAGGTTAGATTTATTTCTAGGTTAGGCTCGAGTTGACCCATTCGATGTAACACACATTTGCCACTGGGAAAATATGCTTCCAGAGCTTTACGTGTAGTTCAATAAATTTCTGTTAATTCAGGTTAGGTGAGGTCAGGTTCTGTTGGGTAAAGTTATCTTAAATAAGTTGATATCCGGCAAGGGTTGATCCTTGACAGTTGTCGACATGTTTTTGAAGTGAAAACTTGCATCACTGGCATTATTTTGAAATTTATTTGCCTCGGTGCATGATTTTTCGTGATTTTTTGAGGTTATGGTTTAACCATGACGTGATTGGTGATTTTTGATACCGAATTTGAATTCAGCGCCTCAAAATAAATAGGAATACGTGTCTTTTGTTACCAAATCGGCACAGTTATTTTTTTTGTGTGGCTGTGTTATTAATTACTCCTGAAAACTTAACTAAATGATGGTATCCATATTCTTAAAAGCAACGAAAAGATAGCCTATGCTTCGTAAGACCCATCGATAACAGCCGACATAAACTAACTGAGAAATAGGTATAAAAACATTCTAGAAGGCAGACGATAAGCTTATGGCTTTAAAAAATCCAACCTTCTATTACTAATATTACATTTTGCGAGCGACCTTGAATACATAATTTAAAAAATGATAATATTATGAAGTGGGCGAGACAAATCGGCTGATTGTTGTCTACATAACCACGAATTAACTGACGTTTAGGAAATCCAAATTGATATTCTCCAAGGTTAAGAAATGTCATGCGATAATCCAAGAGGCTCATAAACACGCGCATTAAGTGAATATTGCGTTTTTCTTCATCAAAAGAAGTGTTAAAAGAAATAACAATCTTTTCGAATTTCTTAGCTGGAATGTTATTGGAGATTAATTACATTACAAACTTTATTACAAAATACTGAAGTTTTTAATTCGCAGGAAATGTTTGAAAAAATAATAGGTTATTTATTCCTCCTGAAAACTTAGCTAAATGAAGTTCGCCAAATTCTTGACAGCAACGAAAGGATAGGCTATCCTCCATAGAATCCATCGATTATAACCTTCACAAACTTACTGATCAATAGGTAGAAAAGCATTTTAGGAGACAGCCAATTTTATTAACGTTTTTAAATCGGAGTTCAATATGAAGTTTGCAGAACTCTTTTAGAGTTAGTATACATTTGTTTTACATTATATCCTGAAATACAAAAAAAATATCCTGAAAACAATATCTATGACATTTGTTCAATATTCGCTCTCATCCCCGAATATAGCAATAATTCAGAAAAGATTAATGAACTTTTTTCCGTGTATATGAAAAATTAAAGTTCATCGCTACTTCTGTAATTACTTGATAAGCCTATGTAAAGTGTTGATTTTAACATTAAAATATTTTCTGCAGATATAAAAAATCATTATTGAATACAATAATACAAAAGATATATTTTCCATTGTAAAATAGCTTTCTTATAACGTACATGACTTTTATTTTGTTATGTAAAGAATTTTTATGTACTTTTTAAACCAAAAATGTTTTTTATACATATAAAGGTGGTTTTTGGTTCTTTCATATGTATATATTTCCCGACCCAATACACACCTTTATATCCATCACTCATCTTAGGTAAAGCGTAGTTTATCGAGCCCTAAGTATTAATACTACCTTTTTTTGTAATTGTGGCTTATACATAATAAATAAGACTTAACAAATATTTCTGAAATTACTTGAAAACTCGATGTAGAGTGCTAATTTTAATATGTAAATATTTTTTGCTGATATAAAAAATCATTATTTTATACCATAATACAAAAGATATATTTTCCGTTGTAAATTAGCTTCCTTATACCTTACATCACTTTTATTTTGTTATGTAAAACAGTTTTACATAGTTTTTAAGCCAAAAATGTTTTTTATACAAATGAAAGTGGTTATTGGGTCAGCAAATGTATAATTTTCTGACCCAATAAATACCTTTATATCTATCACTCATCTTACGTAAAGCGTAGTTTATCGGGTCCTAAGTATGAAAATTACATTTTTCTTTAATTGTGGTTTATACATAATAAATTAGACTTAACAAATATTTATGTAATTACTTGAAACCTCTATCTAAAGTGCTAATTTTAATATGTAAAGATTTTTTTTGGATATAAAAAATCATTGTTTTATAAAATAATACCAAGGATATCTTTTCTGTTGTAAATTAGCTTTCTTATAAGGTACATTAAGCTAGCACCTCCACAATCGAATTATTTAATTTTTCATAGCTCAGAATTTTGGGCTTTTTTTGGGCTACAATAAAAATTTTTGGGCTCCTTTACTTTTTTCAAAAAATCAATTTTCTTGTGGAGGTGCCAGCTTACATTAACCTAGCACCTCCACTTCTATAAATCACTAAATAATAAAAATTCAATTACACCAGAATTTTGGGCTTTTTTTGGGCTCTTAAGATCCGCAAAAAAAATTTTCCACAAACCAACCCTTAACTTCCAAAATCAACCCCCTTCAAAAAATTGAAAATTTTCAGTTATTTATTAACGGGATATTTTTGGGCTTTTTTTTGGCTCGCAGAAAATACCCACTTCGATTTTTGGGCTCCAACCCTTACAGTAAAAAATTAACCCCATTGAAACACGCACATATGAAATTGTCAAAAAATAACTCTTATTACATTTTAGAGCTTGAATAAAGTCTCTGATTTTTGAGCTCCTCGAAAATAAACGCTACGATTTTTGGGCTTCAACCCTTAACGTCAAAAATCAACCCCTCTCTACCACGCAGATACATCTTTGTCTGCAAATAAATTTCTGTAGCATTTTTTAATGGAAATAGAGTCTCTGATTTTTGGGCTCCTCGATAATACCCGTTACGCTTTTTGGGCTTCAACCCTTAACGTCAAAAATCAATCCACGTAGATACTACTTTGTCAAAAAATCAATTTTTCTAGAATTTTTGAATGGTAATAGAGTCTCTGATTTTTGGGCTCCTCG
>NC_046664.1:134835065-134858559 GCF_010883055.1 Belonocnema kinseyi | reverse complement strand
TTTTTCTAGAATTTTTCAATGGAAATACAGTCTCTTATTTTTGGGCACCTCGAAAATACCCGATACGATTTTTGGGCTTCAACCCTTAACGTCAAAAATCAATCCCTCTCTACCAGTTAATAGATAATAGAGAATCTTAGAATGGCTTCAGAATGGCCAATTCAGTTGGTGCCCTATGTGATGTCAACCAGAGAGCGAAAATGTCAGTGAACCCTATCAAAGGGGAGCTGCCGTGCGATGTAGATGTCCAGAACTTTACGGCGCAGCGAAAACTGAAAAGACATGAATTCCTTGTGCCAGATAAAATATTCTGTAATTTGTATGACCCTTTTTGACGAACATCTCTCTAGAACCACGGTACAAAAAAGAATACTTCCTTCATTGTAGGATTCTGTTCAGACATTGACGTAATTTGTAAGATTTATGAATCTAGCAATCCACAACCGGAAGAAAAGCAATACTTTAATAAATATAACCCTAAAGAGGGTATTGTTTTCAGGAGGACTGATTCTGGTAATAAATGGATGGTGCCGCGAATGTCGCGCTTTAATGTTGTAAGATTGTGCGATGATGAGCAAGGACACTTTTGCACTTGAGAAAACACTGAAGAAGTTACGGGAACATTATTTCACAATACGATCATCGAAACTGGCGGCTTTCGTAGCCTGCGAAGCCCGCAGGTTTTTAAGATAAGATAATAGATGTTTGAGGTTATATCCAGATGATTTGTAGATGATGTAATTAAAAAATTTAATAAATTGAAAAAACCAATAGAAAAAAAATATAAATACATGAATAATTACCGGAATAATTATTTATATATTTCTGCTTGTTTTTCTATTGCTTTTTTCATAAAAAACATGTTCTAAGGAAAAACCAAAGATGGAAGTATGTTTGAAAGCAGTTTTCATTTAAATGTTGTCATCATTTTCGACATCAATTTTCTTATCGGCAGGTTCCTTTCACAAAATATTACTCTGTTCTTATGATAATAATACAGAAGGTACCGCTCCCTCTTTTAGTGTTCAGTTGTGTACTACAACGATAATCACCAGGTGGAAAATGATAGCAACAAAGTAGATATCAGTTCTCAAACAGTTCTTAATGGGTTAGGTATCACATGTGCTGACGTTCGGAAAACAACGAAGGGGTAAGAGAGGTAGGTCAACCTTTGGCCCTTGAGCGACGTTTAGCGGGGGAAAGTACTACATAACCATCTAACGAGCCCGCAAATCTGGATCAAAGTATGTGTCTTCACGGTTGCCTATATTAGTGACCACAGCCTGGCATTAACTAGTATGAGGCGGCAAACTCTTGCTACTCATTTTATGGAACCTGAGCAAAATTAAAACGCGATCGAAAATAGAAGATAATTTTCACCTAAATAGGATCTACACATTTTTTTCATAATCATTTTTATATATGACGGGTAGATTTCCTTCGAATCGTAAAAGTAAGATTTAAAATAAACCAATTAAATTTTTAGAAAAACGGCACGAGACGAAACAACTGAAAAGACAATGGGATGCGCAATTTTTAAAAATATGAAATTAAGACAAAAAAATACTTTTCCCCAATTCTAATGCATATTATGAATTGTAATAATTTAAATTTATTGAAATGTTATGCATTTTTCAGTACGCATTGTCGACGAACTCGAGAGCAAAGTACGATAAACGTGAGGAAAGAGTGTTAATTAAGGCCGAAGAAGCTTTAACAGAGAGAAGTCACATTCACCACATTACAGTTCTCGATGATTCGACCTTTAATTTCAAAAGGTTTGCACACAAGCTTGGGGTACATACAAATACCGGGCGCATAGCGCAAGGTAAACATATCATCGAGCACATAGAGCTGCGACAAATATACTATCGAGCTAGAACTAACAGTCGCTCGCCCTAGTTGCGCTTAAATTGTCGAGCTGCGCGCAATAAGAATGTGCTCTCGCGCTGGGCAGATTTCTTGTAGTTAGAGTGCCAAAAAGAAGATTCAGGATTGGTCCATAAGGTACACGTGTAACAAAAGTTTAAGCAGTGTCAGAAGTTACGAAATAAGCTTAGGCTATTGTCACATGTTAGAGTGAGAGGAAGGGAACTATTCTAGGAGAGCACAGTGGGCCAGGAGACCCGGTTTCGTGGCCAAAAATCGGAAAACATATAGAAATGTACAATAATGAATTGCAAGGACACTAATATATGGTTTTCGAAGGTGCTGATTCCGAATCTGATGTCAGAATTCCAAAAAACAAAATGGTGGATCCAATATGGAGGACCATAATTTCAAAAAATCATTGGATCCACTCAAAAAGTGGTATCTATGGGTTTTAGAGGGCGCTGAATGCAAATCCGAAGTCAGAATTTTAAAAAAATGGCGGATTCAATATGGCGGACATTCAACACGAAAAAATATTAGGTATACTTGGAAAGTGGTATCTAAGGGTCTTTGAGGGCGCTGATTGCGAATCTGATGTCAGAATTTCGGAAAACAAAATGGCTGATCCAATATGGCGGAGGATAATTTCAAAAAATTATTGGATTCACTTAAAAAGTGGTATCTAAGGTTTTTTGAAGGCTCTGACTCCGAATCTGGAGTCGAAATTTTGAAAAACTAAACGTACTTGATTCTATTGAGTCCCCTTGCCCCTCACTATTCGGGGTGCTTGAGTTAAATGAGTCCCCTTGCCTTTCACTACTCGGGGTACTTGATTTGAGTGAGTCCCCTTGCCTCTCACACTTTCAAATGGTTTTCGCTTACAAATTTTCGTGAGTTCCATCTCCCTCTTCATCGGTCAATTCAATTTCGTCTAACAGAGTTTTAGTTTCTGAAAGATCAGCCTTTTCATCTTCTCGATCTGGTATATCGGAACTGGATGTTGCGTCTTCTCGTATCACATTTACTTGAAGCGCAGCGAGTAAAACTATGACATTTTCGGAAATGAGCAAAAATTTCTTCTTCTGAAGTCGCGAATGAACAGTGATCGCAGAAATGAGTGGATCGAAAGAATCCATTACTCTATAAAACACATCATACATATTAGCTTGACGGTCGTGTTTTCTGCTGTAAAGTTGTCTGTAATTCTTATAGTCTTTGTTGCGAGCTTCAGAAGCTTCTTCGTCAAGCATTCCTACCGATGAGTGAATGAGTATCTTATGTAACGTTGAAGGCATAGGGTACCAGTTGTAGTGAGTTACGTATATTCGGGGAGTAGAATGACAAAGTTTTCCAAACTCAAGTGAATTTATCGGGAGCTGTTGTGACATAGCGATTAAAATTGTTTTGAAATTACGAAGTAACTCACAGTCAAGTTCAAGAGGTTCTGCAAGTTCATCTGTATTTCCAAAAGCTCGTCGAGCTGTGTTCCCATCGTTCGTAGTACCAGAGCCTCCTGGTTTTGGTTTATCCACTATCAATCCCAACTTTTCCCACAAAATATCTTGAACCTTTTTTTTCCGCTGAGCAAATATTTCTTTTTTAATAGGAGATCTTACTTGCCAGACCTTGAGAGGAAGCCTATATGAAATGTGTAAGCAACATTCTAGTATCCTAATCCACGCATGTAATGGACTGAGTCCATACATCAACGAATTTACGTCTGGTAGAAATAGGTCCTTCAGCTTATTGGACAGGTCATTAAAGAACTTAGGAGTTGAATGACAGATGGGGCAAGTTTGCATTGATTTTTTCCCTGTTATTATGTTCAGTACTTTGCCGTCTATCAATGTTAAGAACAATGAAAAATGGATTCGAATACTCCGTCTATCATCTAATGCAACTCTATGAGTTTCTAGCTTGTCAATTTGATTCTCAATGTTCTTTTTTTGATTCAAAACAATTGCCTCGGTTTCTTTAGTTTGCAGTATCTGAATAGGGCGACAAGATCTTGGCGATTGGGACGCTCTGTTATTCCAAAGAATAACATTGTCCGCATTGGACAATCTTAAAGGGATGAGAGAAGTTACAAACAAGCTTTCATCACTGAGACTCTCATTGTCTTCTGCTGATTTAAAAGATTGCTTGTAAGGTGAATGACCAGTACTACCATCCATAGCCCACGAACACATCAAGGAAAGATCCATTTCCGTACTACCCAAATTATGCATATGCTGGATTATGACTTCCCTTTGCGATTCCACAATCCTACTGGAAGTGTGATTCAACAAGGCCTGC
The DNA here is from genome assembly GCF_010883055.1 of Belonocnema kinseyi. Lineage (NCBI taxonomy): Eukaryota > Metazoa > Arthropoda > Insecta > Hymenoptera > Cynipidae > Belonocnema > Belonocnema kinseyi. The sequence continues at coordinate 134,854,392 of NC_046664.1, read as the reverse complement.
AGAGTTACCTCTGCTTTTTTCTCTAATACTTCTCTACCATAATTGTACGACGACCAAATATCAGCACCACAGTATACAAATGTTTCTTATCAGTTCGATTTGTTGCATAGCATGAAGCCATTAATAGTTTCTCCGGATCGTGCTTCTGGAAATTCGGAATTCAACCATTCAGCATTTTTCGTCTCAAACTTATCCATGATCCTTCTCGCCGCTTTGTATGTTTCAGGGCGTCTACTTTTGAGAGCTCTCAAAGAGGATTTTAATCTCTCAACACCTGCACCTTCAATGTTATTGACATTCAATTCCATTTTGGATAAAATGTAGAAAACAGTTGTTTTTACATTATCAGTTTTGAGGAGATCTCCAAGAACTTCCCTTTTAGCGAATTTCGTCATTTTATATGACAAAATGTTGAAATATGGAACACAACATGGGAACGAAAGTGACAAACAGGGAGAAGAGAAAAGAATAATTTATTAACTTATTCAGAAAGTTTATATATTGAACATGTATATATTTTATACATCAATTATGCTCATTAATATTTTATTAATATCTACGCACGGAGTGTGGACGGAAAGCGGATTGCCGAAACAAGTGAGTTCGCACGTCCTCGTTGATGCGGCTAGGAAAACAAATGAAGGTAGGCCAGCAGCAGCGCAGCGCTCTACATGCCATGGCATGGTCGTGCGCGGCCATGTATATATACTATAAGCAGCGAAACAAATGAAAACTAACAAAAAGTAGCACACCTATGCCCAAGTGCACATCCTAAGGAAGACATTCATATATTTTAGAACTCAATATGTTGTGTTATGTTATGTTATGAGCAATCGGAAGCAGGTGCTCTGCTGTATAATCTTGTTCTACATTCACTAATAATATGATTGTATTAAATTGCAATTGACAATTCCAGATTCAATTGACTCCAGAGAAAGTTTACACTTTGATTAATAAAATAAATGTAGGTAGGAGGTTTGGAATCGATTTCTTGGTATAAAAAAACGTATTCCACGAACGTCAGTAGCATTACTAATTTTAACAAGATTTTCTACTTTGTGCCTATATCATCGGAACAAAAATTCATCAATCAACTTATAATTGTCGTCAAAAATACTTTAATTCTTCCTCAGTTTAATTGATAGAATCTCTTTTTCTGTCAAATTGAAATTAGACAGAGATGTTCAATCGAGCCTATCATCGAGCATAGTGCGTTTCTTTCCGACTGATAAGATAGAAGAAAATTGCAATTAATTGCTTCAAAATGATCGAACATTTCTGTTGAAATTTCATACGATACAGAAACTTGATCGATTAAATTAGCGGCAGCGCAATCTCACCCAGAGTATGTACAAATAAAGACATCAAATTAATGGGACTGAACTTTCTTTTGGAAGTGAAAGTTCTTTTCTGACCTCTGTAATCGCGTCCCCTTTCTGTGCGGCGATTCAAAGATGAAGCTCCGGATTATATAACCGCTCATAGAATTTTTTTGCCTTAGAGTAAGGAGGGTCCTAGACGCACTAATCAGTACCTAGAGGTCGCTTAAGTACAAGCGTTCAGAGGCCTCTCCACACTCAGGCGACCAGTTCTATAAAGGGCTATATAATCCGGAGCCTTAAACGCTCTAAAGACTGTTCCTAAAAATCCCCGCTTTTGCCACACTAATTAAAGCATGTACATGCTCTCTTACTCTCTCTCTCTCTCTCTCTGCACTCTCTTTCTATGAGATCTTCAAAAAAATCCACCACTATACACGCTCCTTTGAACTCATGCGCGTCTTCAATGCATTAGTGTACTTTATATGACGCCAAGGGCTTTCCAAAATGTACCAACTATGCTTACCTTCTCGATAGTGATGTAACATTATGATACTTAATAACCGTAAAAAAGAATTGTTGTCAAGTATTCGATATAATACTTTTTCCGTGAATAAGTATTAAAAATCTAATACTTTTTCGTGAAGAAAGTACGCGCAAAAGCAATACATTATTTTAATTATGCAGAATGATACAGATTATCGTATAAATTGAAAATCATTCTTATTTATAAGTTTTATTTTCAAAATGCGAAGGTACATAATCTCCCATTAGTTATGTGTATTATAAAAAAGAGAAAAACTCAAATTAGAAGAAGTGAAATTGAATCAAATAAGTCTTAAAACTTTTACTTAACATATGCAAAAGCATTTTTATTATGTTATAATAAATGGAAATTGTATTTTAATAGGAAGTAACGCATAATAGTTTTTCAGAAGTTTCAAAGACTTATTAAAATCGTTGTGTTTAATTCTTTTAATTAAAACGCAACGTATCAGATTCATTTTTAGTCAAACTCTTAATGGTTGTAGCGCTTTTTTTAACTCTTGATGTTAAAAGATGCAAATTTCCCTTTGAAAGTTTGACACAATGGAGATTTTATCCATTTTCGCGGAAGAATAACTCATAGGAAAAATAAAAAAATATAGTATTTGCAGTATATGTAAATCAGGTCTTCATTTTTTCCCCTAAAAATGCTGCGTTCGACCCGACATTTTTTCTATTGAAATATCAATGTTCAAAATGAACCAAAAGATTGTTATTTTGATGGTTTATTAACTGAGTTGACTGAGTTAAAGTTGCCTACAAATTTAAAATACAATTTTCAGGCAGATAAAATGAGGACCTGATTTACATTAATTGTAAATCCTGAATTTTTAATTTTTTCCTTGAAGCATTCGGCCGCGAAAATAAACAAAAACTCGAATCTCAAATTTAAAATCGAAAATTCACATACTTCAGTGTAAAGAGTTCAAACAAGGGCTACAAACATTTAAAATCTGGACATAAATGAAGCTAACGAAGGTAAGTTTTAATTAAAAGGCTGGCACAGACTCCGGGGCAATAAAATAGAATGATACTCAGGGTAAAAGTGCTAGTAGTTGGCACTGCACCGGTTATCGGCACTCCCTCTAATTTTTTTTAATATTAAGAAAATGCGAACATTTATTGCATTTCAATTATATTATTTTTATTTTATCATCATTTTTGCGCAATACGATATATACAACTTATGCAAAATAATGTGAAGTTTAATTGTAATATATCTAATTCACTTCAATTCTTAGGGTGCCACGAATGTATTGCTTTTATAAAGAAAATATTTAGCTAGCGACATTTAAAATATTTTTATAGCAATGCTACAAAAAAGTAAGCGTGTTTCATTTTTTTTAGGTATTTGAAAGAAATATTTAAAATTCAATAAAAATAAGAATTAAACCTCGGTGATAATGTATTTATTAATTTTATGGATAGAAGCAAATGGAAATGAATACAAAAAGGTAGATTTCTAGTTGTTGGTACCCGAGTGCCAATGACCAGACCATGCAATTCTTGAATGGCAGATGCAAAAATACCTAATAATGATAATAAATAAAGGTGTTATTTATATTCCTGTAATCAAAGTAACCTCCAAAGTTTTGTTCATATCATATTTTATTCTGTTCAGGCTTTTAGGTACAATGTCTTAAATGCTACCCAGAAATTTAGGTTATTACAAATAGCCATCAGAGAGTATCTCTGATGAACTAGAAACGTATACCGAAGAATTCATGTGACATAGCTAAGCTTTAAAGCTGCTCAATAAAATATTGGCCTTAGAAAAAAATTCTAAAATTCTAAATGTAGAATTTCTATTATCAAAATTATTTTATATTTTCAGATATAAAATTTTTTTTACTCAGTGCTTTAATTCAATTAAAGAAATGTTACGAGCGACAATTACTGGTGACGGAAGGTACCAATAACTTGGGTTGGCAGTGCAATGCACTAACAGATTTGGACTATATATTTTTAAAAATAATTGTTGAAGTTTTTGTCAACTTTGAATAATAATTCAATATTTCACTGTATTCTGCATAAAAATTGGAGTGTAGGTATAAATATCACTATTTCAGAATTCAATATTTTATGCGTTTATTCATTTCCTAAAGTCTAAATTTTCTAAATTTCCCTGCTTAAAATGACGGAAAGAACCCAGATTAGAACAGGATGGAAGTTGGTTCTTATCTCGCGATATTGGAATTAGACCCATGTTTTGTCTCTGGTTTATACCCGCCCTTGATCGGATTCTATCTGGATTGATATTTGTATCTCCGGCTTCTATATGGCTCTCATCCCGGACCTTTAAGATCTGTATCCAGTTTGTAGCCGGGATTGAACCTGCTTTATACTCGGCACTTGACTGGGTTCTATCAGGGATCAAATAACATCTACCGGATTTCCACATGGGTATTATACCGGGGTGACGTATTCTCTATTAAAAGGCAGGTTACGAAAAACGTAATATAATTCTATTAAATCTAAAATTCTAGCTTAAATACAGTCTATATCGAAGACGTTTTGAAACTATAGAGAACAGTTGTATAAAATGATAACCGATTTTTCACCGCAAAACATTAATCTTTTGTATTATTATATAATTACCATTAAATTCTAATATTTGTTCACATATTTAAGTACAATATTATTTACTTTTATACGATCACCACACTATTTATAATCGCACGCTATGAAAATTTTTATTCTCCGCGGGTTCAAACCCTATAAGTTTCGCATACCTAAAGCCTAAAGCCTCTCGGCTAACCTAGCTTGAAGTATCAAAAACAAAATTTGAAATATAACGTACAGCTGTGCTAGGACGTCTGGAAATTTTTGTGACCCATTCCACAAAATATATTGCTACGCTTGTAATGATATATGTACTAAGATTTTTGATTTTAGAAATGTTACAAATTATTATTGTGTATTTTATGTGCGTCAACAAGATTTAAACTAAATCCAAAAATATTTCAAGACATTTTAAAAGATTTAACAAAGTTCAATATGTATTTTCAGAAATTTAATAAAATTTAAGGGATTTCCACAAATTTCCAAAGATTTCAAAAGATTTAATAGACTTTAAAGAATTCAAGAACATTATTTACATCTTAAAATTACTTTAAAAAATTTAAACTTATATAAATTCTACCCAAATTAAAAATATCTCGAACTCTTTTAAATATTTCGAAATCTTTTGGGATTTGAAATTCGTTAGGAGTTATTTTACTGGTAAATCCCTTGAGATGCCTGAAAATCTCTTTACTATATATACATAAAAGTATTTTTAAATTACATGAAAATCCTTAAACTCTTTTGAATTTCTTAAAAATAATTTTAATTACTTTGTAATATTTTAAATTCCTTTACTGACTTTTTAAACAATGTGAAATCCATTGAAATGCCATAAATTCCCTTAAAATAAATCAAAATCTCTTGATCGGATTAAATGTATTGGAAAGTCTTTAAAATCTCTTGAAACTTTTTTAAAATTACTTGAAATATTTTTTAATTCATTGATAAACTTGAATCTTTTTTAATTTAAAAGAATTTTTAAATCCCGTTAAATGATTTTGATATTCATTAAAGTCCTTTTAAATACTTGAGAATATTTTGTGCACCAAACTCTCACTTTCAGTCAAGTTTCGCGGGTTGACTTTCACGGGTTGCCTTCAAATGGCTTAGGACTGATTTCGGGACGACAGAAACGTAAACAGTGAGGGCCGGCTGACTCGTTTCCAATTGTAATACAATTCTATATATATATATATATATTTAGGGATATTTCAAAATATTTGAGATTATTAAGAATATTAAGAATATCAGGAATATTAAAGTGATTGACGATTATATCAGGAACGCAAATGTTAAAAGTGACCATGTGCCTTAAAGAGACCGCATACGAACCGGGTAAAAAAAGTATATCCTTATTTTAATTTCTGGTTCCATTTGCCAGATACGAACCGGGTAGAACCAGGTAGCCGGTAGACTTTCACTTAATAATTCACAAGTGGCCAGGTACCTTAGAGAGACCGGATAGGAACCGGGTAAAAAAGTATATCCTAATTTTAATTTCTAGTTCTATTTGCTAGATAGAAACCTGGTTGTACCGGGTAGCCGGTACATTATCACTTAACAATTCACAAGTGGCCGAGTGCCTTAGGCAGACCGGATAGGAACCAGGTAGAAAAGCATATCCTTAGTTTAATTTCTGGTTCCATGTGCCAGATAGGAACCAGGTAAAAAATTATATTATTATTTTAACTTCTGGTTCCATTTGCCAGATGAGAACCGGGTTGAACCATATAGCCGGTACACTTTCACTTAATAATTTACAAGTGGTCATGTGCTTTAAAGAGACCGGATAGAAACCGGGAAAAAAAGTATATCTTTATTTTAATTTGTGGTTCCATTTTCCAGATAAGAACCGGGCAGAACCTGGTAGCCGGTACACTTTCACTTAATAATTTACAAGTGGTCATGTGCCATAAAGAGACCGGATAGGAACTGGGTAAAAAAGGATATCTATATTTTAATTTCTGGTTCCATTTGCCCGATGTAAACCGGGTAGCACCAGGCAGCCGGTTCACAAGCGCCGATTGTCATATAGAGACCGGATAGGCTCCGGGTAGCATTATAATTTTATATGATTATTATTTTAATTTTGATTCCATTAACCAGATAAGAGCCGGGTAGGCGCGGTTAGAATATTTAAACAACTTATTTTTTATTACCATTTCCCGAATATGGACCGGGTAGACCCAGATAGATCTCACAAAATTAAATTAAAGACCAAATAATAACCGTATAGAAGCGGGTCAGGACAGAAAGGGCATGTAACCGGTTCCTGTCCGGTTTCTATTGAATTTCAATCTGTCATTTTAAGCAGGGTGGTCATCCTAGGGATGTTGTTAAAAAGTCTAGTGTCAGTACGAAAGATGTCCCGAGAACGTCCATGTCTTTAAGACGTCTTCGGGTCATCTTTAGAACATTTGGACATCTTAGACACGTTGATTGGCCTGACAGCGGACGTCCTAGGAATGTCTCAAGGATATTATTGGGATTTTTGTAGTTTTGTGGCCACTGGGCGATGCTCTTAATCTACTTGGCGATAAAATAAATGTGTAATAAAATCAAAATTTTTGACAATATAAGTGTTTCTATATACATTATAGACCTATTTTTGTGTAAATATTAGCCACTTATTGTATTATTTATAAACATATCAATATTTTTACATTCTCATCCTAATGAGAAGGTATTGGTTTTATGTGAAAAATGACTTTCGCAGATTGCACCAAATGTCATTATATAAATTTATTAAAATGATACATGTTTCAGTGCAGCTAAAAATAAAATTTAACACAAAATAGGAAACAAATATTAAAGTAATCATGATGAATATAATGCTTACTTTATTTTGCATAATCTTAATGCCCAATGCAAGGCAGAGGTCGATGAGAAATGTATTATATTTGATATAAAATTGTTGACCGTAATGGAAAAAATTCTACATTTTGGGAAAAATCGAATTCAAAGCAAGAGATAAGTGATGAGAATGTGTTCGCTAAAGCCAAAGAGCTTTGACAAGCAAGAGATCACAATCGCAAAATTACAGTTGCCGATTCCTTGATCTTTAATTTTGAAAGGTCTCTGCACGTATATGAGATAAATGCAAAGACCTACCGCGAATATACGAGTGCACGAATCTGAAAAAAAATACAAGGTGCGAGCCCGTACCGAAAGTTAAATATAAAATCAAGCGCGAGATAAATACATCATCGAGCGCGGATCGCGAGAACCAACAATCGCGCGCGGTAGGCACGCTCAAACTTACGAGCAAAGCGATTTGCGCGTGATGTCAATGTGCTCGCGCACCGGGCAGACTTTCTTTTCTTTATGAAGATCCATTAATGTTTTCTAAAAATTACCAGTAAAGTTACTTAAAATATCCAATTGCTGATTATCAGAAAGGGACTTCATACCGGGATTGATAACAATTTAAAAATAGGTGGCGTAGCAAAGAAAATTCATTTTCACATTTTCATCATAATAAGAAGGTATTGTTTAATTTCTTAAAGATATACGCGGGTAAAAATGTTGCATCTTAGATTTACTTTCATTAATGGAAAGAAAATTTTCTTCGTTGCATTGAGCAATTATATGTATGTTCCTCTGAAGGTCAACTGAAGAAGCTGCTAGTAGCACCATATCATCCGCGTAAGCCAAAAAGAATGCTTCCGTAAAATAATTAACCATAACCCCTCTGGCTCCATGATTTATTAAGTATTCCTCAAGTTCATCGAGGAATAAGGCAAATAGTATCGGACTCAAACTTTCACCCTAGAGGAGACCTAAGGTTGCCGCCACCGGGTTGGTGTAACCTTCAGTTGAACGTATAGAAACAGTAATTTTCTGATATAGGTTAGAAATGATTTTTAACATTTTGGTACTGACGTCCTTCTTCAGGAGTTTTTACCAGACTTTTAATAGACGGGAAGGCTCTTTTGAAGTCAACAAAAAATAAAAAAAGTTCACCCCCTGGTTCGGAGAGACGTATTTGGATAATAGAAGATAGGGTGAAAATGTGGTCCAAGCAGCTTCTTTCACTTCTGAAACTAGCCTGGTTCTCTGGAAGAGCGCGTCTACTCTCAGCGCACCTGGAGATCCTGAATAGCAAAACCTGCGTGAAAATCTTAGTTACACAGGTAACAAGGGTAATTTCTCTATAATTTAAGGGGTCTGTTTTCAGGCCTTTTTTGTGTATCGTAATAAGATCAATTTTTGCCTATTTAGATAGGACTTCTTCTTCCCCCCAGATCCTACCAAACAAGCCCTCCAAGTATAGGAGCCAATTCTCTGGGAGATAGTTATAAAATTCATTGCTGATACCGTCCTCCCCCGGAGCCCTGTTTAATTTACATTTTTTTAACTTTCTCGAATTTCATTTTGGGTAAAATCTGAGTCCAAAAGAGGATGAGGAGACTTCAAAGAGCAGATATCTAATGCAGTACGAGGCGTATGCATTTCATTGGCAAATCCCTGCCACTTTGCTAGGCTAATATGTCCAACAGTGGAGGCTCGAAATCTAAAATTGTTAACCGCCTTCCAGAATTTCGCTGAATTATTGGCTGAAGCCAGATCATTGAGGTGAGAACTCTGAAATTTCTTACGCTTTTTATTAATCACACATATATAGTGTCGTTTCGACCCTTTGTAAACCCTATCATCAGCGTTCGCGAACCCTGATTCTTTACACTTTTTTAACTCCCTCTTCAATTTACGAGCCAGATAGGAACATTCATCATCGTATCAGGGTTTCTTTCTGAATTCTACTAAATATTGCTTTTTTGTCAACCCCAACTCTTTTGCTATCTGAGTGATTTCAACCGTAATTTCATCATTTATGTCATCGATAGGTGAATTTTACTGTAGAGTAACATTAGGAACGGACTACATGCCCTCGATGTAGGCTGATTCTAGATGATTTTTCCATTTAATCTACTCATTTATAGAATTTTCATCTAGATTGCAATTGGAATCCCCTTTACGATATAAATATAATTTTGTAACTATCGAAAAATGATCAGATCGTGTTACCATCGAAAGAGTTTCGAAATCTTCTAAAAATTCTAAAAAATTAATGTTTCAGGCAGCTAGATCAATTATACTATAACTCAATGGTTCCTGAGGAGTCACATGTGTGGGACTATTAATACAGACACTGTTTTTTATACCAACCTGGTTATCTGCCATTTAATAACGCCATATTATTACTTTCTAAAGATTCTATTAATACAGCTTCATATCTATTGAATTTCTTATCCAAAGAAAGTCGAATATGTGACACCGATATACTCAATGGCAAAATCTCAGAATTTAATTGATTCAGCATACCTATACGCGAATTGAAATCCCCCCCCCCCCTACCAATATAGGTAAGTGGGAATATTTTACGAGAAACTCAGAAAGAGTGATATCCAGGGTCTCAATAAGACTATCTATATTCAAGGAGGGGGATAGATAAACACTGCCCAGAATAAATTCTATATCGGCAATTTTACACTTTTTAAAAATCCAAGACGCAGTCCTCACAATTATTTCATACTTATAGATCTCGGTATTAATTAAATTAACAATTCCACCGCTTGGACGGCCTCTTGGATTATTACGAGAAGCGTTACTTACAATAATATCATGGGTTGGTAGCCACCTGAGTCGTGAGGAGGGGGCTACTGTCAAACAAGTTTCGCATACACAAACAATAATTTCAATGTTGAGCTCCTGCATTGCTATTCCGATGCAATCTCATTTCTGCTATTGGTTCGTATTCTAGAAGATGCACTTCGACGAGGTGGAGCATTCAAATATTTATCCATCGAGGAAGCAGATTCGGAAGAAGCGCTATCCTTCCGCTTGGAGTTGGGCGGTCTGCCTATATTGTTCTTATTAACAGTGTTGGCGGTTTTACTTTCCTCTCTCTTGACCTTCGATCTGTCATTGCTGACAGCGAGTTTGTGTATTTTCAGTTCATCTGTCTTATCAAAAATCAGCTGTTTCCACTTATAGCCCACCAGCTTAATCAAAACAAGCCTGATGCCGGGCGTACTACCCGTCATTAGGTCATTATTTTTCCCTTTTATATTCTCGTTTTCCTCATTTAAAGACTCCAGGTCTTTTTTCATTTGGTCCGTTGTTGCCTTCAAAGTACTAACATCCTCCTTAATAGTACCAAGAGAAGCAGTGTCCTTTTTAATTGAACTAAATATAGCCTCCAATTTTTCTGGGTCGATTTTAGATTTCTATAAGTACAGACCTGAGCGGAGATTATGATATCCAATTATTGTAAGAAGGATCTTAGAATCACCCCTCGAGCGCAACTCTCCTCAAACCTTTATGTCCAATATTATGCACAATATTTCCAAAAAATAGGGAAAATCACCAGAGAACTTAAAACATCCAAGTCGAACACACCACACAACTCACAATATTCCTGAAATTAAATAATGACCGTAGGATTAATCGGATTTAAGAGGAGGCCATATTGGATCTCCTTATTACCCTTATAAAAAATGCATTTGTCAGTGTTTGGAATATGTAAAAGTATGAAAATGTGAAAACGCTTGAATGTACTTATTCGCAAACAGTTTTGTATATGAGAGTATGTACGTATATACTTACCCGACCATCTTCGATGAGAAGTCAGTGTACAAATCAAGGAGTACCGCGTAAGTCATGATAGACTCATTAACTTAAGTATAATAACGTTGTTACATAAAAATCTCGTATATGTCTGAAACTTTTGTGATCTTAAGAATATTGGTTAAATCCGAATTTGATTTTTTTAAAGTTATGGCACTGACTCAATAGATATATATTTTTTTCTAAGGATTTGAGAACAAAAGAGACAAAAATTGTCATATATTCGGGTTATTGCGAGATCCTCGGATCAACAAAATTGTGAAAAGTCAAACTTTTTGTTGATAAAATAATTATTTTACCAAAAAAAGTAATTCTGCGAAAGAAAGAAATCATCGGGTAGCAAACGACGGCATTTATACGAAGAGAATCTTTCAAAAATTTATTGTTTTACTCAAATTTCTAACACGTACCCGAAGACTCGGCATTACCATATACGACCGGTCTGTAACAGTGGCATACTCCTGCGCCTGTCGATAAGATAGAAGGGCTATATATAGTAGCGCTTTGACCCAGTGCATCAGTTATAGATAAACCTAATTAGTATGCAGAATAAAGAAACGTCGCTCTGACTACGTGTCAGCGCGACTCCTTGTGTAAAAACATGCATCTTGTCTCGACCCCGTCAGATTTTTCGCAGTCCTGACAAAATGGTGACAAAAGACCAGAGTTAAAACGATTTAACAGCAGCATCTTGAACCTAGACACCTGGAGTGGATCAAGAGAGTGAAAAATTCTACAAAATCAAGGAGGAACTCCCAGGAGATATTTACGATTTTTTTTCGTAAAACTCAGGCAACTAATGATATTCAAAAGACCAGGGGCTGGATTCAAGTAAGTCTTTACTACGAAAAATGATACTCATGAAAACCTGAAAAGGGAACTTGGGTAAGTGACAAACGAAGATCGTTCAATAAGTTCGTGACTTTGCAATGAAAGACACCATTTATAACACCAATTTTAATTTATTTTTAACATAGTCCCCTCTTAACTCTAAACGTTTGGTATAGCAGTACTCCAGCTTCTTTATGCCTTTGAAAAAGTAAATTCTATCTGACTCCTAAAAATACCCAGCTGTTGCAGTATTCACCTATTCATTCAATTAATATCTTTGACCTCCAAATTAAGTTTTTATGTTAGGAAATAAAAAAAAATCAGGCGGGGCCAAATCTGGGGGATAAGGTGGATGAAGAAGTATTTAATAGCGTAACTAATAATTCGGCTGTTGCAACGGCATTCATGTAGGCTGGTGCATTCTCGTGGTGAAAAGGCAAACGTGGCAACCACTTTGGCGATAGCTTTCTTATGCCCAAAAATTCATGTAAAATTTGCCATACGCATCTGATTGAAATGTCCACACTGTCAATGATCTCGCGTGCTTTTAATAGGCGATCGCTGAGGACCATATCGTGAATTCTGTCGATCATTCATCGAAGAGTCACTTCTTTTGGACTGCCAGGACGCTCAGCATCACTTTTTCGACAGCAACGAAATTCAGTGAACCACTTATGAACCATGCCGTGGGAGCAAAGTCCTTATCATTTTTGTTGAGCTTTTCTTCAGTTTCTCTATTTATTTTGCCCCGTAGAAAATAATATTTTATAAGCACGCGGAACTAGTTTTTTCCATGATTCTGTAAAAAATATGACACACTAAATATAAATGGCTTTACCAAATATACCAAAAAACTTACTAACTTTAAACTTTATATACGTACTGATATGAGATGGTACTCTCTTATAGTGGTAACATATTTACGATAACAGCAATAATTTAAAGAAGTCACGGACTTATTAAACAGCCCTCATACTCCTGTTAATCCTCGGGATCAATTCCCAAAAGAAAAAGCTAGTGGCAGTAAACCGCTGATATGGCATGCCAGTTCACCACCTTCCTACGAGGAGGACAAGAAGCAGTTAGCAGCAGCAGCAAGCTGTCGATCTTAGAGCAAGCGATGTGCCGTTATCCTTACGCAGGAGGAAGACAAACACGAAGCCGCAAATTTAAAAAGTAAGCATTCAATTTTTATAAATAAGGCAGTAAATTTGAAAAAGTGCGATCCTTCGAGTGAAAATATTTAGAATAAGTTAAAACTAGAATGAAAATTGTAAAGCGTACACGACATAGAGTACCTTTTCTAGAAAAAAACAGATAGGATAGCAATCCTGGCTTTACAAGTGTACAGGAAAAACCCGACCGTACATTACGATACCTAAACGAGCGACTGTAACTCAACAGACGTGATAGACGAAATGAGTACACCTTTTAGAACTGCGAGAATTTGGCAGCATCACGCCCGAAAACATCCTAGACGTAATGCTACAAAAGGACGATCATTGGGTGAAGGTGACAGACTGTGTCCAGAAGGTGCTTTGATAGAAGAAGTATGAAGATAATCAGCGCAACGCAACTTTAAAGAAAGTCTCGCACGAAAGGAAAAAAAATCAGGATGTCGGAGGCCGACAAGCCCGTCGCGCGACGATTTCAAACTATTCAGGACGATGCATACACTTTGGTCGGGGCATAAAGGTAAAGAAAAGCAGATAGCTAGCAGGAGCCCTAGTGGGCTATAAACGGCACCCATTATAGCAATTAAATTAAGATCTTTTCATATATACTAAGATCATTGCAGCAATGCTATCAACATCCCCACACTACCGAGAAGTGCGGAACCTTCTAGGTTTGTTGTCAAACCATTTTCACCAACCTCGTAAAAGAAATAATCATCATCATCATTACAATTTCACTGATTCTAAGGTAGGGGCTTTTATTATTATTAAGAAAAGGCATTGCTCTGAAGCACCAGGAATATCCCTTATTAGAATTGGAAAACTTGGCCTCACCTAAAGTGAAATTAACTTTGATTTGACGATAGTCTTCTTCCCCAGACTGTAAGGAGGACTTATTCTGTTTTTAAGCTGGGAGTCCGTGGGTGTCCGTGGAGTTCCTCTTGGTTACCTGAATTTAGGCCTACGCCGATGACTAGTCGTCGTTCTTACAAGCAATGTTACGCTTTACGGATGAAAGCGATGGGGGAGATAAGACGGAAGACAGTAAAAGATTAATGGAAGAAGACGGAAATAAGAAAAAAGATGATAAGTTGCGAAAAAGATTTTAAAAACGGTCTCCACCAGAGATGAAAAACGCAAAAGGAAAAATTGATCTGGATAACCTAGTAACCCTTGTTAATATGGTTAGAGAGGAAACAAACTGATGGCTGAATAGCATGCAAAGGCGGGCGAGCGAGGTGCGGTAGGAGATGAGGAAAGTTTCACATTAGTGGGAAGAATGGGATCTGGTGTGACGGCAAGAAAAAGATAAGGTTTGGAAGCTGTGGGAGATATCGAGAAAAAGCAAAGTATTAGTGAGAAAAAGAGAAAATCTTATATGGAGAAGTTGTATAAAAGAGTGGGAAGGTTAGAATGTGAGTCTGATGATATAAAGGAAGCGGGTGAGTGTATAACAGAAGCAGATTGCGAGTGAAAGGAGTGAATAAAAACTTTATCATAAAACATGTGAGCATGAAATCAAGATTAAATGTGATAGAAAGGAAAATGGATGTAGAAGAGAAGGTGAAACGAAATAGAAATTTAGTTATTAGGGGAAATAAAGGAAATTGGGGTGACGGTACACGTGGAAGAGGTAAATGTAGTCGGAACGAAGAATGAAGGTAAATCGCTTATGTATATAGTGAAAGTAAGAAGTAAGGGAGAAAATGTTAATTATCTTAAAAAGAAGAATGCTTTCAAGGAAATGAAAGAAAGGATAAAGGAGTATATGATGTGTAATGAAAAAAAATAAAGTGGATGACGAAATAGAGAGCATGAAGTGAACGAGTGAAAGGAAATACAGTATGGATAGGGAAAGACAGAATGTGGATAAATGGGGATTTGTGCATATAGGATGATATGAAAGAAAAGTGGAGTGAAGTCAATAGGGAAGGTCCGTGGCGACGAAGGGGAGAAGCGGATATTAGGAATAGAAGGAAGGAGGTAATGAAAACAGTAGAGGGCGAAGGAAAAGAAGGCGGAGAAAATTGTTTTCTACAAAAGTAGGGAAGAGTCGAAAAGATAAAAGAAGGGATACAGAAAGGAAGAAAGGAGTGAGATTAGCGTGTTGGATCGTATCTGGGCTAATAACACAGGCCGACAATATTTGACAAAAGTCAAAAGCCAGAAAGCAGACCAAACATTTTCGAAGGATTTTGATGCGCTGACGCCGAATCCGAACTCAAAATTTCTCCTGTACGTCAGGTTTTCAAGATATCCTAACCGAAAATTGCAAAAAACGCGTTTTTTAGCTGCTTTTGAGGTTATGTAACTGTACAGGAAAAATGTCTACGACAAGGGTAGTATGGAATTTGAAAGTACTAATCTTCCCCTTTCAAACCTACTTAGATTTATTAGGATATCTTTATTTTTCACCAAAATATTGTAATTTGAAATTTTTTATTTTGGCGTTTTAACTCATTAACGCGGAAGTTCAGATTTATACAACACATTCTCTATTGCTGACAGAACGATATATTTTCTTCAAAATATTATCTCAGGGGTTTTCGAGTGTGCCCTTTCTATTGCTGGTTTCAGTTTTTCGTTAAAAACCCAGAAGATCCAATATGGTGGCCACAATTAAGGGCTTAAAAACGAACAAAGGATCCCGCACAAAATACCAACAAAAAAAGCATACTGTCGTTTGGAACCAAACTTTGCACATTGATAAAACAATAAAAAAATATGGAACGCGTGTCTTTTCATTTCTACGAAAGCCATTTCCTAGCGGAAGAAACCACCCCTAACAAGCCACAAGCATGCTAACCCACCTGACTCTGGAAACAATAAGTTTAGTCGCATATTTTTCTTAGAATAATGAAGTTCCATACTGCAAGTGGGTTAACCCACCTACCTGCTAATCCACCTAAGCCCAAAAATCACCCCTACCAAATCATAAGCAGGCTAACCCACCTAACCCTGGGAGCAGCGAATTTAGTCGTTTACATTTCGTGAAATAATTGAATTCCACCCTACAAGTGGGCTAACCTTGAAATGAAAATTTTCAATTTAGCGTATTAAGCCATTAACGCCGAGATGCTATGCCATTGTCCCTTGAAAATGTTATCCGAGGAGTTTTCGGGGGTTCCTTCTCGATTGGCTCAGTTTTTTATTATAACTCCTAGAAGAGCGAATATGGAAAATAGTTATAGCTTAAAAAAAAAAATTTTACCATGATGATTCATTTAATATTGTAAATTTACTTAGGATTTTCCAGCTTACTAAGGCAAGACTCAATATTTTCCAGCCACTTAAGGCTGGACTTGGGATTGTCCAGCTAAACAAGAAAGTGCTTAATATGTTCCAGCCAATTAAGGCAAGACTTTAGATTTCCCAGCCATTCAAGGAAAGACTTACGGTTGCCAATTCAGTTGAGGCAAGACTTGGAATTGTCCAGCTACGCAAGGAAGCACTTAATATTTTCCGGCCAATTCACACTCTACCGCCCACAGTGACATATATGTAACGTTTGGAAGACTTAAGTTTTTTTAAATATGACTTTGAGACGAACAGCAATTTTTAACGTAAGGATTTACATGAAAATCAGGACGGCAATGAGCTAGAATTTTAGTTTTATATACACTCCGCCATAGGAATAATATACCTAAATATCTTAAAATTCAGAAAAAAAGAAAGTTTTAAGGGCGGTAGAGGGTTAAGGCAAGACTTTAGATTGCCCAGCCAATCAAGGAAAGACTTTAGATTGCCCAGTCAATCAACGAAAAACTCTGAATTTCCCAGCCAATAAAGGCAAGACTTTGAATCGCCCAGTCAGTCAAGACAAGACATTGAATCGTCCAGCCAGTCAAGACAAGTCTTACGATTGCCCAGTCAGTTAAGGCAGGACTTACGATTGTACGTCCAATGAAGGTTAAACTAATTGCTTGTTTTCTTATGGAAACGTTCGCGATTCATGTCAAACTTACCATCACACTTACTTTGCATCGACCTTGATAATGTTGCTCTTTTGGGTGAAAGTCTTGATGAAAGCGTTCGTCTATTTCTTCACTGAATGCTCGAATGTTTTCTGGGAAATAATCTAAATGAGATTTGAGAAAATGTATTTTCATACTCATCAAACAACCTAATCTTTTAAAATTCTTTAACATACTAGACACAATAGTTCTAAACTTTGGATCTCGATTGTTCCCTAAAAATTTCTGTACAACATCTTTGAAACTCAACCATGCATCCTCTTCAAAAAGATGTCATAGTTTTGATAAAGTCTTCATCTTTGATAAGTTTTCTTATATCAGGCCCAACAAAAATACCTTCCTTAACTTTGGCATCACTTAAATGCGGAAATGTAGATTTGATATAATTGAAACATTCTCCCTCGGTGTTTAGGGCTTTCACAAATTGCTCCATTAACCCTAGTTTTATATGGAGTAGTGTCAATAATACTTTCTTTATGCTAACAAGACTTTCATAAAAAACATTATACTGACCAACTGTCCACTCTAATCTGTCTGGCCATTTCTCCGTTATCCAATGTTCATCCCTTGCACGACTGTCCCAAAGGCAAATAAAACAAGGGTATTTAATGTTTCCTGATTGTAAACCTATGATAAGATTTATCATTTTGAAGTCACCACAAATAAGCCAATTATGGACATTGTATTTTATTTTTATCAGGATTGATTGGAAAGTATCATAAGATTCTTTCAGTGTAGTTGAGTGAACTACTGGAAGTGCAGCGTACTTATTTCCATTATGTAATAGTACTGCTTTCAGATTTTCTGTAGACGAATGTACGCCAATCCTCTGGCGTATATGAGTTTGTTTTATATAAATTAATGAGTCCTTAGATATCTTAGCAATACACAATCCCACTGTCCATTGAAAAATAATTGATAAACTTTTCTTCTCTATTTCTGTAAACAGTTACTTTAGTGCCAGGTAACAAAAGGTTCCTCTCTTTGAGTCTTGAAGCGCAAAGCTCAGCTTTATCTTTTGAAAGATCAAGGTCACCTATAAAATCTTCTAAACCGTCTTGGTCAAAAAATTTAGGACTTTCATCATCTGATTCTTCCCAAGAAGAATCTTCAGTTGCATTAGGATCGTCAGTTTCCATTAATTCGTGAGTTGATCGGTCACATTTGTTTTCAGAGTGATTACTAAAACCAATTTTGGCTGGTAGTAACCCTTTTTACATCAGGGTAAACGATGTTTTCCTAATACTTTTTAGAAAAACCTCCTGTTTTGCATAAGCAAAAGTAACAATCAGTATCATGATCGTTGGGCTCACGCCAAACAGGTGGTTGAATAACAGTCTACTTCTTGGTACCTTCATCCTTCCAATTTGACAAATTTAATCTACAAGCATGACAAATTGAGGTTGGTACCCACGGTTTATCCAAATTTTAGCCCTCCACTCAAACGTAATCTCTAACACGGAAAGATTTGTAGCAAAAAACGAATTTCATCACCTACGCATAACACGTCATAAAAGCGTCGCCAGCTCAGTGAGACTGCTAGGGATCGAAGATTGTCTGCGCCGTGGAACGGCGCGCACATACAGCGGATGTGAACATTAAAATGCACACAGAGTGTACAGTAGCATTCCGCGCAGTCCGCCTTCTTTTGGTTTATCAATGTGCGAAGTTTGGTTCCAAACGACTGCATGCTTTTCTGTTGGTATTTTTATGCGGGATCCTTTGTTCTTTTTTAAAGCCCTAAATTTTGGCTAAAATTTCTTCTAGTGGTTATAACAAAAAACTGACACCGACAATAGAAAGGGCATCCTCAAAAGCAATAGAGAATGCGTTGTATAAATCTGAACACCTCAGCGTTAATAGGTTAAAACGGTAAAATAAAAAATTTCCAATTACAATACTTTGGTGAAAAATAAAGATATCCTTATAAATCCAAGTAGGTTTAAAAGGGGAAGATCAGAGCTTTCAAATTCCATACTAGGTTTTGTGGTAGACATTTTTCTTGTTCGGTTACATAAGCTCAAATAAGCTAAAAACGCGTTTTCTGCACGTTTAGAGTAAGATATCTTGAAAACTTGACGTACAGGAACAATTTTGAGCTTGGATACGGATTCAGCGCATGAAAATCTTTCGGAAATGTTAGGTCTGGTTCTGGTTTTAAAATTTGTCGGCCTGTGTAATTAAAGATGAAGGATTCTGGGAAAATGTGAAGAAATGGGATGTAGTGGTGTCAAGTGAAACTTGGATAGATGAGAATAAAATACATGAAATAAATAAAATAAATAAAATA
>NC_046664.1:134829276-134834965 GCF_010883055.1 Belonocnema kinseyi | reverse complement strand
AAATAAATAAAATAAATAAAATAAATAAAATAAATACAAAATAAATAAAAAATAAATACAATAAAAAAAATAAATAAAAAAATTGAACATTGGAGGAAGCCGGCGGAATCCTCCGATTAGAAATAGATACGTTCCAGATACCGTAGTGATTGATAAGAAAAGAAAGAACTCGAGTTTTGATCATTTTGAAATCTATTTTTGAGTAGCTTGATAAATTTATGAATAAAGGTAAGAGCTCGCCAGTGTCGTTATATTAAATTTATCAATGTGGAAAATTTGTTAATGTCTTCAGTGAAATGTACATAATTATGCTACGCGGTAACCTACGAAGATTATTATCCCCACAACTACGCAGAGAACAATAAATTGCGATTATATAAATAAATGAATCGAAAAGTATCTTAATGGCGTTTATTTCCCAATAATTTAACTATTTTAAACAAATTGATCGCCGGGGAAGCATTTAAAATTATTGTTTTACGTGTTCACTATACCACTACACCGGCGGTGCTTAGTGGAAGTAGTCGCACGGGAAACCGTAGAGATCCAGCAGCCACGGCTGGCGTGATTATCAAATGCCCATAGTTCTTACAAGATCTTGCCCCTTTTAGACTCGTACTCTGGGTTCGATTTCGCAGTCTACGCAGTCTACTTATTCTCTGGAATATATGATTTGACAGCATCAGTATTACAATAATGCAAAAGTCGCACACTATATCTTTTATCCTTGCGGCTGCTTGTATGTCAAAGAATGAATGATTAATTAAATGTTTAACAATGCAGCTAAATATTTCCTTTTCAGCTAAATTGGATTTTTTTTACGTATTTATAGCTTATTTCTTCTAGTATTTCTGCGTAATATTTTTTCAAATAATTTTGTTAAAAATAAAAGCATTATATTTTGAGCTTGTGTCAATGCACGAAGCTATTATGGATACAAAAATTCAGTTAAGAAACCCGCACTCGATACATGAAACGAGACAAATGTTGGAGGCCGTTTCAGCTTGCTGAATGGAAAATGCCATCGATGCTTAGAATTAGACGCACAAGCTAGAGTGCTCTATACTTCGGAAGAGAAGCATTACTCAAAAAGCTGTATTATTCGTAAGTTACCTAAACTAATTTTTCCTCAATTTTCAGACAATTATGTTGATTAGCAAAAGTTTCGTGATCCAAATTTCTCAAAAATGCTGTAGTGGAATTGAGGGTGTTACGCGGTACTACAAATGAAGCTTAATATGTTTAGGGAGTTTAGATCGATCCACTTATCATTGTGATGATGTGATGGTGTTTTGGACAGTGCATTAATTAGATATCACATCTTTGAAGGAATCAGAGACGCACTTGGGATCTGATACTGACTATCCTACTTTCAAAAAATCAGATAATTTATAGTAACACGCTTTCGTACTTTAGATGCGATTCTATTATCACAATATAGTCTCTCGGATAAGGTTAAGAATAATAAAGGGAATTCTGTTAAAGATCACAATGCTTTTAAAAACTCTAAATTCTGGCGTTTTCATCACTTTGTCTTTGTAGCAGATGTAGACAAATTTTCGTACAGATTTTGATCCACCCTCGTGACAGAAAATATCAACGCATACAGGGACGTAGCGGGGGGGGGGGAGGTATGGAGGGTGCTACACCCCGCCCCCAAAACTTTTAAAAGACGGCAATTCCAGGATATTTCATTAATAAACTCAAGCAACGTAAATGAATTTGGGTAAGTTTAGATAAAATCGTCAATTTTTAAACATTTTTGGGCAACAAATTTTAAAGAATGAGAAGTAAATCTGGATTTTCATACCAATATACTTCCTTGTTTTGAAAATTCAGTATGTTATAAATGTGTCACTCGGTATTTTTAAGGTTTTATTTTCCAAAAATGTTAATTAATTCATAGCTTTTTGATTTAAATAGAAGGAAATTGTTATTTCTATATTGGGAAAATGTAAAGATATAAAATTTTCAGAGAGTCATTTAATTACTCATTTATTTTGTGAAATCAATCATTTTCTAGACTCATTCAGTTACCCATTTATTTGGTGGAATGTATCTATGTATGAATATAATCTCTCCCTTTTACGGGTTTGAGGACCTCCACTCCCTGTACATATATTTACAATTTCATCCTTAATATAACTTAACTACTACTTATATTTTACTCTTTCGCATTACGTAGGATAAACAATCGTAACAGTAGTAACATTAATTCTTAAAATGAGCGAGCTTCTAGGGCTTACGTTTCCTCTTACCATAAAAGAATGCTTTTTCCACGATATTGAAAATAATTTTCGCTTTTTACTGTCTCTTTTCAGGATCACCCGTTTGGCTCTGCCCTACTCCCTTGCTTTCCCTTACTTCTTCCAATTTCTTTATACAGCCACTCACTCCTTCTCCCATTCTAAACCATAACACAACACCGCCCACACCAACGCATCAAACAACCAGATCCTCTTTCTACAATCATTCTTGAACCTTCTCTTACCTATACCCCATACTTGGCCCATTATTTTACTCGCACATTCAATTCTTTTCCTAACCTGCAGCTCGTTTCCCCCTTCTGCCTCAAACCAAAAACCTAGGTAACAGAACTCCTCCACAATTTCCACTTTTTGTCCGCTCATTTTCCAAACGTAATTTATTTTGCTCTCTCTATTACTGAAGCACATCACCTTTGTCTTATCTACGTTCACCGTCAGCTCTTTTTTTCCCACATACTCTTCGAAGATTCTCATCATTAGGTTCATCCCCTTCTCATCATCTGCTAACAGAACTACATCGTCCGCGTATGCTAGAGAATATAGTTTGCTATTACCCAAAACCGTTCCTCATTTCCCTTTCTCCTTTAGCTTCTCCTCTAAGTCTGCCAGCAGGATATTAAATACTAACGGACTCAAACTGCACCCTTGCCTTAGTCCTCTGCCTATCCAGAAAATCTGCCCTTTTTTCTCTTCTGTTTTCACCCTAATCCTGGTTTCAGTAAAAATTTCTGTTATCCTCTCCACCAACTTTTCCTCTGTACCCCTCTCTTTCATTGCCTGCCATAGCACTGTCCTGCTTTGGAATATACGCACAAAGCGACTAGTTTTCCTTTCTTTCTCCCCAAATTTCGGTTAACTAAGTATTATCTAGACTTATTTAATTAGCAAATTCTTGCTTCATTTTTTGGTTTAGAATAAGCGTCTAAACATTCGCAAACATTTTTCACAGTCGATAAAATAAAAAATTCTAACTCTAAGTTAATAAACAGTAATAAAAATACCTAATCAGTAATAAAAACAGTAATAAAAACAAACTGAAAATTGAGGCATTCAAATTGGCACTCTTAAGTTTTAAACTCTTTAAATTGACGTTTTAAAAATTGGTAATTATTATAATTTGTAATCGAATGCTCAAAAATTTATAGGTATAAAATTGAAAGTATAAGCTCTTTCCCATGAAACAAGTTTAAATCAAATGGAAATGATCTGAAAATTTAGAATTTTTAACTTTTACAAGTTATAGAGTTCAAAGATTCAAATTCAATTAAAAAAATATAAATCCACGTTATCATTTTCAGTGCTCTAAATTCAAGAACGAATGAATGAACCTTCAAAAGCTCTAGATTTTTATTTCCAAATCTATAAATCTAGAAGTTATTTTAATTTTTTTCAATTTATAATCATATTTTAAGTATTTTTAGAACTGCTATATATTTTAATAAGTAATAAATAGTAAAAAATCAATGTTTTTTATCAAAAATTTTCCACTTCAAACGCTTTTAATTTTTAAATGTTCATGACTTCAAGTCTGCATTTTGAAATGCTTTAAATAAAAAATATCAGCTTGAAGCGAATGGTCTCATTATTGAAAAAGATAACAATTCAACTCATTATTTTAAAAGCTGTTAAAATCAAACTTGGACAGATTTTTCTTCTAAAGATTTGTAAATTTCCCGGTCAAAAAATGAATCCTGCAAACTAGACTGCTTTGACGCACCGGATTTCACTTCGTCTAAAAACTTATATGTGTCTTCGAAAGATAAACGCTTTCTCTTAATTTCCTTCGACATTTTCGTAATGCCTGATAACACCTGGTTACGCGACACATGGCCTAAACACTGATTGACTGAAAACGAACTGAAGCGATTGTCCTGCGAAATTTTCACCACTTACTGAGGATGACTGAAGAAGACGACAGGATTAACCGCTGAGGATACTTTCCCCTTTTTTAAAACTCTCCTGCGTTGTTGAGTATAATTGAGTATAATTCTATGGTTGGGTCCCCGCCTAGAAAAGTAAGTTCTACCGCTTCATTGAATAATATTTTAATTTCCAGAATCAAAAATAGTGAAATTGAGCTACAATATATGAATTTTGAAGCAAAACAGTTCATCAATTCTAACCCAAAGCACATTAATTTTGACGCGAACAGTTGTATTTAAAACAAATAAAGATTCAATAAAAAAGATAAAAAATTATGAATGTCCATGATCAATCGGCAAAAAATCTTTGAAGCCTTATTACTCGGCAAGAAAAAATCGCAGAAAGTTGAGCTAAAGAAAGAAACATTTTTCAACATTATACTTTTGAAACCTTGTCAGTTTGACTTTTATGTGTGACAAAACAGGAGAAATTACCCTCAATTTTCTCTACGTCGACTTTTTAATTCCTCCGCACGTTCAACAAATTTTACCAGAAATTTAATAAAATTGATGAATATTCTATAATAAGTATTTAAAAAATGGAAATTGGTTATACTTTAATTGAATGATTATTTTAATTAGTAGAGTTAAAAATGTGAGAAATAAATATTTTCGCTATGGATACAGATTTTAAGCTGAACTCCAGCTTAAAAGAAGATTGAAAAACGTCCGCTTACTGCTGCTTTTACAGTTTATATTGTTTAAACTCCTAAATGAAAAATGATAAAACCTTATTAAAATGTAAGTCTTCGACTTTTTGTGATTGATGTGATTGATCATGAAAAATTATGAAATGTGACTAAGAGTATAACTTCTTTTTAAACATATTCAGTCATTTCCTAAACAATTTTCTATTCCCAAAATCATGAAAATATACAATTGTATTTTCAAATAATTTCAATTGTTCCGACAATCGTCATTTGTCTGAAAAATTTTGTTCTTCATTCAAACTGTGAAAATTTTTTATCTATCGGCATGAATTACAAAATTTCAAGAATATTGAGAGTAAAACTTGTTGCTTAACATATTTGGTAATTTATAAACAATATTTATTTGTTTAAACAATTTTGTCTTTCTAAAATCGTGAAAACGTATTATTGTATTACATATGATTATATTATTATATATACGAGTTTTCCAGTATTTAAACTCATTAAGGTCGTAATTATTCCGAAGTTTTTGATTCAGTTATTATTAATTTTTACAGTCAGTTCAAATTTTAAGATGAAACCGGTGAATCGAGTAGCATAGTTTATTATTCTACTAAATAAAATCTTGATGCTTAGGATTTAAAAAGGGTTACATATGGCATAGTTTGTGCTCCTTATATCGATAATCGAGTCATCAGACAGATAGCAACTGATGAGGCTTCAAATTTTCCTGCATCCAAATCAGTTCTTGAAAATACCAGGTGTATACATATGAAACCGGTATTTTTTCAAGAAAAAAACACATTTATTTCAAGAGAATGATAACAAATATTTTATTCAAAGTATGCGC
>NC_046664.1:134812546-134829176 GCF_010883055.1 Belonocnema kinseyi | reverse complement strand
TACGCCAATTAGCACAAATGGTAAGTTCCGACAGTGCCTACAAGTGTGCCTACTGGCCGCTAAATGGCAATACCGGTTTCATATGTATACACCTGGTAATGTGAATGTAGATGATGTACTTTTTGTCGATGATGAAATAGACGAATCTTGAGAATTAGAAACACAAGTTATTCAATTATTTCAACAAGGGTGCTTCCATGAAAGGAAATGGGCAAGTAATAATGAGTTACTATTATCAGACTATTCATCAGGCACACATGAGAAGCTAGCTATCCCCTGTAGTATTAGTCGCTAAGCTCTTAATGCAACAGTTATGGTTTTGAAAAGTTCATTGGGATGAGCTATTGACCACAGACTTAGATGAACATTGATCCAAATATTATTATAGTCTTGCTTAATTCGAACTTCTTTAGATACCGCGATAGACTGTGCAAACCGCTGATAATTTAGCATGCGAACCGCATGGCTTTTATGGCTCTTCGAGTAGAGCCTATGCAGCAGCTGTGTATTTGCGTATTATTTAGAAGGACGGAATCGTACAAGCTACCTTACTGACTGCAAAATCTAAAGTATCTCCAATTCTTCTATCCCACAATAGATAGGCAAACATTCTACGAGTTGGCCAGAATTACGGCCTGATTTGTCTCCGGATGTTGACCTTGAGTGGAGTAAAGTATCTCAGTGATCTCAACTTTGACATGTTGTGCTACTACGCTTGCCTCACGCAGTGACGCTCATTACCCTCTGTTGGTGCTCGATTCAAACCGGGTATAATTCACGAATATTGAAATTAAAATAGATCATTATTATAAATTCTACATTGACATAAAAAATTACGTGATTCGTGATGTAAGGTTCGAAAAAATACCAATGCGTATGTTTTGCAAATAATGGCACATTTCCTTTTAATTAAAAAGATGAATTTACATTTTACTAACATTAAATAACAATTTACGTAATTTCTAATATAAATTAACAAATTAAAAGAAGTATATATTTTAGTTTCATTAATTGTTAATTATACCCTGCTTAAATCGCGCGCTCAAATAGAATAATGAGGGTTGCTCTACCGGGCAAGCGCAGTTTTTAGCATGCCAAAGTTGGGATCAGTGGTGTCATCTCACAATTCAATGAAGCAAGCTAAGCGACCCTCCGATTTGACTGCTATGTTATCGTCTTGGCCAAAATTGTTAAGAAAGACTGTTAACTGTACTTGATTTGTCACAGCCAACCTAATCAAGGTCGGCAGGTTATCGAAATTTTCCTGCCAGTATAAAACTTTGGTTCTTACGCCATATGAGATACATCAAGCTTCCTCATAGTGAGTTTAGCGAATTCAGAAAGAAAACTTCCGAGCTGAGTTTTCGACCGTTTCTAGATGCGTCCTGCTTAATATGTTTGTGAGAACGTTTTCGATAATGCTCCAACTATCTACAATCTGAAGCATCCTATTATTTCACCACGTCGCCGAATAAGTTAGCTTATTGCTCAACATGCTCACACTAAGGCACCCTATAACGCTACAGTGTTTACCTAACGTGCGCTGCGTCAAGGATTTTGGGTTTCAGGAGCTCGTACACGCGTTAAAAGTTTGACGTTTACGTTTACGTTTATTGAGTTAATCTCTTTACTGATCCGAAAAGATCGGCCAAACATTTGCCGCGATTCAATGCTGCTCGCACAATATTTTTCTCAAACGACAAGGCTATCATCACACACTTAAACTGAGAAATCATGTGACATCAAACATTCCTTTGAATAAAGAGAACACTGAAAATAGCTTTGAAATATACGATTTCGATAAATTAAATCATTTTCAATCGCAGAAAATCTCATAAAGACAAATCATTACAACTTTAAACATACCGCCTGCCTCGTGAGTGGTAACTGCAAGATGAAAGGGGAAAAAACAATATGTGCTTAATCGAGTATTTGTCAACAACGCAAATGCCGCCCGCTGTAAAGAAACAGTCTAAATGTAACAAAAATTTAATAGTCTTAGCCGCCTGTCATAATCCACTTAGTTTACAGAATAATTTCTTTTAAATCTAATTAATAATAGTTGTTCAGATTTCGCTCATTTCTTTCTTTCTGACTGGTTAGAGACAAATCTGAGTAATCAGACGTTCGTATTCTAAACTGGCAGTTTTCACGCCAACAAAACGTACTAAATCGTTCTTATCCTTCTATCATTTAATTACATGACCTAACAACCATCTAGAAGGCGGTAAATAATCATGTTTCACAAGAACGATATCACCGAACACAAGATTTAGCTCTTTGCTGAACCATTTGTAGCGTTTTTGTAAAGACTGTAAATAATCAACAGCCCATCCTCTCCAGTAAATCTCTGAAATTTTTTGTACTAACTGCCATCGATTTAAACGATTTTCCGAAGTAAATTCCAATGAGGGTTCAGGATCATTTGAAAGAGGGGCAATAGGACAGGAATTGAGGCAAGCTTCTATACGAGTAAGAAGGGTATAAAACTATACATATGTAAGAGTATGCCCACATATTCAGCACAGCGGAAGGAGGTATGCAATCCCAAGAAGTACCTTGAATTGCAAACTCATTATGCAAATTAGCATGCACTCTAAGATTCAAAAGGCAATTTTTTAATTCCCGTTCAGCACCGTGAAATATCGTACCATTATCTTTGTACAAGTGTACAGGTCTTCCTCGCCTTGAAGAAAATCGCTGAAAGGCGGCGAGGAAAGCGGCAGATGAATAATCAGAAACCAGAACAGCTTGTTGTATTTCAATTGCATTAAGAAAAATGGTTGAAAATTTAGGTTTAGACTTATTAAGTTTTGAGTGCTTCAACGCAAAGACAACAATAAACCTTTTACAATAGGCCGTTAAGCGAAGCAATCTTGTCCAAGAGAAGAATTTTAGCATCAAGTTAAATGGACTTTGGATCACACTCAAAACATGATGACTCTGTAGTGGCCGCTGTTCTAAATGTGATTGCTAGGGCGCTGCGTGGCGATATTTAGGCCATTTTAAGGAATACAAAGTTAATCAAGGTGGGCCTTGCGACCATGAGGTATGCCATATTAATTTTTCGGGCGTGAGTCCCCGTGTAGCGCAGTCGGCCAGATTTTCTTTAGTAGAAATGTATCGCCATTTCGCGCGACGTACCAGTTCATGAATTAGGGAAACTCTATTAGCGACAAACATAGGCCAATTAGGAGGACGTTTTCCTAGCCAAGCCAAAACTGTTACGGAATCAGTGTCACAGTAAACAGGTATTATATCCAATGACATAGTTTCCATGACAAACTTAAGTGTCTTTGTTAGCAACGCAGCTCCACACAACTCTAAACGAGGAATGGATACATATTTAACAGGAGATACTTCAGATTTATCGATTAGTAGGCAAACATGAGCCTCCTTTATATCTTCACTAAGAACTCTAATGTAAACGGAAGTTAAATAAGCT
The DNA here is from genome assembly GCF_010883055.1 of Belonocnema kinseyi. Lineage (NCBI taxonomy): Eukaryota > Metazoa > Arthropoda > Insecta > Hymenoptera > Cynipidae > Belonocnema > Belonocnema kinseyi. Next base: position 134,825,731 of record NC_046664.1, on the reverse strand, counting down.
TTTGACGAAGCATCAGAAAACCCATGAAACTCGAATTCAGAGTTTGTGTGCAATTGTCGGGTCCATCACGGGACTTTAAGTGCTGCTAATTATTCCAGAGAACCATGTTAATTTAACCATTGAATTTCAGGCTGATTAGGTAGTTTGTCGTCCCAGTCGAGTTCACACAGCCAAAGTTCCTGCATTACAATTTTTGTCACTATTATGACTGGAGTTATCCAAACCATAGGATCATACAACTTAGCTATTAATGAAAGAACAATCTGTTTTGTTGGATTTTCGACTAAAGAGGAAGTCACTTTAAAAGGCAATGAATCAGACTGAGGATTCCAAAATAAACCTAGAACCTTCAGCTGAGCATCCTTCGCTAACGAAAATTCGATAGCACGTTCTTGTTCTCCCGAGGTACAATCTTCCAATAGTTCGGCTTCAATTGCGGCCCATTTACGCAAATGGAAACTGCCAGCTTCTAATAACAGTGTTACTTGAACTCGCGCCTATTCAGTCTCAGTCTAAATATCTGCACCAAACAAAACATCATCGACGTAAATATTATTTTCTAATATAGTTTAGGCCAAAGGAAATCTATTTCCTTCATCATAAGCTAACTGCTTAGCCACTTTTTTAGCCAAATAAGGGACACAGGGAGTACCGTAAGTAACAGTTACAAGTCTAAAAGCGACGAGCCTTTTATCAGGAGAAATTCAGACAATTTTTTGTTAGTCGCAATCCCGAGGGTCAACCAGAATTTGTCTAAACATTTTTTTCAATTTCAGCTATATAAACAAAGCGATGTAATCCTTCATTCATAATGATTGAAAACAAATAATTTAGAATCTTGGGACCGATGTGAAGATGACAATTCAAGGAAGAATGATTGGAAGTTAAACAGGAAGCGTTGAAAATAACCCTCAACTCAGTATTGGAACTACTTTCTCTTAAGATAGGGTGGTGAGGAAAATACACAGTTTGTGGAAAACTATCCAATTCTTTTTCTTGAAGAAGTTTTGTGTGTCCAAGGCTGTCATATTCTGATAAGAAACTGGAGTATTGTAACAATAATGCCGATTTCTCCGATAAACGATGAAGTACTTTATTCAAAACGAGCTCAGCTCTCTCCATAAATGCACCTATTTTTAAGGGAGGACCGTTTTTGAAAGGTAAGCGTATCATGTGACGTCCGTCTTTTGTTCGTTGGTAATTAGTGGCGAAATACTTATCACAAAACATTTCGTCATCTGTCGAAGTATTTTTAAAGGAAACTTTCTTCAACTCCCAAAACCTGGTTAAGTCTTCATGCAAGACTTTCGCTCATATAGTCTGATGTGCTGTAACTGGAATCTTAATTTCTATTTGATTTGTGACTAAAACTTGCTCAGATAATATCCAACCAAAAACGCTACTTTGCGCAGTAAGAGAATCCAACATACCCAACTGGAGAATAGGAAATAAAAATGAGCCAAACTTATTGGCCCCTAAAATCAAATCAACTTGATGGGGGCTAAAGGGATTTGGATCTGCTAACCCTAACTCTTTGAATTAATCTTCGAATTGACATTGAATTGATCTTTGTATTGATACCCACTTTAGATCTTACAGGAGGAGCATATGATGTAAGGCGGAATAATGCTAAAGCTTGGATGTGGACTTTAGGACAGTTCTTTTCTGTAGGAATTATATTAAATTCTGCTAACTTTCTTGAAGAACCAATATTAACTCCTCCAACCCCATATACAACTGCTTTAACCTTTATGTAGCGTGGACTTAATGTTTTCATTGCTCTTTTGGTAATAAAGCAACATTCATATTCTTGGTCCAGCAAAACTCTAAATCTGTGACTTCTTCCATTGTCAGCTTCAGCTTGGAAGGAAATAACAGCCGTAGCGAGTGAGGCTGAGCGCGAAAAATTTGCATGATTATTCAGAAAAGTAAACGTAATTTTATCGGCTGCTTCTTTTAGTGGAACATGATTCACTCCCAACCCCAGGGTGGAATTGCCGGGATTATCTGATTGTCACGCGAGAGAACCTGAAACTGCCAATTAAGAAGTGACCGATGCATATTTAGTTGGTGGTAAGGTGGGATTTGAATTATAATCATCGGAATGCAACAGGGAATTATGTGTCCTACCGCACTTGTAACATTTGAATTTACTAACAAAATCATGAGGTTCATATCTGGGCATGAGACAATTATAACAACATTTATTATTTATAGCAACTTCCCTACGCCTGTACACAGACAGATACAGGTAAATCACTCCAATGTTCTGTTAAGCGTTTAGGATTTTTGAGAGCCGCCAATGACTCGTTTGTTTTATCGCGTAAGTTTTTTAAGTCTTTAAGAACATTATTCGACACACCAGGAAGATTGATAAAGGTTGGTAAATGAGTTGAAGTTAAAGCTCTCTTGTTGTCAAATCTCGTCTTTAGCGACTTCCAAGTGGACATAAAATTAACATCGGTTATCCAAAAGTGTCTTAAGAAACCTTCAGCTTCGCCTTTTAAGGAGAATCACGAATAATGTAATCTTGTTACATTTTACAGGGAATCATTTTGAATTATTAAAGCAATAAATAAATCGCGAAAATTCCCCCAATCCTTGTAGTCTCCTGAAAACTCCGGTAAAGTGATTTGAGGATGTAACAGGCAAGGAATCATGACGACCAATCTGAGACTGATTTGAACTTTCATTAGCCTTAGTCTCAAGAGTAAGCAAGACCAATTGAATATATAGAAAATCCCGCGAATTGAAATAAGCATCTTCAATAGCGAGACATTTACACCTTGTGAAATATTCTAATTTCTCACACTCAGCCGACGTAGGTCCAGCTTTAATTTCCAGATGTAGGGTTTCACAACTTTTTCAGCGTTGGTTAAGAAGTTCCATTCGTGATTTGACAGTAGCCATAGTTAGATTGGCTTTTCCAATTTTTCTTAAGTTTTTTTCACGATCTTCGATAAAGTTAGAAGGACTATTCGTTCCATGTTTAGGTTCATAAATAATTAATTTAGTTAGATCAGGAATAGAAAGAGAAGAATCGTTATAAATAATGAATTTTTCAAGTTTTATTTTAAGTATAGAATACTTGGCAGATTAAGACCATTCTTTAGAGCCACATAGATCACATAGATAGACATTTTTGTCATTTGTCATTTTGTCATTTTTTTACATAGACATTTTCTTAAGATGTAATATTTAATGTCTTTATTGCGTTAATCTCTTTACTGATCCGGAAAGATCGGCCAAACATCTGTCGTGATTCACTGCTGCTCGCACAATGTTTTTTCTCAAGCGAGAAGGCTATCATCATACATTCAAACTAAAAAAGGACGTGACTTCAAAAATTACTTTAAATATTAAGGAAACTGAAAATAGCTTTGAAATAGACGATGTCGATAAATTGAATCATTTTCGATCGCAGAAAATCTCATAAAGACGAAACATTACCACTTTAAACAATTCTTCGCCGCACCTGTATTCTATACCAAATTACTTAGTATTAAGGGAATTTTCTATTGACAGTCGCATTTAAAATTATTTTTTATGGCGGGCGGCGAAATTAAATTTCAGCAGCGACATAATGTCAATTTTATGTTAACCTGTGTTTACTTACTTCAAGACTATTTTTATGGTCGTCAGTAACACGCTTAACAAAACGCGTTAATTAGTTTTAACACTGTGATTTACCAACTTCGCCTAAGAAGTCAGTCTGTTTTTTCGTGATGCATATATACTCGAAGCGGGCGATATGTTTGGAATTTGTGGAATTATGAAAACGTGAGAACTCTTTAATGTATTGTTTCGCAATCAGTTTGTGTATGAGAGTTTGTATACTTCTTCGACCATGTTTAGTAACAAGTCAGTGTGAAAATCAGCGAGCATCGAGTGGGTTATGCTAGGATTATTAACCTAAGTACAATAAAGATATTTAATAAAAATCTCACATATATGTAAAACTTTTGTGACTTAGGTTCAACTCGTTTAAAGGATAACAAATAAAGTGATCCTTTTCATTCCTTACTGTTAAATTATAGCGATTTTCTTTGTGGTTTTCCCTCTTCAATCAGTGCATGCATAGTTATTAATTAGATGAATTGTATAGGCGTTTAATATTTATAGTTGACAAAAATCAGCAAGATGCGCAGAAGCCCCGCCAGCGGATTAGTTCACGACTGGTATCAAACTTTATTCAGAACTGCTATGCAAAATTCAGGTCAGTAGGACGGGGCTGATTCAAACAACAACAACCTAAGCTTAATATTTTTTGTATTTTCTTACGATAAATTTTGATCAGCATAATGAATTCGCACTTTTTCATAAAGATTTTATAAAAAAATCGTGTTCACTATGGGAGGAAGGTGATTTCACTTGTGATTACTGCACTCTCGTAGAAACCAACCTTCTTGCTCCGTTGAATGAACAACGTACTTTTTTCAAACCAATATTTTAGTTTTGTTGGCTGGTAAATAGGCCAACGCCAATATAATCTAACATTTTTATAGTGTTCTTTATTTTCTTGAAAATAAAAGCATTGCTGACAAAAAATGTGCTCATCATTTGCCTCAAATCCTCAGCGGAGAGTTGAGATAAGGGGTATTTCAATTCTTATTGTTGCTGCTGTTTTGAAACAAGTTGACCTTTTATGCATTTTGACTGGCTTGAGTTGGCACGATTTTCAAATGACAATTTTATTTGGAAGATAATTTAATACAGAAAGGAAACAAAGTTCATCTCACGAACATTATAGATGATTGGCGACTACAGTTAATAAAGTTAGGGAACAATAACATTTATTTTGAAAAACATAATGCTTTAAAAATATAATACACAAAACTATTAATGAAAAACCACTGTTCAAACTCTCAAACTTTAGCCAGAGATGCTATGCAAAATTCGGGTCAGTGTCATAGGGCTTATTCGAAATACGACAACCTAAGGTCAATATTTTTTGTATTTTCTTACCATCAATTCTGATCAGCATAACAAATTCGCGCTTTTTCATACAGATTTTGTAAAAAAATCGTGTTCACTACGGCAGAAAGGTGATTTCACTTCTGATTACTGCACTCTCGTAGAAACCAACCTTCTTTCTCCGTTGAATGAACAATGTACTTTTTTCAAACCAATATTTTAGTTACGTTGGCTAGTAAATAGGCCAACGTCAATGTAATCTAACATTTGTGTAGTGTTCTTTATTTGCTTGAAAAAAAGCATCGCTGACAAAAATTTTGCTTATTATTTGCCTCAAAACCTCAACGGAGAGTTCAGACCAGGGGTATTCCCATTCTGATTATTGCCGCTGTTTTGGAACAAGTTGACCTTTTATGCATTTTGACTCACTTGAGTTGGCACCATTTTCAAATGACAATTTTACTTGAAAGATAATTTAATATAGAATGGAAACAAATTTGATCTCACGAACGTTATAGATGATTGGGGACTACAGTTATCAAAGTTAGGGAACAGCAACATTTATTCTGAAAGCATAATACTTTAAAAAATTAATAAACAAAATTATCAAGGAAAAAGCACTGTTCAAACTCTTCGCATTCCATGAAAATATCAAACTTTCGGTACAGCGGTGAATACATCATAATATCTCAGAAGATTTTATTTCTAAAATACACTCCCCCTAAATAAAATGTCGTAAGGTCTAAAATAAATATCTCAGTCTTCTTATCTTTTTTTAATTACTTTTTACCACCGCCATAGTAAGTGCCGTTAATTTGGTAAGAAATTTGGAAAATGTCCTAATTTAAGGTCAGTGCTTATCTGTATTTACACCACAAACTGATCTAGTGTAGTGAAATCAATTACGAATTTTTATGCAGTTGTGTTCAATGTCATGTTGGTTTGACGATATTTTAAATGATGTGATGTTTCTTCGGTATAATCGAATCCTAGCAGAAACGCAACAGGGAATATTGTTATGTGGTTTAGCTGGACCACAAAAAGGGTTTGTTTTAGCGTCACTCGCAAATATTCCACTCACGAATCCGGAATCTGTCCTAGAGACAGGTTTTTAAGTAGGTGGGCCTTGAATGAAGGCGAGGTCACGGGAAATCCCGGAAAAGCCCGAGGATCGGTTATCGTGGAAAAAGTACATGCCAAAATTTCTATTGGTACCGACCGAGGGTTCGTGGCTAGTTTCTAAATTAATATTAGAATTTTCTAGAGTTTAGTTTATTTATTGTAAATAATAAGTTAAATGATAAACTTCAGCAAACGACTGTATATCTAAGATAGGCACAGGTCTAGTGAATGTTTCTACGCAAAAATCAGCTCGATTCGTCAATTATTGAGAGAAAAATCTTAAGTTGATTATTGCATTGTAAATTGATTTCATCCCTCGATCGATGCGTTAAGAGTCTTTAATCCGGTGCCTCAAATGTACTAATCAAAATTAGGATTTCGTGACTGACTTCACCGTTCTCTTGCTCAACAACCCAAATTCCTAGGTTTCCCTTCTTGAAAGAGTGTATACTGCTATATCTGGCACTTAACTCATACAAAACCAACAAAAAGTAAATCCTCCGAATTTTCAAATTATCCTAGGAATTCTAATTCAAAGCTGAGAAGAGAGCATTTTAAACCAGTGTCATACTTGTACCATTTTTTATCAATTTTGAACCATGTTTTATGAATCGTGTGAAAATTATTGAATGTGTTTCTTATGATAAGTCTATTTTGTATTGATTGATATTTATATTTTTTGCTTATCACACAATTACATAAAAATGCACCTGTTCCCGATGCTAACAGAAAACAAGTGTTGATTGTGGCGATCTAGGAACCTGAATTAACAGTACGAAATTATTTTCACTATTTGCAATGGGTCCGTAAATCCGTGCAGTTTCTTTATTTAAAAAGATGAGTTGCATAGATTTCTACTGTAGCTAAGAACGAATACAAACTAACGTAGCCCTCAGGAACTGCAGGGTGGGTTTCGTTCCAGGATGACTTACCCTACCTAGTCCAACATAGAAAAGTGTTAATTTGAGGAAAACCACATTCCTTTTACGAAACCTGTTACATGATATTCCGCAATTGAATATTTTCATAAAATCGTTATATTGGGAATAGGAAGCTTAAAAATGACAAAAAAAAAGGGAAAAATTCTGGGTTAGAAATCTATTCTCGCCGTCTTTGCGCGAAAATTTAAAGCGGTTTTCGTAAAAATCAATCAAAGAGAACACACAAACAGAGTCAGGTGATCGGGGGGGGGGGGGGCTCTTAAACGTAGTTTCCAACCTTATCACGCATCCTTTATTTTCCTCCACAAAAATAGCTTCAAGCTCAAATCTGAACGACGGATATTAGTACAGCGAAGATTTGAAAAGCTTTTGTACGGAAAAGTTAAGAAGAAAATGTTATTTCAAAGTGAGTACGATGCAAGTATCATATGGATACAGTAAACCCGGAAAATAGGGACAATCAAGTAGGACTAGAGCAGGATAATATAGTCAATTTTATAAAATTATTCAGATAATGTCGAAGAATAATTAGATGGAGAGGGAGACTTATTACAAGTGATAAATAAAATGATACCTAACGAAAGTGTAGTGGAAGAGAATACCGCGATGAATCCAATGAGATTTCTACAATATAAATAAATATAACATCGAAGACGCTTTCAATAATAAAAAAGTCCCTGAAGAAACTGTAAATAATAAGACGGAGCAACAATCGATGAGCCGCGCAAGATTTGACACTACTCATCCACCGGCCAATTTTCATCCCCCAAATACCTCTTCTAGAGTAAATGATGGCAGAATTCCTCGTAAAATTACGATGGTTCACTCGCATCCCGATTTGCTGTCAGAAGAATTGAGATTGTCGGTCCCAGGACTTCCTCATCCTAATGACACAAACTTAAATGCAATGCCGCGAAAAAAATACTACAAAATAAATACAGTAAATAATGAAAAACTCCAGATATATTCATTTTGGGAAAATAATGAAAGATTTTAATGGAGGCTTATGAACGAAATGGAGTATGAGGTATAAATAAATTGTCAAAAAGCTAAATGTTGTAGAATGCACAAAGAGAACCGTAAAGTATGCGTTAGTCACGGTAAAAATAGTAATGTAAAGGCTCATAGCTGATTTAAAAACCAAAAGGCTACAAGAACAATTAATATTCATTCTTCATTAGCGACTATAAATCCAGAAGAAACCAGAAACATGCAGATAGTGAAACGGAAATTGAAATTAATACTGAATTGACAAGGAGTAGGCATAATAAGAACGACAGAATCACAAACACTGGACAAAAAAAGAAAAGTTCTTTTAGATCGCTTAACAATCGTTCAGATCAAATAGAAAGAGAAATGAATGGTAGAAAGTTTTAAAGTTTCGATGACCAAGTTAATGATCAAATAACAATCCCAGTAGCATCTTTTCCTGTCGGAATGGCACAGATACCATTTCAAACAATGAATAACTGTCCTTTTAGATTCAGGAAATATAGGGATGATAGTTTAGCACCATTTCTTGAAAATTGAAATAACAGACCCCACACAATTTACATTAAAATCCGGCCACGGTCAAATTGGCTGAAATTGCAATATAATATAGTTTAAAGTCTCCTAATGAAAAAAATCATAATGGGTACTAGTCCAAAAAATCAAAAGTTTTCGAGATAAGTGGGGTTGAACGCCAAAAATATGACCACAAGCGAATCTAATGTCCCGCTTGAAACTTGAAGATGAGGTCAGGTTTTTCAATAAACTGTGATCAACACTATCACTGACAATACTAAAAACACTGGTAAGATCAGTCCAGCTAATAAGGGCAAAAAAATGTGGCTGTCCTGGTAATAATAGGCGAAGTCATGGCGCTGTTTTGGCAATGTAAATACTGTTCGAAATATTAATGGTGGAAGACAGTTCAATCAATGAGTACAAGACTGTAGATCAGTCCAATTATCAAAAGAAAAGCCATTCCAGATACTAAAGGCAATATAATTTCACTGACCTGGCAATGTGACGATTTTGCAAAATAATCAAGGCAAAAGACATTCTGGACTACTAAAGATATTTTGTAGTCCAGATAATTAAGACAAGACTATAGGTCAGTCCAACCAACAAAGGCATGCCATGTTATTAGTCCTGCCAGTTAAGACAAGACTGACTGGACTAATAAAATGTATTTGTCTTTGTTGGTTGAACTGACCTATATTCTTGTCTCAATTATGTGGCCTACAAAATATCTTTGGTGGTCCAGAATGTCTTTTGTAGCCTTTAGTAGCTGGACTGGCTTTTCCTTTGATAATTGGAATGATCTTCAATCTTGTATTCATTGACTGAACTGTCTTCCACCTATAATATTTCGAACAGTATTCACATTGTTAGTGATTGTGCTAAATACAGTTTATTGAAAAATCTGCACCTCATCTTCAGGTTTCCAACGGGAAATTAGATTCGCTTGTGGTCATATTTTTCGCATTCAGCCCCAATTATCCCGAAAACATTTGATTTTTTGGACTAGTACCAGCGAAAACGAAAATCAGAGGCCAGATGTTGCACATTGCGAAAACGTAAGTGAATGGACTCTGAGACGTAATTCTCAACAAAGAAACATAAATTATAAATCAAGACAGAGTAGTAACGAGTTCCATCCATGGTTACAAATATTTGGGCAGAAGGCGATACGACAGCGTAATAATTTAAGCGCCACGTCAATTGAACAAATGCTTCGATTAGAATTACAAACTAATGATAATTCCAAAAATAAACTCAGGAAAACTACAACAAAATTTGTGACGGAATAAAACTTAACATAACGGTGATAGGAAAAAATCTTTGTAATGATATTAATTGGGCATACTGGGAAATTTCAAAAGAGAGTGTTGGATTTTAGCTTATAACCAGGGAAATACTTCAGGCGGTTATTAGGGGCGAAAGTGCGTTTTAAAAATGCCCTAACGACCGAAATATTAAATTCTGATACAGACCAGCCATGTAAAACAAGATTTTACGTTATGACTGATTTCAAACAGAAACTATTTAGGATATTAGTCGATACCTGTACCAGGCAATCGTAGTTAGTAAACACCTTATTATAAAAAAAGAATTCCTACAATCATAAAAATTACACCGGCACACACAAAAAAAGTGGTTGGTTGCAGAGACAAGACCTATCATTTCCTATGTATTTTTACGTGGTGAATTTAAATTTGGGGTAGGATTAAGTTTCACAACGTCCTTTTTTTAATTCTCCAAAAACCAGCCTTGAAAATGGAAAATTCGCATGAAATCAGTATCTAGGCAATTGGAGTAGGAAAAAATATTGAGTGGGTCCACAATACCTTATAGGTACGTATTTCAACATGCTGAATCCAAATCTAAAGCCAGAAATTAGTTTTGTCGGATCTTTTTCTTTAAATTGCTTTGAAAATGAAAAATACCCATAAAATGCGTGAAAAACTCAGTGTCTAGGCAATTGGAGTAGGAAAAAAGACTAAATGGGTGCGCAATACTTCCAATATTATATTTAAAAACTTATTAAATCTTTTCATTTGATTTAAATTTTATTCAATAAATCCTACTGTCCGAAGACTAATTATAGGATTATCATTTTAAAAATTTCGATTATTATACCTATTATAAACGTTGTATATGGAGGTCTCGATCCAGTTACATAGAAAGGTTCTAATTCTCTCGTTTTATAGTGGGTCACAGCGAGTGGAACCTAAGATAGCAGATAAGAACTTTAATTTTCACCTGATGAAGTTTTAAATAAAAATAAGACTATGGATGTGTGTCTTCTGCTCTCAAGGGTACACTCGTTGAATCTTAAACACAATTGACGATAATGTTATCCCGTCGGTAGACTGGCCTCCTGAACGATAATATCTACATAAGTGTTGAATTTAAGAGTACAGGTAACATACGCACTTAAATCACGAATTATCTTGACTCTTTGCACAATGCGTTCACTGACTTAATAATCTTAAGTGATATCTTCATGTTTTCTGGTGAAGGTCATGAGCTGACAATTCTGGCGATTTACATCCAAGAAGATATTATTGCACCCGGGGTAAAATTATCTACGTCTGACTTAAGATCATAGCAATCATGAATATCATCAATAAGATTAAAAATGTTGGCATATCAGCATACAGCAGGATGTTGTTATTTATACAACCATCAATCCCATTCATTTTTACACAAAAAGCAAAGGTACAAGATTCAAACCCTAAGGTACACCCGATGTAGGTTCAAATTCAAATGACGTGTACCCTTCATCCATAACAATCATTTTCCGTTCCGTTAGAAAAGAGTGAAACAATTTAAGAAGTTTATGAAACACTTCTAGTCTTGACAGATCACTAATATCTTTTCACGGCTCACATAATCAAACGTCTCATATATGGCAGTAAATAGTTCATCAACTTGCCTGCACAAGGTGAGATATTTTTCAATTTTTTTTACAAAAGTAACAGCGTTCGTCGCCGTAAATCTTTGAGGTGAAACCTTATGTTGCGATGGAGAGAGCACAGGAGACATATAGGACCACAAAACATCACCTATAATCATCTCAAAAGCCTTAGAGAAGTTACACTGTATGGAGATTCGCTTATAATTGGTTATATAGGATTTATCGCCTTATTTAAGAACATGACAAGTCTTAGTTAACTTTCAGTTGTCGGGAAATTTTCCAGTAGCTAGTGCGAGATTGAATATGCTACGTAATGATTTAGCTAACTTCTCATGACACTTACGTACACAATTTTAGGTATTTTATCAAGACCGGAAATTAATTTGTTTTTTAGCATTTTTAGCTCACTCATAACTCATTCCGCATCCACCTGGAATGCATCACCAACAAACCGAAGTGCATTAGAATTGTGTTCATCTCCATATAATATAGAAGGCTTATATACTTTTAGGAACAAATCAGCAATTGTATTAACAACATCCTGAGGTTTTTAAAAATCTTTGATATTATAAAACATTACTGCAGGAATCCTTGAAACCTTTTTAGTCTTGTTGACATGAGAACAGATGGATAACGGATTTTCTATATATAAAATTCTTCTTTGTGCAGGTAGTCCTTATGTGCATTACCGATATTGTTCTGAATATCTCTTCTTAGGCTCTTGAATGCTTCCAGGTTATGCTCATTATTAGATTTCTTATATTTTAATCGATGTTTATCTTTTGTCTGTACGTCTTTTATAATTTTCTTGGTATACCAACGTGGGTACTTATCTTTTTAATAATTTAAGGATATAAAGCTTACATTTTTATTCAATATTTCCGTGATTTTATCATAAAACTTGTCTACAGCAACATTAACGTTCTCTGATTTACTGACAAAACAAAAATCGGTATTTTTCGGACAGTCTTTTACAATATCATGGTTGCATTTTCTGAAATCATAGCGCTTATCGTGTGGGTTAAACTTTAATCCTTGAGAATATCTACGTAGACATGCCTCAGATTTAATCACAAGTGGCGGGTGATGCATATGTACAGGCAATAATGAAAGTTCGTTGTTTGCTACCTCACATGGGAATGAAACTAAAACTAGATCTAGATACCTGTCATTAAAATTATGTATATCGTTATGTAGATCCATAAAAGTGCTTAACAATGTTGATCCTTATCAGATACTTGTTTGTCTATGTACTGCTTTAATTTTGGTATATTGAAATCTCCTATAATTAATATATCACACGATCAAACAGTTTGTCAGCTTGATAAAGCCTTAAAGAAAGCTTTAAATTCCACTATAGGAGTGTGAGGGGAAATATAAACTGTAATTAAAAGAAGCAAAGTACCCTTCAAAGTAAGTTTGACTGTTACATCACTGACTTTAGGAGATTCTTGAATAACTAGACTGATATCTAGACTTTCTGAATTGAACTTTTTTTTTATCGCAACTAATACTCCACCCCCTTTTTCATTCACTTTATCATCCTTAATGACAACAAATATATATGTAAAGAAAATGTCCGATCTCTCAATATAACTCTTAAGCCATGTCTCTGCCAATACAATTATGTCATATTCATACACATCAAGTGATTAATTAAGAAATGGAATTTTCGTGTTGAGACCCCTAAAATTTTAATAGTACAGTCTGTCAAATTAAAGCGTGGGTGGCTTTACTCGCAGTCGGTAAGGTGTATCGACATGATTTTGGTGTCAAAATATTAAGAAGAGCTCCCTCTTT
>NC_046664.1:134797269-134812446 GCF_010883055.1 Belonocnema kinseyi | reverse complement strand
GGAGCTCTTCTTAATATTTTGACACCAAAATCATGTCGATACACCTTACCGACTGCGAGTAAAGCCACCCACGCTTTAACTTGACAGACTGTATATTACTTTATTATTAATTAGATCTAAATTAGCGGTATATGAGCAACTAAATGAGCGAGATACCTTATCACTAGAACGATCTAACTTCTGTTGTTGGCATGAGGTGTCACATGTTGTCTCCGTTTTACTATTATCATATCTCCTCTCACCTCCCTGATAAATAAAACCATCTCTCCTCTTTACTGCCGTTCCTTTAATTTCTTTCTTACATCCAGCTGACGGGATCTTTGGAGGGGAATCAAGTATCTGGTCAGAATATCTTACAGTCTTCTCTTGTGAAGTTTCGATTTTCTTCCACTTCCAGTACGCACGTAAGCTATCTTACATAATCTCTTCTCGGGCAAAGATTACTCGAATAATTCGAGGTGGAGCAGGACTCTATTAGCGCTTATCAAATCTTAAGAATGTGATGGAGTGTGGGTCGTACTAATGATATATGAGTTTGAGGAAGTTGTTCATTTTCACTGCTTCTTGCTTCTGGAATTCAGATTTACTTTGCACACCCTCAATAGTTTCCTTCGGACAGCCGAATAAAATTACGTTTTTCTTCTTATTTAATCTGTCAGTGACTTCTGCAATACATAAATACGTGACAGATTTGTCATTAACCAGCAAGCTACTAGTGTTGTGGCCACATTACTTAACCTGGAGTTCATGGACTTTAAGCTTTCGATTTTCGATTCTCTCCACTGCGTCATCAACTTTTGTAGTGTAGGATAAAACATTTCTGGTCAAGCTGCCTATCTGTTCGCGAATTACACTAGTCTCACTAGAAATAAAGACCTGCGACTCATTTTTGGATTTTAGATGCTGTGCTTCTAAAATTGCTTTGATTTACTCGATTGTGATACTCACATGAGCTGTAGGCGAGAGAGATCTATTACTCGCCTTATATTTGCAGCATTTTCTTTTAACTGTGCTTATTCTGACAGCCTATTTTAGGCATCCGGCGTGATAGTGTTTCCCACATGGACAAGTATATGCATCTTTTGCAATTTCAGCGTTGCACTGTCCATTGGTCCACTCTTTGCTGAATATAATCAAAGTCAGCAAAGTCTTGTAATGTGAACTAAAGTGCCGGATGTTTTCAGAAGTGGTAGTATCTACTCTTCAGCTGTTTTGAAGGACGAGTCTACTATATTCTACACTCAAATCTGCTCCAAACCTCCACAAAAAATTTTAAATCATAAACGATTCACCTTGGTAGTCAACAATCACTTTCACAATTATAAAAATAGTTTATGAGTGCACGTAGCACTTTATTGTTATGAACTTATGTTCTGAGTACTTTATTTTATCTACTACTACTCTTAAATTTTCAGTTGTTTCTGTTAGTCTTTTTGAACTATGTTATTGAAATTGGAGCATATGTATTTCCATTATTTAGAAGAAACGCTTTAAGACTACGTTTCCACGAATCAATGAATAGTCTCTACTGCTCAGCCTTATAAATATTTGGTTTGAGTGCATCCATTAGTCCTTTTACTATCGTACAATATATCAATGAAAGTTCCGTATCTTTAGCGAACAACTGACGAAATTCCTCTTCTCTATTTCGATAAATTAAAGCGTTAATTCCTTTCGCCAATAACCCTAAGATGGGCTTAATATCTTTCTAAAATTGATTTTGAATTTAGCATGTAACCAAGTTCCACTGTAGAAACACTCTAAACCAATTAAAACTTTCACAGTCCCGAGAAGGGGAATATACCAATTCAAGCGGATGCTTCTCATAGCGAGCGCTCGATCTTTGCTTGTCTCCCAAATTTGGGACAGACCTTTTAAGTTGAAGGTCAAAGTATACAGGACTGAATTTTGTGATTATGAATTTTCTTATGTTAAACCTCTTTGGACTTTAGCGATTACATTTTCATCACGTATCTCGTTCTTCGCACTCGATTTTTTCCAAATAGTTCAATTTGCTATATCTTGTTCAACACTTTTATATCAAATATAAATTTGGTATTTATCTCTACCAGCGATCGCTCCTTCATATATTTCAAAATAAATTACAAATTTTATTTATCATGATTAATTTAATCTATGTCTCTTATTTTGCATTAAGTTTTATTCTTAGCTGCGCTAAAACAAGTATCATTCGAATAAATTTATATAACTTAAATTCATAATATAACTTGAAATAAAAAAATACGTATTCTTATTGCCTTATTTTTATATATATATATTTTATTTTTAATCTTGTTTTTCAGGATTGAAAGAAAATCAACTCGTTTTGTCTAAAAAGTATTCATAACAAATGTGTACATGCTTTTTAAAAGGATACTTTTTTCTAATATTTTTTTTATGCATTTTATCGTTTTCTAAAAAATTCAATTTTTTGTTATTTTTAAGGTAATTTTTTACAACTAGAAGAAAACTACGCATTATTTCATGAAAATTTATATAAAAAAAGATCAGATCTTTTTTGGTTGAGTAAATGTTATCTGATTTTTTCTCGCAGCTTGTCTTATTTGTACACAAATTTAGTTTTATTATTTTCAATGTTAATTGTTAGGAATACAACAAAAACTACTTATCCTATAAAAAAGTGATTCCTAACAAGTTTGTAAATCTCTTTTAGTTGCACAATAAATGCTGAATCATCTCATTTTTTGACTTGCTTGTTTTGATCACAAAATGGAGTAATTTCTTTTTTATTTTTTTTTGTGAATACCAATGCAGGGGTACGCCTCGGTTCACGGTTAAGTGAGTACTATCTTTTCGAAGGTCGTACCCGTCAAAGGATGAAATATCTCAGCAACTTTAATGGAAAGACCTGAGCCACTCGAAAGGTCGAAAGTCAAAATACCTTAGCTTACGCTTTTTCATGGAGCTCAAGAAAAGCGAGTTGAAACATGCAAAAATAACAATTTAAATTCCGTTTTGACCCCAAAATTGCCCTCTGCTAGTGATTAAAGGATAAAGAAAAATGTTGTATATATAATTTATGAATCACACACAAAATAATGAAAAGACACAAGAAGTAAACTCTCGATCTTTCACCACACGCTGAAAAAATTGTGCTGCCATGTCAATGGCCAGAAATTCACGACCATAGGCTCCGTACTTCCGCTCGATTTTAGTGAGCTTCTTGGAAAAGAAAACAAGAGATTTCAACTCGTTTCCGACACGTTGTTAGAAAATTGGGTCGACCGAGGAATCCGAAGCATTAGGAAACATGTCCAAAGGCGCCGAGATTTTAGTTATGCTGCGTATAGAATTGCCACTCGGTAAAAGTTTATGGCACGTAAAAATCGACGAAAATCCTTTGCAGTTTGGGGCTGAGAAAAAGTTAAGATGGCTTTGACTTTTTCTGCAAAGTGCTATAATTTGAATGGTAATATCCTATTTCATCAATTTATAAATGAACTTTCTTTAAAATGATAAACATATTGATATATACAAACGTTCTTTAGTGCTTTTTGTTTAATCTGTCAAACTTTAAACACGATATCTCAATCAGTGTGGACGCAGTGAACTTTTTGAATTTTTATCATAAGTGGCTGAAAACGAACTCATTATTTTTTTTTGTCCTTTCAAATGTATACCAAAGCGAAACAGGCAAACAGACGACCAATCTGCCATCAATGGATAGAAGAGCAGGTTGCTGAAACCGTTCTTGAAAACGGAGCACAGAGAAAAGCAACCGAGATAGGAAAACGGAAATATCCAACGCGAATGGTTGAACGCTGTGTGTACAGATCAGTTATCGATCCGAGCATTAGATCGTACACCACAAGCGTGCTCTGAACACGGTTTATCATTCGTCCAACTTGGCGTTATGCATCAGCTCAAAGTCAATGTGTGGGTTTGCTTCTTTAAGCTTGGTTTTGGCTTCATGCGATTGCTCACTGGAAACCTGAACGCCGGAAGATTGCTTTACATATATAAGCCGCTTTTGATAAAGTCGACAGAGAAATATTTTAAGCAGTGAAATAGAGAATTGACAGTTCAGTAGAACAACGACTCAAACCACTGCAGCTGCCTGTGCAGCCAGTGATAAGAAGAAAATAGAATCACTGTCTTGAAAAAGCACTTACAATCCACAGATGCAAATCCCAAAGAAAATGTGTAGTCTACAATGAAGCAGAAGCGTCACACAGTCCCTGGCGAACCGAACGAACGGAAAGGATACGCAATAGTTTTTTTCCAGCGTTAAAAAAATACCATTTCTATGATTAATATAGGCTAAAGGCGGCTTCGAGCGCACCTTCTTGGAGTAGCAGCATACTAGTTGAGCGACTATGGATACGCTTGAAGTCGCCTTCAGCAGGAGTTATGACATTTTTACAAATGTTCAATGCTGTCAAAGAAATATGGAAATTACTCCGTGGCATTCTAATGGAAAATTTTACGTAGAATCCCAATTGGAACAAGTTATATGCCCATCTTTTAGACTATTTATTACCACGAGTGAACAAGGAAATAATTAGTACTTTAGGAATTACAGAACTATTAACGAAGTGGAGGATTTAAGAAAAAATCTGTAATAATTGAAGGCCTACGTTTTTATAAATTCCACAGAACTTTTTCTATGAAAATTAAATGTAATTCAGGAAGAATTATTAAATGGGTAAGTAATTTTAGCAACAGGAATCTTTAAAATTTTAAAAACTGAAGTCCGTCAAAACAAAAGTGGAAGACTGGATACTTATCAGAACGCCTCTGAAATCAAAAACCCGATAGAATTCTGTAATTTCGAAATCACCGACCCGTCGCACAGTGGGAACAAATCCGAAGAAGCTGGCCAAAACCCAGCAAAAGTATTTTTTTTCTATACGATTCTTTCAATGTATTTTCTTAGAGGACAGTTGGAGCCATAAAAATCCGCGAATTTAACCAAAAATGTACCAAAACCTTGCCTAAAGTATAACTTTGAATCTAGGAGTCGAGTCGGCAGTGAAAAAAGTGGTTGTTCATTCTGCAACATGGCTGAGGCTAGACATCTGTTGTTTGTGCAGAAAGAAGTGATTACTCAATTAAAATATAATGTTAAGTTAAACGATAAATGGAAAATGACTATACGGACGAATATAAAAAATTGACATAAGGTGGCAGGATGTTTGTCGCAGAGAAGGAAAATTTCTAGAAAAATTTAAAGAATGGTTGGATAAATTTGTCATCTCATCTCATATCAGTTCGGCAGACAAAAAAAAGTTGGAAGATTTTTCCCTGAGTCTTTTGTTAGCATCGGATTAATTGATTTCTAGTTTGCGAAAAACACCTCCAAAAAAATGAAAATATTGATCACCTGAAGCGCTTGATTAATTAGTTTTAGCTTCAATTGTGGAACTTACTGGCGATAGTTCCAGTAAAAATACAACTGACTAGGATAAAGGCGACAGCGATTGTAATAAAGGTGATACCGATCGTAAATAATTAAATACTTTCAAATGCTTTGTATTATATGAGAATAAATGATTCATTACGCTTACATATTAAGACACTATGCTTGCTTTTTGTTATATTTTAAACATTTTAAAATCATATCCTGTTCTTCTGTAGCCATTATTTGTCATTCAGAATTTCCAATCACCAAGGTCATACACAAAGAACTTTTATTTTTTGTTTTCAGCTACACGCAGAAAAAAAGAACCTTATATTTGAATGAAACCCAAGTTAAATCGACTGATCTTCCAAGTACATATACGGTCAACACGACAGTTCATTAAACGTGACAATTATAGGCAACTAAATATGACTATCATTGATGGTTACCAGTACCGATTCTGAAGTAGTGCTGATCTGCGGATCAGTAGATCTTACCGATCTAGTCGCTAGATCTAAATTATCTTATCGGCGTAGTCTACAGTTAAGGCAGCCCTATAAATTGTGAAAAATTATTGCTAAAAAATAATTAATAAATAAGCGCACGGTTACTTCTTATAAACATGTTCGGATATACTTATGTATAATTAATCGGTATTTGTAAGTTATAACGCTTATAATACAATTGAAATTTCGCACGCAATGGGGGGGATTTGAACGCATAAACCTAAGTACGCAAGTTAATAGTCTTAACCACTACAGTATTACACGAGTTGCGATCTGTAAAATAATTTTGAAATGCATTCATAACTGAGGGTGGCGACCTCGGGAACGACTTGTGAATACGCGAACATGCCATCGCGGCACACAAAAAAGTTCTCGCATTTACATCATATCTATATGTCAGCTGAAACAAACGCGAAACAAAAACGCGTCTTGCTCCAATAAACTCTCAAGTGTACGCGATCCATGAATAAGTTTTGCCATCCAAAATTGTATTATTTTCATAAAGCCCCTTCCTTCTTAAGTGGGAATATGGAGTAATGTGATAACTATCACAGAAATGTCAAAAAGGAGTGTTTTTTAGGTGATGCAATTCATTCGTTTCCGATTGCGTCATGAATTCGTCCGGTGCTCCGCACGGATAGGTTGCGTTGCAATTTAATTTAAGGGTGAGCTAAGTAAACCAATTGGATCGGTAGCATGTATCGATCTTTCAGTAAAGTCTACTGCACCACTATTTTGATCTCGGTTCAGTGGATTTTACATAACGTACAGTATGTAATACGAGGGAATAGAGGTTTATTTTACTGAATGATAATCGTTGAATTAACCTTAATTTCATTATGATATTTACGAAATGCTAAGTAATTTTGACATTTTCACCCTCTTATTAAGAGCAGTTTATAATGTTACGGTTGCAAGAAACCCTTTACAATTCTTGATAAGTAAATATTACATGTCTTTTTTCTACGTGAGAACAAGTTAATCCTTATTTATAAAGTTTTCATAATATTGAATCCTTTATTTTGTTTTTCAAAAAATAAATCATAGATTCGTTCTAATTTTATTTTTAAAATCGTATTTCTAATCCGTGACCTTAAAAACCCCCTTAGACCAATTTTAAATGAAATAAAAAGTTTATTTACCACAAATGCCCGCTATATTGGATATTCCACTTTTTTTTGCAAAATTTTTGACTTCGGATTCGTAATCAGTGACCTTGAAAACCCATTTATAACAATTAGAAAACAATTAAAAGTTTATTTAGCATGCTTTTTGCCATGTTGAATCCGCCATTTTGTTTTTGAAATTTTTGACATCGGATTCATAACAAGCGACCCCAAAAACCCGCGAGTGATAGAATTTGGGCAGTAATTTGGCAATGAATAGACAAAAGTTGCTTATCCAAAAAATAGCGAAAACTCATTCAAATTTGTCATGAATAATTTTTGACTGGACAGGTAATTTTTGTTTTTATCGTAAAAAATAACGTTTACAATAAAAAAATTCAAGTTGTTGAAAACCGACATAAGGTATGAACTGAATTTAACTGATCAAAGTTGTTCACCAAAAAAAGATATATAAATTTATTATTAATCATTTGTAGATAGGGCGAGTAGATTTTCTTTTAATCGTAAAAGATAAGATTAACAATTACAAAAAATAGATGTGATTATGGGCATAAAATAATCCTTATGTGAAGTGGCGGTTAATGCATTGTCGTAGAGCACACTTTAATTTTTTATTTTTAAGCGTAATCATAATAATTCAAGTATTATGTTTTAATTTAAACTTTTCAATGTAAAACGATCCAATTATAAAAGTTTAACTACCAAGCTATTAGATCTGTAAGTTTTTAAAATAAAAACTTACGATTTCCAAAAATAGTCATTTAAAAAATTTTAAATTGTGACTTCTAAAATAAAAATATATTAGGAATAAGCATCTTTGTCCCGTGCTATTTCGGTTATAATGCGGTATAAAACAGGATTCATTTTTAGTGTAAAAATATTTCTTCTACCAATGAGCTTGTAAAAAAACTATATTTGTGTTGCATAAAAGAAAATTTAGTTTACAGATTAACACAAGAATATCTATTATTTTACTTGAACTTTTTTAAACTTTAAACTTCCGAGAAAAGAGTGACGGCATTAGCACGACAGTAGTTAGGTAGGGCTTGTTCTGGATTCAAACTATCCGTATGTGAAAGAGTTCGTTTATTTCTATATTTCTTAAATTTTTACCTAGCCCTTAATCTCGGTAAAAATAGTGTAGAACCCAGAAGAAGGAAAATAATTGAACATAACGCATATTTGAACAAATAAATTCGTTTATTGTAGTCTTTGTTTTTAACGTCGGCTTATTGGCTTCTTGCTTACACCGGTGTTATCTTAAACTATTTTCTTAAGTATCATATAATATTACTTAGTCTTACGAAAGTGACAATTAATACTGGCGATATTCTTCTCGGTTTAACATGCCAATAATTCAGTCTTATAATTCTAACTTAATAATAAAAAATTGTTCATAAGCGGCTCTTTGTATTTCTCTATACAATGTTTAAAGTATTACACAATAAAGAAAGTTTGTCGGAGCCTGAGCAGCGTACCCGAGTAAGTGTAATCAGATCACGATGTCTCGGAGCCTGGATGGCGTACCCGAGTGAATAAAGGTTAAATTACGAAGTCTCGGAGCCTGGCTGACGTACCCGAGCAAAATAAGAACAAGAAAATAAAAATGCAGTCTCTCGGATCCTGAGCAGCGTACTCGAGTAAATAAATCAATAATAAAAAAGAATTTGCAATGTCTTGAAGCCTGAGCAGCGTACTTGAGTAAATATAAATCAAATACAATATTACGGAGCATGAACAACGTACCCGAACAATCAATTAAAAAACAATTTGCTATCTCTCGGAGCCTGAGCAGCGCACCCAAGTAAATAATAATCAATATAAATCAAATAGAATATTGCGGAGCCTGAACAGCATACCCGAACAATCAATAAAAATCAAATGCAATGTCTCGGAGCCTGTGCAGCGTACCCAAGATAAACAATAAAAATAACAATATAAGTGGCAAGGAGCCTTTGCAGGTGTACCCAAGCAACAAAAAGGATATAAAAATAATCCAGAGCCTGGAATAGCGTACCTAGACGAATCAAAACTGCGGACCTATATTCTTCGAGAGCAACAGCACTGAGGAATAATTCCGGATGCGCGGACGACGGATTCCCGTTGTCCACTCAAGTGGTGCTGACCTGCCTCACGCTTGCCTTCTTATAACAGTTACCGCTGAAGTACACAGTGGGATAGTTTCTGCGCCGCTTCCTAGTGTGATTTTGCGCAACTATTCTCATAGTCCCTCGCCTACCGTAAGGCTTCACGCGCATCGAACTTCTCCGGTGTATTGGAGTTGCCTAGTGGCAGGCGTAAAGAAAAGTGACTGTTTTATAAATATAAAACAGGATATGAAAGCTGACGTCAAAATATCAAGTAAGGGTCAACGTGTTCGAAGCTTCTCGGATAAACCATAAATCATATGTCACCTTGTCACCTTGTCGCCTTGAAAGACTCATTTCACACAATAAGGTGATCAATTCAAATAAACCTATTGGGTGCTAAAGCAAATAAGAGAACGCGTTGATGGACATACGTTTTGGGGAGAAATTTCAGCTATGTAGGTAATAAATTATTTTTACAAAGTTTGTGTGGAAGTTGTGAGTAAAGTGTGAGGGTGGAAGTCTAGGAGGTGAGTACGTTTATGAGGGGTACATTGGTAAGAGAGAAATTAATTAATTTAAAATCGTAGATTTCAAATTATTTATGTCTTACGGTCCAATCGTAAATCGAAAAAATAAATATGAGTCAAAAAAACATGTTCTTCGAAACTCAGATATTTATTTAATAGAAAAAACTCCTTTTGAAACATCCTGACGTTTCGGTACACATGCGCACCTTTTTCAGGAAGTTTCAAAAGGAGTTTTTTCTATTAAATAAATATCTGAGTTTCGAAAAACATGTTTTTTTGACTCATATTTATTTTTTCGATTTACGATTGGACCTTAAGACATCAATAATTTGAAATCTACGATTTGAAATTAATAAATATCAAAGGTCGAAGAAAAGATTGATTTGTTTCATCAAATCATTTTACAGAGAGAAATTAATTTACATTGTATTGGGGGGGGGGGGATTTAGCTAAATAGGGAAAGTGAGGTTAAGTTTGCAAGGAAGCGGGGTAGTTTTGTGTTTAGATTTTTAGGCCTTCATGGAGGGCAAGGGAGGTTCTTGTAGTGATGGTGGATGTTAGGGTTTAGAAAAGGGTGGCTGTAGGGGATGCGAGCGGTGAAATAGGGAAAAGAATCTGAAATTTTAGGTCGGTAAGCGGCAGTAGCCTTAAGACACATCTGTGTGCGGCAGTGAGTACTTTTGTGTATGGATAGGTCAGTTACCGACGGACGAGCGGGAGGTAGGAAGCGAGAGTACTGGCAGTGGTGGTAGTAAAGTAGACGGGGTGGAAATTTCCAGAGGGACACGACGGCCAGTTGCACGTGGCCCAGTGTCAAGTGGCGCGTCAGGAAGGGGGAAGAATCGGAGCGGAAGAAGCGATCAGGCAAGGGAGAAAGCGAACACGTAAGTCACCCCCCCCCCCCCCCCCCCCAATGAAGGGTCAGACGGAGAAGGAGGCTATCGGGGTGCTGATAGACGAGATCAGAGGGTTAAGGGAGGACGTAAGGGGAGCTATGGAGCAGATGGAAAGTATGACGGAGAACCTGAGGGTAAGAGATGAGAGATGGGGAAAGGAGGTAAAAGAGCTAAGGGAAAAAGTAGAAGGATTGCAGAGAGAGTTGGTGTCGGTAAGGAAGGAAAAAGAGGATAAAATAAAGGAAATGAAAGAAGATATTAGGATGTGGAAGGAAAGGGCGGAAAAAAGGCTGGAGAAGGATGAGGGCAGATCGGGAATTGAAGCAGTGGACAGGGGGGAGGGTGAGAAGCAAGGTATTTGGGAGGAAGTGGAGAGCATGATAGAAGAGAAAGTCGGAGAGCGTAGGAATGATAAGAAGGAGAGAGTGGATAGGGAAAGGATAAGGGCAATGAATTTGAGAATGGTGAGAAAAGAGAAGACAGATAGGAGAAATAATATAGTGATAGGAGAAATGAAGCTCAAGAGCGGGGAAGAAAGGGGCGAGGTGGAAGCACTGCTACACAGCATAGGGTGGGTTAAAGTCAAGGTCGGAAAAGTTAGGATGGAGGGGAGTATTTGTTTCGGGGGAAGTTGAGGGGTGGGAGTAAAGCAGGGTGGAGGAATGTTAAAGGTGTTGTTTTTGAACGTAGCAGGGGTAAAGAAGAAAGATGAGGATTTCTGGAGGTTTATTCAGGAATTTGATGTGATTCGACTGGTAGAGACGTGGGTAGAGAGAAAGGAATGGGATAGACAAGAGCGAAAGTTGCCAAGGGGGTATAGGTGGAGGCTGCAGGAGGCGGTCAAGGTAAAAAGGAAGGGCTAGTGGGGGAATTATAACAGGGGTAAGGGATGGATTAGAGTAAGAAATTCGTGGGGAGGGAGAGAAGGAGGGCGTGCAAATGAGGGCTGTAAAGATAGGAGGGGTGATGTATAAGTTTGTGACTGTGTACAATAAGGATGGAATGGATAGGATTAAAGAAAGGGTAGGAAACTTACTAGGAGAGAGATGAATGTATGGTGGTAATGGGGGGATACTTTGATGCGAGAATCGGGTGGGAAGAGGGCCTGTACCAGAAAAGGGAGAGCGTTGAAAGAAAATCGAAGGATAAAATAATAAATAAGGAAGGGGAGATTCTAAGAGACTGGATGGTGGATACAGGGTGAGCTGTGACGAATAATATGGTAAAAGGGGACGAATAGGGAGAATACATGTGTGTGAGTAAGAGGGGTGTATCAGCGATAGACTACGTGATTATGAATATTCAAGGGTTTGAGGAGATAGAGAAATTTGCAGTGGAAGGAAGGGTGGAAACAGACCATCAGCCATTGAGTTTGTGGATACAGACGGAGACTGCCGAAAGGCTGGGTAGGGAAGAAGGGTCGTTAGAGGAGAGGGTGTCATGAACGAGAGAGGCGATAGAGAAGTATCAGGAGAAGTTGGGTCAGAAGAAAGAGAGAAGTAGATGAAGAGGATCTGAACGACGAGGAGATAAAGAAGCAGATAGTGAAGTTGAAAAAATCGAACGCAGCGGGGATTGAGGGGGTAGAGAACGGAGAGTGGCTGTTTGGCATACAAGAGGTAAGGCAGAGCCTGAGGGGGGTAGTAAAAAAGTATAAAGGGGAGAGGGATTCCCAAGAGCGTCGAGAGGGGGGTTGATCGTACCACTGTATAAGAAAGGGGACAGGGAGAGGCAGGAAAATTATAGAGGAATCACGCTCATGAATACTGCGTACAAAATATACAGGGTGGTGTTAGCAAAAAGGCTACGAAAGGATATTAAGGGGAAAGGAATCTTGCCGAAGACGCAGGCGGGCTTTAGAGAGAGAAGGAACACTATTGACAATATGTACGTCTTGCAACACGTGGTGGATAGAGTATTAACCAAAAAGGGTGCCAAAGTGTACACGTTGTTTGTAGATCTAAAGAGCGCGTTCCCGTCAGTGGAACATATGCAGATGACATAGTGCTGTTGGAAAAGAGCGAAGAGGTTTTAAAGAAGATTATGAAGAGGTTGAGACGTTACCTGGACAAGAATAGGTTAGAGTTAAATGCGGAAAAGTCGAAGGTTATGGGGTTCAAGAAAGGAGGTGGGAGAGAGGGGCAGGGGAGTGGAAGTGGAAGGGAAAAGCGGTACAGGAGGTGAAAGAGTGTGTGTACTTGGGCTTCCTGTTTCGAAGAAATGGGAGAGTGGATGGTCTTATAAAAGGGAGAGTGAGAAGGGCAAATGTGATGATGAGGCAGGTGTGGAGGCTGGGGAACAGATTGTTCGCAGATGATTTTGAAAGAAGAATGAAATTGTTTGATTCACTAGTGATGAGTGCCTTATTTTACGGAGTGGAGGTGTGGGGTTGGACGGCAAGTGAGGTGGTAATTATGATACAGGAGAGGTATGTAAAGTGGATACTGGGGTTGGCAAGAAATACTACGAACTATATTGTCAGGAGGGAGACAGCTAGAAAGAGCTTAGGGATTATAACAGGGAGTCGAGCGTGTAAATATGAGGAGAAGTTTTTGGAAAAGACGGGGAAGTAAATTGGTTAGGGAGTGTTGGTGGGAGAAAGAAAACAGACGTAGTGGTGCAAAGATGGAGGTGGAAAGGGAAAGGTATTTTAGAACGAATGGATTGCAGATGGATGAAGTTAGCAGAATACTAAGGAAGAGAGTGCAATATTTGTGTAACAAAGGAGAGCAAGGAAGTCAGGAACTTATAGCGGGAATGAGGTGCGGTTGCTTGGAGAATTATAATAGGTTCTGGCTTTCTAGAGAGAAAAGAATGTGTGAATTGTGCGGGAAGGGGTGACAAAAGGGTAGTAGCATGGGTGAAGGGAGTGTTGGGTAAGATAGGGAAGAAGGGAAGGAAGGGGGAAGAGGAATAGAGAAGGAAAGATTGTAAATATGAGGGGAAGTAGATGTAAGAGAAATGTAAATATTGTAAATAGTAGTTAAGTATTAGGTGTTAGCCGTGCAGACAGAGGATGGTAATGCGAGGCATAGCGACAAAAGAGCGAAATGCGTGCGAGGCGAGGCGCAGCGAGGAACGTTAAGCTATAGAAGCGAGCGGATTGGTTATATGGTGTTGATGGATAGTACTTTGTAAGACGTAGTTGTAACAAAATGTTGTAAAAAATGGAAGTTTGAGCAAGTCAATTTCTTAAAGCCAGCAGGCCGAAAAATAAACGTTTATCTATCTATCTAGTAACATAGAAACTTCATGGAGATACCATAAATCATATTGATTACTCAATAAATGTTACCCTAAAAGACATATTTCACACCATACGTTGATTAGTTTTGAGAAACCGAAAATTATTAAGATCTGCTATCGCCTCAATGACTGGCTTTGTTTGTTGTACGTGAACACCGTATGTGTCAGAGGTTAAATTATATCTATATATTGATATAAATGAGAACGCGTTGATGGTCATATGGTTGGAGGAGAAAATTCAGCTATGTAGGTCATACCTTATTAGGCTTTTAAGAAGAGGTTAATGGAGATAGGATGGCGAGGATTTATTTCTATAAACAAATGGATTGCTTAGAAATTCCACAAATATGCGTGAACCGTTCTAAATTATTTTTTTTAAATTTGTAACTATAAATTCCTTTAAGGCTCTCTTTTGATATTTGCCAACAGGAAGTTTACTAATTTATTGTTTATACATTCCATTGGTCAGACTATTTGAAAAACTGAGGAGGATCAAACATATATCCATGGGAGAAACGAGGATCAGAACTGGGGTAATTTCGAAGTTAATCCATAAAGATTTACATACATTTTTGGATTACTACAAACGCATATGCATTCCAAAATTGAAAAAATTGAAGTATGAATAGAGCAAAAAATGTTTCTATCCAGAATTCTTCTATTTTGGCAACCACAAAAATTGGTGGATGGTTTGAAGAAAAAGTCAGAGAACAGGCTCAAGCTAAAATTGTTAAGCTAAAAACGACACATTCGGGTTGGCGTTTAATAGAAATTGTAAACTTACGAGTTAACATTAATAGATATGTACCTTTTCAGGTTGGGTGAAATCTTTAAATTTGTGAAATCTCCGGAAAAACATAAAGTTACTTGTGATAACTTATTAAAATTTCAAAAAAATAAATATAAAGGGAGGGTTGATGTCGTGTTTGTTGATCAATAACAAAATATTTAGTGAAATAATAAGATATTTGTTTTAAGATTCTATTTTACAAGTAGTTTTCTTGTCGTGTCCACCATACATCTTCTCTCTAGTGCGTATGTCCATAAACTCCGAACCGTGTCACATTTTTCTTTGTTAACGTAACAAAATTAATCTTTAACATAGTCGTTTAAGTAACTCGGTTTTTTGTTTTCCTATTCATTCTACAGAATTCTATGTTTCTACCCTCTTCTTGATTATTTCTATCTTCTGAAGTGCTTTCATTTCGCTGATCATTCACTGCTCGAGCAACTACTTCGCTTCTGGTATCGTTATTTCTGAGAGAAACATTACCGTCGTATTCTCTTTTTTCAATCTCAAACTGTCTGTTATTTGAATCGCATACACCAGGTGTATACATATGAAACCGGTATTTTTTCAAGAAAAAAACACATTTATTTCAAGAGAATGATAACAAATATTTTATTCAAAGTATGCGCCCTC
>NC_046664.1:134795476-134797169 GCF_010883055.1 Belonocnema kinseyi | reverse complement strand
AATTTGTGAATATGGCGAGTAGTTTGACAACTCCATTAAGAGATTTGTGTATAGAGGATAATAAATCTGTATGGACTGAAGTTAGGATAAAAGTGTTCAATAAAGTAAAAACTCCGATTTTTCAGTATTATGACCCTAATGTGGATTTGAAATTAGGCGTTGATGCACGTAGTACGGGAGTAGGAGTTGTTTTATTGCAAAACGAGTTACCAGTAGCGTATGCAGCAAGAGCGTTGACTAATACTCAAAGAACATAAGCTCAAATAGATCAATAATCATTCGGAATCGTTTTCGGGTGTGAGCATTTTCACCAATATATTTACGGAAAATAAATAATAGTTGAGAGTGATCATAAACCTATAATACCTATAATGTGAAAACCATAAAATGCCACTCTAATTATACTCCAAAAAATGAGATTAAGGTTACAACCCTATGATGTTAAAGTAATGTTTGACCCAGTAAAAGATTTGCACATCGTCGATGCGCTTTTGAGAACTGATGATAAAAACATACCCGAGGATGTTAAAGATTTAAAAACAAGTATAATGCTAATTGGCTATAAAGATAATATAAGCGAGAACAGATTAAAACAGTTTTTAGAAGAGACTGCGAAAGACGAATAATTACAGGTTGTGTTAGAATTACTAAAAAAGGGATGGCCTGACGACAAAAATAAAGTACCTGATGTTGCTAAAAAGTATCATATTTTTAAGTATGATTTAAGTAAAAACGACGGATTATTATTTAAAAATGAACACATTGTAGTTCCACGCAGACTAGGGAAAGAAATGTTGAGTAGGTTACATTATAATCATTCATGATTAGAAAAAATTAAGAATAAATCACGAGAAACTATTTTTTGGCCGGTAATCAATAAGCAGATGGAGGAAATTATTTTAAATTGTAAATTTTAAATTGTAAATTTTAAATTTGTAAAACATGTTTGCGTTTTCAGAAAAGTAATTCTGAAGAATCATCAATTCCACATGAGGTACCAAAAGCATTTGGGATTTAAATAGGCACATATATATTAGAATTTAAGAAAAAGAATTATCTAATGATAATAGATTACTTTCCTAAATACGTGGAAGTAGGTTTACCAACTGAAATTACAAACCAAGCTTCGATAAATGTTTAAAAGTATAGTTTTGCAATGAACGGAATACCAAAAATTGTACTGTCAGATGGGGGTACCCAATATACAAGTAACAAATTTAGTGATTTTGCAAAAACATGGGATTTCAAGCATGTAACCTCATCAGCGAGACATCCTTAAAGCAGTGGAATAGTAGAAAGACATATACTAACGGTTGAGCTTATGTTGAAAAAAACGAAGCTTGATAATAAAGATCTATATTTGGTTTTATTGGAATATAGAAACACACCGATTCCATCAGAAATTGGATCACCAAATAAGTTATTGTTTGGTAGAAATGTAAGTGCATATTTACCAACGCTTAATGTAAATCTTAGAACTTTGAATGTAAACGATTAGGATGCGATCAGAGAGAAATTGCAGGACAGACAAAATATGCAAAAAATGTTTTTCGATAAAAAAACAAGAATGTTTCCAGATTTTGTAGTCGGAGACATTACCAGGTGTATACATATGAAACCGGTATTGCCATTTAGCGGCCAGTAGGCACACTTGTAGGCACTGTCGGAACTTACCATTTGTGCTAATTGGCGT
>NC_046664.1:134793256-134795376 GCF_010883055.1 Belonocnema kinseyi | reverse complement strand
TTCCTAAGAATCTTTCCATCCTATTTACGTCAACAGGTCTATCTATTTTCAAAAATGCATCTTCCTTTCCTTGATCTACTTCAATACCCTTATCACTTAAAACATGCCCTAAAAACTTCACTCTGTGTACTCCTTTATTACATTTATCCTTGTTTAGCTTTATATTATATTCTCTAGCTCTTTGTAGACCTTTTTTCAGAGTCTTATAATGCTCAGTCTGATCTTTTCCCCATATGATGAAATCATCAATATAACCAGCTACATTGAAAATTTCTTCAAAAATTTCAGTAAATTTTTTCTGGAAAATTTCTGGGACTGTTTTTATCCCATATGGCAACCTAAGGTAACGATACCTTCCACACGGTGTCTGGAAAGTAGTCATTTTCGAGCTTTCTTTATCTAATTTGACCTGCTGAAATGCTTTACTAGTATCTAACACTGTAACAAATTTTGGACTCGACATTTTAGTTGCTATTTCTTCAAAAGTAGGGATTTCAAAAAGTTCTCCCATTAAACATTTATTAAAAGTTTCAGGATATAAACAAATTCTTAAAGAACAATCTGGTGTCCTTGCTAACACAACGGCATTTTCAAAAACTGTGGGTGCGCCTATTTTTGTTATTATTCCTAACCTCTCTAATTTATCAAGCTCTTTCTTGTAAGTTTCCTGAACTTTAAACCCAACTTCCACAAGTTCGAATAAGTTATTACATTGCATCCCGCGCCGGTATCTAATTTAAACATCATTGCTTTATTTTTGCCAACACATTTTAGTTTTCCATTCTCCGGTTCATCATTTATTACATCTACATTGAAATTTCCAAGAAAATAAGTTGGTACATCTCCATCGGCATTATCTTTTACAAAGTGTACATGTAACTTTCTATTCTTACACACCTGCGCAAAATGATTTTTATTTTTACAATAATTGTAAACCTTGTTGTAAGCTGGAAACTTTTCATACGGATGATTATATCCACACCTTTGGCAAATATTCCTTCTGAATCCTCCATTTCCACCCGCTGCACCTTTTTTATCGTACTGATTGGGTTTGCTTTGATCAGCATTTGTTGTACGCTTCTGACTGCTATTCCCTTTGTTTGGAACTGCTTCGTTTTTCTTGTTGTTCCTTGGTTGACATTTATAATCATTCCTTTTCTTGACGAAATCCATTTCTTCAGACTCGCCACTCAATGTTTTTAACTGATCATCTGCCAGCTGCTGAGCTTTACATATTTTTATAGCTTTATCCAAGGTTAGATCATCTTCTCTTAATAAATGATTTTTAAAGGCTGAATCTCTAACTGCAGAGATTATTAAATCTTTAGTTAAACTATCTTTTAAAGTTCCGAGTTCACAACTCAAACTTAATCGTTTTAATTCAGTCAAAAGCTGAACACGTGCTTGATTCGAATTTTTAATGTTTTTCATTCCAGGTCGCGTATTTAACGACTATTTTGTTTTCAATCAAGTACGTATCTCCTCCGACTGCGCCATATCGTATTCGTCGATTAATAATAAAATATACAGTGAAATAATAAGATATTTATTTAGATATTATGTTGTACAAGCAGTCTTTGTGTCAAACGTACTCGCCATACTGCTTCTCTCTAGTGTGCACGTCCATAAACTCAGGACCGTATCACAATTCAATTTACAGTATATGCTAATATAGAGTGTTTTCTAGAGCCGGTTACCAATAATCAGTGAAATGTTCATCAGAAAAATATACGTATAACTGTTCCTTATTACACAAAATGCAATTTTAATCATTCCCAATCTGAACCTCAAGTTTATCGCGGAGAAGACTACATTACGTGGTTTGTCAATGAGTTGAAAAAGTTACTTGAGAAAGTAGATTCTTATTTTTAAAATCCAATACCAATGGAACTCTTAATATTACAGCAATACTCACATGTAAATCCCATAGTATTTCATAATTATTCTGGCTACGTCTCTAATTTTTTATAAAAGAATTGGCAGCAAGCTTTGAAGTTGATACCTCATTATTACCTATTAATATATATAATTAAAAATTTGTCATAAGGACAACCGCAGGATTTCGCCGGGAGTGGGTGCTAATCTGAAAAATTGCACCCGCTTCCAGCGAAATCGCGGTA
>NC_046664.1:134784073-134793156 GCF_010883055.1 Belonocnema kinseyi | reverse complement strand
AGTTTTTTTAAAAAATGTTTTCTGCTATATAAGATTGCTGAAATTGATTTATGAGAGAAATAATTTTAGCAATCTTATATAGCAGAAAACTCGAGTCGCTTTGCTGTGAATATTTAGCGCACATCCGCCCTCAATATTGAGAACAAATGAGGGGAACTCACTCCTGTGACTGTTTTCTATGTTCAGTTCTGTGTAGATGATACGTATATGCATCTGTGTGCGCATATGTCAGCTGTTTACCTTCTGAAGGTTTTGAAGTGATGATTTGAATCGTTATTATTGAAATTATTAAAATTAATAGAGCAACAGAAACGTCATAAGACATCACAAACACAAAATCTTCTGCCGTAAGTATCGAATGTATTTGATTATGAACTAAAATTATAAGTAAAGTGAATTGTACATTTGAACATATCATCAAATATAGAAATGAGTGGTGGGGGTAAGGGGTTATAGCCCAGTTCTCGTTATCGCGGACAAAACGTACTCAATTGCGGGAGTTCGCAGTACTGTATCACGCAATACCGCGATTTGAGTTTATATATACAATTATACAGGGTGTCTAAAAACGAATTTCATGGTGACCTTCATTTTCACCTTGAAATTGACATTCATGGCTTTTTGAACGTCAACTTTGTTTTTTTCAAATGGAAACCCCCTTTTTTATATCTGCAATCGATAGAGCGGAACATTCAACGTTCAGGTACGTACCCAAGTCATAAGTAAATTGTAACGTTCAAGTTCAGTTAGAGGTTATTTAAAATTAAGTAAATTTCCGAAGAGGTCAGTGTAATTCCGGAAGTAAATTTCAACGAGCAACTCAATGGTGAGCTCTGTATAGATCTTGGTGATGATCTTCAAGGTTTTATATACAAGTTATTGCAAATAAATAATAGAAAATTTAATCTTAATTGTAGTATTATTTTTTATTTAATGCAACCTGAATATCATTTTT
This sequence comes from Belonocnema kinseyi, assembly GCF_010883055.1. Taxonomy (NCBI): domain Eukaryota; kingdom Metazoa; phylum Arthropoda; class Insecta; order Hymenoptera; family Cynipidae; genus Belonocnema; species Belonocnema kinseyi. The sequence goes on along the minus strand of NC_046664.1, from coordinate 134,792,201 downwards.
TTCAACTTAATTCTAATTGAAAAGTGCAATGATAGTCATTTTCTTAAACTGATTTAGCTATCGGATGCAGCCCGATCCAGCAGACCAAATATTTCAATGTCAAGGATGCACAAAATCCATGCAATCGCCTATCTGCTATTCGCACTTATTATCATAAGGACAAGGAACACTGAAAAAACAACATAATTTTCTTTTCATTATTAAAAAATTTTATTTCTAACCGAAAAAACGAGTAGATTAAACTTAAAAATCAATAGATTATAATTATATGATTAGAAGTTTTTCATTGGGACAACTGCTGGATTTCGCCGGGAGCGGATACTAATCTGAAAAACTGCACCCGATCCCAGTGAAATCGCGGTAGAATTTCAGCCATAACCACGCCTCACGACTGTGAAATAGATGGTTACAGTATGTAACGAAATCAATACGACGATCCGGTAAAAGTCTCGTGCAACCTCAGGACACGGATCAACCCAAGGACGAACGCCTTCTGCATTATTTCCGCAAGTGTTTTAGCATATAGTTGCAACTCAGTGATGCTTTTCAGGCTATTAACCAGTGAAAGCTTGGCACTTTCAAAAGCGCCGATGATAAGAACGATTAGTGCAACAGAATATCCCGGGTACAGGCGTCGCAACTCCCATATAAGGTCTCTAAACCGCTCTGGTTTTTCATTCTCCTTGGCTATGATGTTTTTGTCAGCTGGTATTACGAATTCGATAAAAAACAAAGTTCGCTTCTGGAAGTCAAGAAGAACCATGTCAGGCCTCGAGTGTGCAACAGAAACAATTGTCGAGAATATAAATTTCCAGTATATGTGGGACTTTTTACTCTTGACAATTGACCCTATTTCCCTAGGAGCATTTAGAGAAGCAATATTAAAGTTAATGCCTCAAGAGTGACAGAGATGGTAACAAAGCACTCTGAGTGCCGCATCGTGCCTTTGGATGTAGGTTGTTCCCCCATGAGTTGGAAAACTAGATAGTCTATAAGCTAAATGCTCGGGTTGAGAATAGCACGCCTTGCAGCTATCATCGGAAATGTCTTGGCTCAAAATATGCTGACGGTATTTTAAGGTGGAAATTACACCGTCTTGACATGCCAAAATGAAACCCTCCGTGACAGACTTCAATCCGGGTAATTTAAGGAAAGCAAAAGTTAGCTCACACGACATTGACTGATACTATACATTTCTGTGCAGAATGCCGGGCATCCTCTTATCGAGGAGCTGTTCATGAAAGTTTTTCTCTTGTGCATTTTGCTCACCTGTAATACTTAAGTTAAGTCCAAGTGTTTCAGTAACCTCCTCCGCTGTTTTATACAGAAACGCTCCTTTGCCCACTTCTCCGTTCTTCCTGACCATTTTCAGAAGAGGGTCCCGAATGTAACTCTGTGGCACGTCCAGGTATGTATAAGTCTCTCCAGCACAAAGCTGTCGTAAAGCGCTTCTATCGACGAGCTTAGGATCTTCAGGGATGTCATTAAGATTTCCTAGCTTAAAATAAACCTTCGCGCATTTGTCTAACCCAAATTCCATTTCTATTTTTTCAGTATATCTTTCGATAATCCCTAGAGCTAGATGTAGTTGCTCTTTGTTTCTAGCGTAAATCTTAAAATCGTCCACGTAAAATACATAAGAGACGTAGTACTTTTGATCTGCAGGGTTTTCCGAAAAAGTACTTGTCGCAATGGAGAAGTGCTAGAGATAGTGGCAATAATATGAGGTAGAAGAGAAGTGAGCTTATGGTGTCGCCCTGAAAGACACCTTTCTGAAAGGTGACGAGTCGAAAGCTTTCCGGTAATAAATCAGGGCCATCAATAGGTCAGGCTGGTAGGATGTTGCATTTTTGCAGACACCCTTCCTCCAACCATTCCGGAATTGGCTCTTCCGACTTTAAATATGAGGTGAAAATACGTGCCAAATGCTGATGAGTTGAAGTAAACTTCTTCCACCAGAAGGTCTTGATACCATCTGATCCAAAATACGTCGACCTCATTTGGTTTGGGCGGGTGACCAACAGTAACTTTCGAACCTTGGCGGTAAAATTCCTGCCAGATGTGATATAGTCAAACACACACTGAATATGGGACACGTACTCTCTGGCCCAGCCTATCTTTATGGCGAGTTGATGCATTCGTCTTTTGATCTTATGATCAACCGTTGATTTTGTTTTACGGTCCACATCGACCAAAGCTCTCGCTGTATTATTTACACAAAAATTGATAGTCCAGAGGTTGGATTCTTCGGAGAAAAGTCCACAAAACTGGTCATTCATTTCAGCCAGATATTTAGGCATGCGAGAAACCTGGGTGTGGATGTTTCTCTGGGTCATGAAGCGTCGCTCTTCCTCTATAGGATGCCTGCCTCCGGTTGGTCTTAGTATCGCCCCTCTTTCTCTGTTGCCGGCTTGTTCTCGCTGTAGTAGAGTAGGCGTTCTGCTTACCCAACCCCTTTTTTGGAGTATTTCGGCATGATTTCGTAGACGTTGATGCGAAAAGGGCGATAGCTCCGGATGTTTGTCGCATCACAGAGCATGTAGCCGTGCCATGTAACCCCGTTTAGGGGCCACATTCGCATCATAGCACTCTAGCAAGTCGCGATTTAGTCACTTCGGCCATTTAAGGGTCGCGATATTCCGTCGATCCATCGCATTGAATCCATCTTCATTGACTCCCCTAGCTCTAGAGTGGTCGGCATTATTGGCCGACCCATTGTCGGGAGCCCTGCGCGTTCTATTGTTTTGAACCGCACTTACTACAACTAATTTGGTGTTGCCATTGTTGTTCTCACGAGAAGCTAGGGAAAGGGGTTCGTCCATCCTTGTAGCGAATGCCTATTTATTTTTGTAACCATATTCAGCAGAAACCCTTCGTACAGGAACCCTCTATTAGGTACGTACCCAAGTCATAGGTCAATTTTTAACGTTCAAGGTCAGTTAGAGGTTATTTGAGATTAACAAAGTTTTTCTAGAGGTCAGTGTAATTCCTGCAGTAAATTTCAACGAGAAATTTATTGGCGAGCTCTGTATTGATCTTGATTACAGCGTTTTGAATATTGTAAAATCATAAGGAAATTTTTCAATAAAAGTTCCAGGTGTTCTGGTGAGAGTTCTGCTCCTCCCTGAAGAGTGATACAGTCCTATACCGTTTTTCGATACCTAAGTCAAGACCTAAGGCGATACCATAAGTCCTATACCGATTTTCCATACAAATATTACGCATCGAATCTAAATTTATGTATTACGAGTACGGGTATCTGTATTAATGATGCGTGGTTGGGAAGATCGAGTTCGATCTTATTATCAAGTTCGTTTGCTTTTTAATCGCACTTTACGTAATGGCGAAGGGTTGAATCCTGTCTCAAAATCAACAATTGAAAGAAATGTAAGGCGCTTTATGAATCATGGATCTATCAAGGAGCTTCAGAGAACTGGTCGGCCAAAATCTGTAGGATCTGAGGAGTTGCAGATGGACATAGCCCAAGCATTTGTTGAAAACCCACACCTTAGTTTACGTCGAGCGATTGATAAGAGTGACATTGCTCATGAGACAGTGCGAAATGTTTTAAAAAGCATTAATTTCCATCCCTACAAAGTTCATCTGGGACAAGAGCTCAATGAAGACGATCCTGATCGTCGGTTTGAATTTTGTGAAATTATGATGGACAGAATTGATAGAGGTCCTCTTTTCTTGTACAATACAGTATTTTCAGATGAATCTACTTTCACTGGACCGGTTTGGACCGGTATCTTTATTGATACATTGATAGGCCTTTTTTCATCGATGGTAATCTCAATGTCCGTGCATATGAAAAGCTTCTCAGAAACCAAATTGTACCAAGAATAAGGGAGATTACAGGTGAAAAATTTCAAAATATTTGGTTCCAACAGTAAGGAGCAGCAGCTCATTACGGTAGGAAGGTTCGAGCATATTTGGAAACTCAGTTCCCTCAAAGGTGGATTGGAAGAAGGGGTAGAATCGAGTGGCCTGCTAGATATCCTAATCTGGCGCCTCTCGACTATTTTCTTTGGGGTTATTTAAAGAGCAAAGTATACGCAACTCAACCGCAAAGTTCAGATGAATTGCAGAATCGGATTCCGCTACAGGGTACTTTGATTGATAGCGAGATGATTCGTAATACTGTGCCTCATTTTTACAATCGCATAGCTTTTTGTCAAAAAGCTCAAGGTTTTCAGTTCGAACATCTTCACTGAAGCATAAGAGGCAAAGGGACTCATGCTAATCAAGCACCCCGATACGTGAGAGGTAAGGGGACTCACGCTAATCAAGCACCCTAAAGGGAAAAGGATTTATTACGTCCACATCGTTGTTCCTGGGTAATGCTAAACGTAAACGTAAACTTAAAAAAAACCTTGAAAAAACCTTGAAGATCATCACCAAGATCAATACAGATCTCACCACTGAATTGCTCGTTGAAATTTACTACAGGAATTACACTGACCTTTCGGGAAACTTTGTTAATTTCAAATAACCTCTAACTGACCTTGAACGTTACAATTGACCTATGACTTGGGTACGTACCTTAACGTTGAATTTTCCGCTGTATCGATTGCAGATGTAAAAAAGGGGGTGTCCATTAGAAAAAACAAAGCTGACCTTCAAAAACCATGAATGTCAACTTCAAGGTCAAAATGAAGGTCACCATTGAATTCGGCGTTGAAATTTACTTCAGCAATGACCTTCATTTAAAAAAAATATATTTTACCTGAGGAAATATCCAACCATCCCGGGACTTTTTAGATACCCTGTGTAATTGTATATATAAACTCGAATCACGGTACTGAGTGATTCAGTATTGCGAACTCCCGCTATTGAGTACGTTTTGTCCGCGATAACGAGAACCGCGCTGTAACTCCTTACCTCCCACTACTCATTTCTATGTTTGATGATATCTTCAAATGTACAATTCACTTACGGCAGAAGATTTTGTGTTTGTGATGTCTTACCACATTTCTGTTGCTCTATTAATTTTAATAATTTCAATAATAACGATTCAAATCACCATTACAAAACTTTCAGAAGGTAAACAGCTGACATGTGCGCACACAGATGCACACAGGTATCATCTACACAGAATTAAACATAGTAAACAGTCACAGGAGAGTGTTCCCCTCATTTGCTCTCACCATTGAGGGCGGACTTGCGCTAAATGTTCAAAGAAACGCGACTTAAAAGACAACAAAATAAATTTTGCAGGATTCAAATCAGACTGATTTAGCGTGAATTTTATTTATTTTATTCAATAATAATTTTATTTTTATTAAAAAAAATGTTTTTTAACAAACTATATATTTTTTATTGTTTCAATTAGGGAGTTGTCTAGTAAAATTCGTGAATTGTAAAATAACCAAACAATGAAATTCCAGAAATAAGATATTAACGAATTTCAAAAATCCCCACAGCATATTGCGGAATTATAAAATATCATAACTAAAATATTCCCGAATTTAAACGATTCAAAAAATTATTGTGCATTAAATATTATTTATTTTTGGAAAATACAATAATCGGAAACTTTTCTCAAATACATTTTTAAGCTTTAAAATTTAAAAAAATTATTGTTAGAATTAAAAATAACAATGATTTTTAAAAACATATATATTTCTAGATGCATTTTTTTGAAAGTGAGAATACTATTTTTTTTTAATGCAAAGAAATTCTGAAACTCAATTTAACAATAAAAAATAAATAAATTTCGACATAAATCGATGCTGAATTGAGTCCTGCAAAGTTTGTTTGAAGATTGTTATCATGAAGGTTCAAAGAAAATTTAGGCAGAACATTTAGGCCGGATATTTCATTTCAAAATAAAAATTTAACATTTTTATTGAAACCTTCAAAAGTATACATTTTCTTTTAAATTATTTCAAATCTTTTCAAATTATTTTTTTAATTTTGTGGAACTTTTTTGAATCTTCCGAGCTACCTTAAAAAATTTATGTTTTAGTATTTAAAAATTCTAGAGAAGCTCCAATTTTTTTCTTTAATTTGAAATATTCAAAAACCTCCAGCTTATTCGATTTTTTTCTTCAAATTAATTCTTATTTAACTGTGCTTTAAAACTAAAAATGCAATCCTTTCACCTTTAAAATACATATAAAAAAATTTATCTGTAACATTCAAAGTTGAAATTTATCACTGATATTGTGCCAATTCATTTTCGAATTGTTTACCATTGAAAATTGTTCTGTTTTTTTTTTTAACTTCCAAATTGAATAGGTTAAAAATGGAATATTTTATACTGACATAATACGTTAAAATATGTCAACCATATCATTTTTCACTGGTCTAGAATCGTATTGTAAAATCAATCACTGTTCAATTTTTAATGCTCAATTTCCGGTTCAAATTTTAAATTTACTTTCATTTCCCGATTTTTTCCAGGTCATGAGTCTGGCTCAATATATAGAATAACTATCATTGTTTTTGAAATATCAATTTTTCAGTTTTAACTCACGGGACAATAACTTTATTGCTTGAAAAATTTTCTACAAATCTGATTCTTTTTCATTGGTCTAGATATAATGATTATACTAAAAATAAAACATCGAGAAAAGGAGGTATAGGACAAACTAGGAACAATAATCGATTTTTCTGTAATATCTTACGACGCGCAAGTTATTCCCATTTAAATCATATAGAGTCAAGTCCCTCTTACTGAAACACTGATTTCTTATGTTCATAGCTTGGACAGAATTCCCTATTCCATAGTACCGCTCTTCAATCAAATAGTCCTTACGGGACGTTCAATCTCATTCTGGAGTGTCCTTTTGATAGTCCAAGTTTCATTAAAAAAACTTCCGCAATTTTCAAGATTATTATCGATGCGATTTAATTCTTGCAGACCAGCAGCAACGTATGACCTCATGCGAAAGTGGAATGTAAAATACTCAGGTCTTCGCAAAAAATATGTTGAAAATTATCTCACTGGCCTCATTGAAGGTAGATAAATTTGTCCTGTAAACGATACCGTATTATTTCGATTTTTTTCTTTTTGTCCGGTATTAAATTGAACTGGTATAGAAGGATGCATTCAAATTGACATACTTTTGACCAGTTGGCTTCCGCTTTTCGCCCGCGGTTTTTTGATTCCAAATTTCAGTAGGAGGTGCGACAAGAAGTCCACCGGAGGACTTCAGATGAACGTGCATCGGTAGCCGACTATCTCACCTGTATTTTGGCAATGTATAATAGACTAGATTCTCTTTTCACCAAGTCGAAAGAGATTCGCTTTGCACAATATAATCTTTTACCACGTCTTTAATTAACAATTCCACGTAACCACATAAATAGTTTTGCTCAATTAGAATGGTTGGCTGTCGCATCAGAGAAAAATGATAGGGTAGCTAGATCTTAAAAGCCTTTCCCAACTCCTGATCGGTCTCTTTAACTTAATTTGACTTATCGTGAAAGTAGATGCAAAAATCAGGAATGAGGAAGAGAAAGGATCAATATGCTGGAAGAGCAGCCCGAAAGTAGTATTAATTTGGAAGATCTAGATCTCAAGGTTAACACAAAGTCTAAGGATAAACCTAAGATCACACTACGTGAAGATACACCCCACAGAGACCCCAGATCCAATACAGCAAGTCGCGCAAACGCTTCAAACCTTTTTTTGCCACAGAATCGACTAAGGTAGCGAGAAATACGTAGCAGATCGACATGAAAGTTAAAAGTCTGAAAATTACAGTCTCAATATAGAACACATTCTAAACAGTAGAGAAGTTATCTCCGGAACTCTCACTTCCTCCTGAAGACAAGCCAAGTGTTGAGAATGTAGTTGACTTTGCAGTAGATCCCTTTCAGATGCCGAACAAAAATATACCACCACCAAAAAAGAATGTCTCGCCGCAATCTGGGCCTACGAGGGTAGTTCAATAAGTTCTTAGAATGAAGTATAAAAAACATTTTTTTTGGGTAAATTTTTTTTTATTTTTCAACATAATCTCCTTGGAGCTCTATACACTTGGTCAATCGCTTTTCAAGTTTTTTTAATCCTTCTAAAAAGTGCGTTTTCGGAAGTTCCTCAAAATAAGCACTTACAGAGGCAATGACGTCTTCGTTGTCTGGAAATCTCTGTCCACCGAGCCATTTTTTCAAGTTT
>NC_046664.1:134773493-134783973 GCF_010883055.1 Belonocnema kinseyi | reverse complement strand
GTGGCCTCAGCTAACTCACGCACTTTTAATCTTCTATCCTTCAACACCATATCGTGGATTTTATTGATGATTTCGGGAGTACTTGCTTCTACGGGTCTTCCTAAACGTGGTTCGTTACTTATTGATGTACGACCACGCTTAAATTCATTTACCCAGTTATAAACCGTTGCTAAGGCAGGGGCAGATGTGCCATGAACTGAGTCAAATTCATTTTTTATCTCATATGGAGTAAAACCCTATAAATGAAAATGTTTGATTACCGCTCTGAACTCGTTTTTTTCCATTTTTCTTAACGAACAATTTTTTTTTCAATTGGTTATAAAAACACGTAAACTCAGAAGATGTGGACTGTGACTGCACCATATATCTAGTCGGGAGTGGTGCTGACTGAAAACAGATGATTTGGAGCGATTCGCGCGCCATCTGTTGGTCATTCTAAGGACTTATTGAACTACCCTCGTATTAGAAGTTTCGAGCCTATCTGGAAGGTTGTCATTTCACAGTGATAACCGACCACAGTAGTCTAAAATGGTTACATAACTTCAGAAACCCCACGGGGAGGTTAGCCATGTAGGCTTTATCAGTTTTAGAGTATGATTATGTATACCATCAACCATCGTAAAGATAGTTCTCATCACGTACCTGCCACTTCGATGAGAATGTACGTGGATTCTGTCCAGAAAATTAATTTTGCTAGAGGTTTCACCCTTTCCTGATATATTAGGATATTCCTACCTCTATCAAGTTACCTCGTGAAATTTTCTACTGAGCAAATTGAGGATAATAAGCTTTATTATTATAGACCAGATCCAGTGATTTTGACTCTCGTACGCGACTCTCGTACTCAAAAAACTTATTTGCGAGTCGCAGCCAATTAATTTTGGCGAGAATGTTGTAGAGACGTAGCTAATTTGGTTATAAAGTGTGAATCATGTCACGCCTGTTAAGTTGATCAGAAATCTGCACCAGGATTTGTGGGCCAGCGTCTAATAAAGCAGCCTTGGATCATGGTAGCGGTAGATATTATGGGTCTGTTCCCCCTAATTGATGCCGGATATCAATATTTGATAGTGATTTAAGATCTGCTTACCAAGTGGGTTAAATATATTTCCTTACGAATAGGCACTGGCCATCAGGTATAGAGACTCCTTTAAAGAACTCGTTAAAGGCAGGTTGCGTGTACCTCAAGTCCTTTTGACCCACAACGGGACAGAAATCGTGAATAGCACTTTACGATCTCTTTCTCAAGAAGATGATATTTTCCACACTACTACTCGTATATATCTTCTCTACGCGAACCCCGTAGAACATGTGAATCACATTTTAAAAACGATGACAATTTCTTACATTGACGGTGATCATAAAATGTGGGATAGTCACCTCTCAGAATTCAGATTCGTCTACAATATTGTATATCTTTTCACCCTCAAGACGACTGCTGACTTTTTAAATTTCGACCGAGATCCTAAACCAACTAATTCCCCAATGAAACCCGAAGAAATCGATTATGACGTAGATCCGCAATATCCGGAATTATGGGCTTAAAGAATGCAAAATTTGCAAATCATGGTAGAGACTGGGTAATTAGGAATCTTGATAACACTTTTCAAAAACAATCACGGTATTATAACTTACACCATCGACAGTTAAAATTTCCTCGCAGGAACCTAAGGTTTCCCTTAGGTTTCAACCTAGCGTCCAGTAGTCCTTTCGAGTCAGCCCCTCGTCCATGTCGAGCATCCCTGAGCAAAATACCCCAATAGATCTTAAAGAGAAAATGATCGCCATCCAACAGGCCATGATCGCTGTGCTTGAAGAAGATGTAGCGGCCCTAGGCGCCCACATAGAAAAGAGGCGAAGGTACAATCAGAAGTTTAACGACTCAGGAGGATGTCCGACCGTAGAAGATCGTGGAAAGGAACGCGAACACTCAGGTTGGGCTTACGTCGACACCTACCGTCGCATCATCCGCGAAATATTAAGGGGACACGCAGGATTTATTGAAAATCTCTTTGATGCCCTTAGAACCGAGGAAGGAAAAGAGGAGAACCGTGTGAGAACTGCCTGGGAAGCCCGACAAGCACGAGAGGCCGCCATAAGGGAGGAGCAAGAGCTAAGACCACCGGTAGAAGTCATCGACGCACAGTGGGGAAAAAGTACATTTTTTGTTCAAAATACGATTCCGGCTGAACCTGTGAACCGATTTGGATTTTAAAAAAAAGCTGATAAAATTTCAAAGTAAGTTGTCGAGCCTGCGTTCTTAATTTAGTTTTTCAATTTTTTTTATAAATAAATAAATATGACAAAAAATGGCAATTTTTTCTAATTAACGTTTCCGATACTCATCAATAATAGAAAAATTCTTGTAATCGCCGACGTTTCATAGATTTACATTATATAAAGATGTTCCATCATGATACAATAAAAAAAATGTTATAAACAAATTATTTCTTGAAAATGTGTTTTCTATCATTTTCAATAATTTCACGTTTTTAAAAATTATATTGCCAGAAATTTGAATGGAAACAATGTTGTAATGAAAAAAATTTCTCCTAAGACTATTCTTGCTAATATTGTAAAAAAACATGATAAACAAATTCATTCTTCAGGCATTTGTCGTCAAAAAATTCGTTTTTTCTATGCCAATTTTTTTAATAAGAAACCTCATGATAATTTCAGAAAAATTCCTAATTTTTTAATAAATTTTAAGATTTTTTTAACTAATGTAATAAACAAATGTATTATTTGGGTATTTGTCGACGGAAAAACTCGTGTTTTAAAATGTCAGCCCCTTAAATTAGGAACTTTACGATAATTTTAGTAACTTTCATAATTAGTTGATTCATTTTATGTTTTTGTCAAACAAATTTAAATAAAAAATGCATTATTCGTGAATGTGTAGACATAAAAACTAATTTTTTTTAAAGATCAGTCCTTTTAATTTCAGAAAACAGTTTTTTTTCATTCAGTACCTACAGTTGGCGAACAAAAGAGTGTTTGAATACAATGAATAATTGAACAATAGACGTAATAATTGTTATAAAAAACTTCGATAACATATGAAATGTCGGGATAATCACGTGTCTGAAGAAAGTTTCTTTCTCAGAGTTAATAAGCTAATTCGCATACATTATGGTACCCGGCTTCACGAAGACATTATCTCATCTCCCTAAAACAAATAATTATGATTATTCTTGTTGTAAATTATTCATCTTTTAACAATCGTGAATTGCTATCATTTTCTACGATTAAATAGGTCCTCTTAAACAAATGCCAGTGTCATTTATCTCCGGTTAGGAAACGAAAACAACGCATGCTTTCTAAGTGATCTGTTGATCGGAAATTCTAGTAAAGACATAAGAATTCTATTGGATTACCTTCGCACGGCTAATTTGATAGATAGTGATCAACTCAATTTAACCAGGGAAATATTGTTACACTCTCTCTTGTTGACTCTCTTTCTCAAATTGAAATTCAGAATGCTTTCTTGATACATTTCCTCTGTATAAAAGACTACAAGAAACCAAGAGCGAGTGTCTTCCTTCCGAAAAAGTATGGCAGTTACAGAGTCTGAGGTAAGATTTGAATTGCAAGATTTGTGCGATCATACAGCGAAGTATATCTTGGAAATTCCAAATAATTTTCACCGGATATAGTGGAAGGGAAAAATTTCGTAATGAAATGTCAGTATAAATATGGTTGTGATGGCTTATCTGACCAGAGCGAATATAATCAAAAGTTCTGTGGAGCAGAAGAATCAGATGCCGAAATTGTTATGATGTCAATGGTGCCATTACGTAGACTTAAAACTTGTTTCCATAAAAATGTTACAAATTGTTCTCACTGTACAGAGCCCTTGACGATTTGGAAGGACAATAATCCTGGATCCACCAGATTCTGTAGGCTGCTCGTGTTTGAACATGCAACAGAAACTAAGGAACGAACCTCTACAGAAGTAGATTTAATTAAAGAAAAAATAAAAAAAACTCAAACATACAAAACTAAAAGTATCGAATAGTCGTTGTACCTTAACTGTCATTCATGAGTTCGCGTTGACTATGGTTGCCACATGTAACATTTGTGATGCGACACCATCCTAGATTAACTACTCACCTAAAGTTGCAGATAAACCAAAGAAGGTATGAAATTTCAGGTACTTGCTCTCTACATTGCACGCATGGATGCAATTGATGTAATTGATACGGCACATAAGCTATCGTTAAGGATTCTGCAAGTGGCAAGAAAAAACTAGCGAAGAGAAAGCGAAAATCCAAACTGAAAAACAGATTCCAAAAATGATAGACCATGACATAAAATGGAAGCCTGAATTCATATGTTCGCACTGAAAGTAGAACTTTCTTCAGACTCGTGAGTGTCCCGACTTTTCATATGTTATAAGATTTATTTATAACAAATACTAAGTGTATTATTCAATAATTTCTTGTATTCAAACCCTCTATTGTTGTCCAACTGTAAGTACTAAGTAAGAAAAAAGAACTTGTTTTCTGCAATCAAAAGGACTGATTTTGAAGAAAACTAATTTTTACGTCGCCAAATGCCCGAATAATGCAGTTTTGAATCAAAATTGTTCAACAAAAACATATAATTAATCACATGAAGTTCTTAATTAAAACGATTGGCATCGAAAAAACGAATTTTTTGTCAACAGATGCCCAAATAATGCATTTGTTTATTAAATTTGTTAAAAAAATGATAAATTTATGAACTAATTATGAATGTTGCTGAAATTAACATAAAGTTCTTAATTAAAAGGACTGACATGGAAAAAAACAAATTTTTTGTTAACAGATGCCCAATTAATGCATTTGTTTATTAAATTTGTTTAAAAAAATAAAATATATCAAATAGTAATGGATAACAACAATTTTTCTATTATTAACCCCCAAGACTAAGGGTGAACCCAATCTAGTATCAGACCTCTTACCATGATTCGAGACAATCCTCGAGTACCCGAAATGCTCTTGAATTCCAACATCCTGAAAGGAAGCTTCGTCCAGTTCTCCACCCAGAATCCCATCAAGACATTTGTTCAATTCTTTGCCCATAATCGCGTCAAGAAAACAGCCAAGTTTCCCATCCAGAAAGCGGCTAAGTTACCTTTTAAGAAATCAATCCCATTCCCATCAAGACATACTCACCTCAGTCGGTTATAGAGAATAAATGGCAACTTTATAAGCCGAAGATCACTAACCCGTTCCGCGAAGAATGCCGTAACTAATAAGGCCAGTCCCACGACTATCTGCAATGTGATCTCAAGACGCTTAGGGTGTTCTCTTTCGGCAGTGGAATACCGGGATATACGTGTATGACCTGCCCCAACTGTGGTAGTAAGTACTAGTGAAAAGAACTTGTATACGGCCAGGAGGAAGAATGAGTACATACCCCCTAAAATGTTAGTCGGATATATCGTCGTCGATATTGAATACGATGGAGATGAAGACATACTAGGCAGTCTGATAAGTCCCTGAAAAATGAAACACGGAGACGTTTTTTTGGCCAAAGTCGGTTTTATTTTTCAACATACTCTCCTTTTAGGTCGATACAGCGAGTCCAACGATTTTCTAACTTTTTGATACCGTCCGAAAAGTACTCGATCGGAAGGTCTCTAAAATACGCCTCAGTTTCAAATATGAGCTCCTCATTTTAGTAAAAACGCTTACCGGTCAGCCATCCCTTCAGGTTAGGGAACAAATAATAATCGCTGGGGGCCAGGTCTCGTGAATACGGTGGCTGAGGAACCAATTCGGAGCCGATTTCATGCAATTTTGTTTGTGCAACTAAGCATGAATGAACCCATGCTACTACCCTTTTGTCACACCATTCTTGCAACAATACCACAATGTTCATCCTCCTCCTTTCCACCTCTTCACATTCCTCCAACCAATGCTCCAATTTTTCATCCCCCTTCCCGCACAATTCACACATTCTTTTCTCTCTAGAAACCCAGAACCTATTATAATTCTACATGCAACCGTACCTCATTCTCGCTATAAGTTCCTGACTTCCTTGCCCTCCTTTGTTACACAAATATTGCATTCTCTCACTTAGCATAATCCACACACAGTTTCTGTTATACCTTGACTCTCTTATTCTCTCCTCTCCTTCTGCCTTCTCTTTCTCTATGCCATTCTTTTAAACCAACTCATCTACCGTACTTCCTTCCTCGTGCATTCTGCTAACTTCATCCATCTGCAATCCATTCGTTCTAAAATACCTTTCCCTTTCCACCTCCATCTTTGCACCACTACGTCTGTTCTCCTTCTCTCATCAACAATCCCTAACCAATTTACTTCCCCGCCTCTTCCAAAAACTTCTCTTCATATTTACATGCTCGACTCCCTGTTATAACCCCTAAGATCATTCTTGCTCTCTCCCTCCTGACAATATAGTTCGGCGTATTCCTTGTCAACCCCAGTATTCACTTTACATACCTCTCCTTTACCCTATTTCCCTCCTCACTTACCTTCCAACCCCACACCTCAACTCCGTAAAATAAGGCACTCATCACTAGCGAATCAAAAAATTTCATTCTTCTTTCAAAATCATCTGCGAACAATCTCTTCCCCAGGCTCCACACCTGCCTCATCATCACATTTGACCTGATCACTCTCCCTTATATATGACCATCCACTCTCCCATTTCTTCAAAACAGGAAGCCCAGGTACATAAACTCCTTCACCTCCTGTACCGCTTTTGCCTTCCACTTCCACTCCCCTCCCCCATCTCTCCCACCTCTTTTCCTGAACACCATAACCTTCGACTTGTCCGCATTTAACTCTAACTCTATCCACGACGTGTTGTAAGACGTAAATATTGTCAATAGTGCTCCTGCTCTCTCTAAAGCCCGCCTGCGTCTCCGGCAATATTCCTTTCTCCTCAACATTCTTTCACAGCCTATCTGCTAACACCATCGCGTATATCCCTTCCCCTCTATAATTTTTCTCACTACCCCCTTCAGCCTCTGCCTTACCTCTTGTGTGCCAAACAGCCACGCTTCGTTCTCTACCCCGTCAATCCTTGCTGCCTTCGAATTTTTCAACTTCCCTACCTGCTTCTCTATCACTTCGTCGTTCAGCAACTCTTTATCTCCCTTTCTGTTTCTTTTAATCCCCTCATCTCTCTTTCGAGCATCCGACCCCTGAAATGAATCCTTAAAGAGAAAATCTAAATACGTAATGCACTTTGCACGTCGGATCATACCAATTAATACTGAACCAAATCCTGCTCGGATCAGTTAGGGTAATTTTGGGCTCCAGGAGTTGATCAAATGGGTAAATTGCAGAGTAAGGAAGAAGAAATAACAATATATCATTTCTGGTGATAAAAGACGGTGAGAAAGGATGAAAACTGAAAATAACAGAATACCAATCTCCACTTATTCACACGGCCTGGATCCAGCACTCCGTTACCGCAGCGCTCAAGTAGTATGTTACGCAAATCAGCGAGGACATTCTCACTACTCTACACCTCCTCAGAGTAGAAGGTGTAGAAACAATTTTATTATTCACAAGACTATATTTTTCACTAGTGAGAAAATGGCGTCACACGATAAGTTATGAATATTTTAGTGACCTTCTTCTAATTAGGCTTGAATGATTTTGGGGTTAGAGGTTTCCAAGTTAAGATTGGACTTTTAAAAGTTTTTGTAAGTGAGTGAAGTTTGATTAATTTTGAAATTAAAATTATTATTGCCATTTACTTTCAAGGTTATAACCAGCCGTAAGTCATAAATAAATTAGCAATTTTAGGATTATGTCGAGAATGATTTCGAGAGCAATGTCCAATTAGACAGCTAATTGTTTCAAAATTTTTTCAATTCGGCACTCCTTGTCGATAAATTATTGTTGTTTTATTTAAGTTTCATTCGACTATGTTCTTTTTTTGTTTGTTTATAATATCGCTATACGAGATTTTGAACTTTCCGGTCTCGAGTGGTGAATCTTCAACGTCCCAACCACCTTACATTGCGTCATTTACTTAAGTCTGTCGCAACCTCCATCTTGGCGAGGATTCTTCTGTCTGGTGACCTTCAGATCACTTTTCTTCTGGCTTTTCATCCTGGATTCTCGTATCTTCTTTTTCTCTATGGCCGACGAAGATCCACGACATGTCTCTGGTAAAGATGGACCAAGGCAATTACCAGCTTTTTTATTGCAAAACTAGGTAATTTCGCCACCTTGTGTATATTATTTTATTCCTATCTGTTGATGCTGTTTCTCTTATCTCTTGTTTTGGGCTCATGAAATCAAAAACATCTGTTGTTTGAAGCCTGGACCTCCATTCTCCAACACTCGTAGGATGGTAATCCTTTTCTACGGTTTGACGAAGATATTGATTTCTTTTATTCGTATTATTTTTAGTCTTATTTTTTATTTTTACTTACTCCTTGGCTAAGTCATACTATTATATATTATTAAAAATGTGTCATAAGGACAACCGCAGGATTTAGCCGGGAGCGGGTGCTAATCTGAAAAATTGCACCCGCTTCCAGCGAAATCGCGGTAAAATGTCATGCCTCGAGTGGGCAACAGAAACATTTGTCGAGAATATTAAGTTCCAGTATATGCGGCACTTTCCATTCACGACAATTGACTCAATTTCCCTAGGAGCATTTAGAGGAGCGATATTACGGTGAATGCCGTAGGAGTGACAGAAATGGTAATAAATCACTCTTAGTGCCGCATTGTGCTTTGAATGTAGGTCGTTCCCACGTGAGTTGGACAACTAGATAGTATGTGAGCTAAATGCTCGGGGTGTATATGGCACGCCCTGCAGCTATAATCAGGAATGTATTGGCTCAAAATGTGACGACGGTATGTTAAGGTGGAAATGACACCGTCTTGGCATGCAAAAATGAAACCCTCCGTACCAGACTTCAATCCGGGCGATTTCAGGAAAGCAAACGTTAGCTCACAAGACATTGACTGATCCCTCACATTTCTGTGGAAGATACCGTGCATCCTCTTATCGAGGAGCTGTTCACGAAAATTTTCTCTTGTCCTTTCTTAATCTGGGCTTTCAGGAGTGAGCACTCGAGATAGATAGGATTTGATGCATTTTGCTCAACCCTAATACTGAAGTCAAGTCCGAGTGTTTCAGCAGCCTCCTCCGCTGCTTTGTACAGAAATGCTCCTTTGCCCACTTCTTCGTGATTCTTGACCATTTTAAGAAGAGGGTCTCTTCCATTTGCAACTCTATGTGCTGTACCCAGAATAATCCTGTTGTGAAGGCATTCAATATTCCGCGAACCCCTTGATGGCGTAAGATGTACAGTTGCGGAACGGAAGACTTAAGATGCATGCTTTTGTTCATGTGCATAACCATTCTTGTCCCGATATCAAGAGATCTGAGCTCGTTCTTCGTCCATGGAACTACTCCAAATGAATAGAGTAGTACCGGGATGGCAAGCATGGTCGTTGCAGATACTTTGTTCCTCGCCGAAAGTTCAGAAGACCAAATCTGTCGGATAAGACGTTTCTATCTGCTTCGGAGAGTATCCTTTATAGATATCATATCCTGAATGCGGCTCTGTGGCACGCTGAGGTATGTATATGTCTCTCCAGCGCAAAGGTGCCGTATGGCGCTTCTATCAACGAGCTCAGGATCTTCAGGGATGCCATTAAGTTTTCCTCGCTTCAAATAAACCTTGGCGCATTTGTCTAACCCAGATTCCATTCCAATTTCCTTATTATATCGTTCGACAATCCCGAGAGCTATATGCAGTTGCTCTGTGTTTTTAGCATAGATGTTAAGATTGTCCATGTACAATACATGAGTGACCTTGTACTTTTGATCTGCAGGTTTGCCGCACAAGTACCCGTCGGAATGGCGCAGTGCTAGAGATAGTGGCAATAATGTAAGGCAAAAGAGGAGTGGGCTCATGGTGTCGCCCTGAAAGACACCTCTCTGAAACGTGACCTTGCTAGTTCTCACACGTTTTTTGCCAGATGAGATCGTGAATCTGGTTTTCCAAAGTGGCATCAATCTCTCTATGAACCCAACTATTTGCGGATGAACCTTTAAGATTTCCAAAAGACAGATGACAAGTCTATGGGAGGTCGTATCGAAAGCTTTCCGATAATAAATCCAGACCATCGATAGGTCACGCTGGTAGAATGCTGCATCTTTGCAGACACACCTATCGATGAGCAGGTTCTCCCGACATCCGGCTACGCCTTTCTTTGAGCCTCGTTGTTGGGCATTCTTCATCAGGTGTTATGAGGGCAACACGTAACTCCTTGAAGCTCTTTATATTTTCTGAGTCTTCGTCCAGTCTATCCTGAACTTCATAGACTTCTCTCCAAAATACTTCGACCTCCTCTGTTTTGATTGGGTATTCGACAGTAACTGGAGGGTCTTGGAAGAGTCGAGATGGGTCAGAGAGAATCTGTTGATTTTCTCTGACCCATCTCTCCCTCCGCTTTAGACTTCTCTTTTCGTCAGATAGTATCCGTATTCT
>NC_046664.1:134745737-134773393 GCF_010883055.1 Belonocnema kinseyi | reverse complement strand
GCACCAGCTGACAAAAACATCATATCCAAGGAGAATGAAAAGAAAGAGAGGTATCGAGACCTTATAAGGGAGTTGCAACGATTGTACCCGGAATATTCTGTTTAACTGATCGTCCTTATTATCGGCGCTCTTGGAGGTGCTAAGCTTTCACTTGCTAATGGCCTATCTTTATGGCAAGTTGATGCATTTGTCTTTTGTTCTTATGACCAACCGTTGGTTTTGTTTTACGGTTCGCATCGGCCAAAGCTCTCGCAGCACATACACACAATAATTGATAGCCCAGAGGTCGGATTCTCCGGAAAAATGTCCACGAAGCTCGTCATCCATTTCAGCCAGATCTTTAGGCTTGAGAGAATCCTTGGTGTTGATGTTTCTCTGGGTCGTAAAGCATCGCTCTTCATCTATTGGATGCCTGCCCGCGGTTGGTCTTAGTGTCGCCTCTCTTTCTTTGTTGCCGGCTTGTTCTAGCTGTGGTAGAGTAGGCGTTCCGCTTACATAGCCCCTTTTACGGAGTAGTTCAGCATGGTTTCGCAGACGCTGCTGCGAAAAGTGCGATAGCTCCGTGTGTTTCTCGCACCACAGAGCATGCAGCCGTGCCATGTAACCCCGCTCACGGGTCACACTCGCATCGTAGCAGTCTATCAAGTCGTGATTCAGTTGCTCCGTCCACCCAAAGGTCACGAGATCCCGCCGATCCATCGCATTGAATCCATTTTCATTGGCTCCCCCAGCTCTAGGTTGGTCGGCATTGTTGGCCGACCCATTGTCGGGAGCCATTCGCGTTCTGTTGTTTTGAACCGCACTTACTACAACTATGTTTGGTGTTGTCATTGCTGTTCCCACGAGAAGCTAGGGTAAGGGGTTCGTCCATCCTTGTAGAGACCCGCATGCTTGGATACGGCTGCTTACGGCTGCTTACGGCTGCTATGTAAGCGGAACGCCTAATCTACCACAGCTAGAACAAGCCGGCAACAGAGAAAGATAGGCGACACTAAGACCAACCTCGGGCAGGCATCCAATAGATGAAGAGCGGTGCTTTGCGACCCGAAGAAACATCAACACCAAGGTTTCTCTCAAGCCTAAAGATCTGGCTGAAATGGATGACGAGCTTCGTGGACATTTTTACAGAGAATCCGACCTCTGGGCTATCAATTATTGTGTGTATAATGCAGCGAGAGTTTTGGCCGATGCGAACCGTAACACAAAACCAACAGCTGATTATAAGACCAAAAGACGAATGCATCAACTTGCCGTAAAGATAGGGTGGGCAAGACAGTACGCGTCGCTCAGTCAGTGTGTGATTGACTACATCACATCTGGCAGGAATTTTACCGCCAAGGTTCGAAAGTTCGCGCGCGAACTCCCTACCCGTTATCACACACTTAACAAGTCAAAGCTGCTGACCCTCAGACAGGATATTTTTGAGAGAATACGGATAGTATCTGACGCTAAGATAAGTCTAGAGCGAAGGGAGAGGTGGGTCAGAGAAAATTAACAGTTTCTCTCTGACCCATCTCGACTCTTCCAGTACCCTCCAGTTACTGTCGAACACCCACCCAAACTAGAGGAGGTCGAAGTATTTTGGATAGAAGGCTACGAAGTTCTGCATAGACTGGACGAAGACTCAGAAAATATAAAGAGCTTCAAGGAGTTATGTGTTGCCCTCGTAACACCTAATAAAGAATGCCCACCCATCACAAAAGAGGAGGTGAAAAAAGTATAAAGAGGGATGAAGAACTATTCCGCACCGGGACCAGATTGTATCAGTACCTTCTGGTGGAAGAAGTTTTCTTCAGACCATCAGCATTTTGCCCGTATTTTCACCTCATATTTGAAGTCGGAAGAACCGATTCCAGAGTGGTTGGTGGAAGGGCGCACAATACTTCTCCCGAAAATAGGCAACTTAACTGACCTTAAGAATTACAGGCCAATAACTTGTCGGAACACGCTTTATAAGGTATTCACAGCTATTCTAAATGATAGGATTGTTCGGGCAATTGAACCTGTGTGGCAAGAAATGTATGAACAACGAGGCTCAAAGAAAGGCGCAGCCGGATGTCGGGAGAACCTGCTCATCGATAGATGTGTCTGCAAAGATGCAGCATTCTACCAGCGTGACCTATCGATGGCCTGGATTGATTATCGGAAAGCTTTCGATTCGACATCCTATAGACTTATCATCTGTCTTTTGGAAATCTTAAAGGTTCATCTGCAAATAGTTGGGTGCATTGAGAGATGGATGCCGCTTAGGAAAACCAGATTTACTATCTCATCTGGAAAAAATCGTGTGACAACTAACAAGGTCACCTTTCAGAGAGGTGTCTTTCTGGGCGATACCATGAGCCAACTCCTCTTTTGCCTTACATTATTGCCACTATCTCTAGCACTACGCCATTCCGACGGGTACTTGTGCAGAAAACCTGCAGATCGAAAGTACAAGGTCACTCACGTATTTTACATGGACGATCTTAACTTCTATGCTAAAAACAGAGAGCAACTGCATCTAGCTCTGGGGATTGTCGAACGATATACTAAGGAAATTGGAATGAAATTTGGGTTAGACAAATGCGCCAAGGTTTATTTGAAGCGAGGAAAACTTAATGGAATCCCTGAAGATCCTAAGCTTGTTGATAGAAGCGCCATACGACACCTTTGCGCTGGAGAGACTAATGCATACCTGGGCGTGCCACAGAGCCGCATTCAGGATGTGACATCTATAAGGCATTCTCTCCGAAGCAGATACAAACGTCTCCTCCGACAGATTTGGTCTTCCGAACTGTCGGCGAGGAACGAAGTATCTGCAACGAACATGCTTGCCATCCCGGTACTACTCTATTCATTTGGAGTAGTTCCATGGACGAAGATCGAGCTCAGATCTCTTGATATCGGGGCATGAAAAGTTTTGCAGTAAATCTAATCTAGCCACGTTTACATAGTTTTTAGATCTCGGTGCATGTCATTGTTTCCAACGTTCTGGAAATATCGTTCTCGGGTGTTCGGCGTGCGATATCCCATAGTAAATGACGCGGATCACTTTACCCAAAAAAGTAAGCGACGCCCACTCTGTCATCCGACATTCTCCTTAATCGGCCGCAGAAAGAATACGGTCAGTATGCAAAATCGTCTTTTACGTTCGATCTATGGGAATCGAGAGGAGACTTCTACAAAACCCTGGCGAGAAAAACTTTTCGCTGTGTTCACAACAGTTACACAATTTTATTTTTGGATGACACTTATTACATGCGTATTTATATAAAAGTAGATTTTAACTTACTATACAACTCCCAGTTTACAATTGGAGCTACACTAATTCCACAGTTAAAGACATCTTGATCCGGGTAGGCTAAAGCATGTGCAGCTACGAAACCGCCATAACTCCATCCCCAAATGGCAACGCGCCGCTTGTCTACGAAGTGCAATGAGTCTCGGAGATACCTGCCGTCAAAGATTTGGAAGAAGATGATAGGTTTAAATTATACATGTATTTATATAGGTAATTAGTAAATTAAATTACTCTGTAACTTCCAGCTGATCGGCGACTTCTACTGTTCCCAGTCGGTGGTAAACTTCGTGCATCAATTCGTAACCTTGACCACCGCTACCTCGGCCATCGATTTCGACGACTATCATATTTCTTTCACTTGCCAAAACAGTTCCCCAATCAATTTTGAACATGTCACTTACTGACTGCGACCCAGGTGCGCCATTCCTATTTTTTGAAACCAATAGTAATAATTAAATGCATTATTAAAACATTTTTTTTAGCTTCTATATTAAATCTCATATAAAAACGAAATCTGCATGTGAATGGCTTCCCTGTCATCCTAATGTTCTCAGTAATGGTTTTCAATGTTGAATTTTTATGTAGCATAATTAAAATGCAAATACGCTGTTTCCCAACAAGAGAATTCCACACAAGATCCCAACGGGATCTTTTAGGTTAATTTTGCCATCTCTAGAATGCATGATAATCTCCGCATTTCCTACTGTGGGAATTATAAAAGATATATTGTCCCAGTCACGGCGATTTATTAGACTCAAAAAACGGGATACAAGTTTCCGGCCGCTCGGTATATATTTTTTTCTGATTTTTGGCAAATGTCATCTAAATATTATCTTGTTGTGCGGACGAGAGCCGGATTTTCAAAAAATGTTTATATTTTGTTTGGTAATCAAAAATGAAAGCATAAAAGCAGTGAACCAGAGGAGGCATATATCTCGTGCCGAGTCCAATCAGTCGGAACGAATAATACTTACATTTGTATCAGGATGCAGGCCGGTTACAAAAACTAAATCTATGAAAGCATGTCCTGATTAAATTTGAATTGGAAGAATTAGTTTAAAAGTGAAAAGAAAGTACAGGAAGTGAAAAGAAGGAACAGCGTAAAGGAAGGATTACGAAGAAATAAGGAAGGATTTTAAGTTGATGTGTAAGAAGCAAGAAAAAGAAGAGGAGAAAGACCTGGAAGAGGAGTTGAGGAATCTTAAGATAGAAGGGGACGTGCGGAAGATAATTAAGAGGGTTAGGAAACGTACGATAGAGATAAGTGAGCAAATAGGGAGGGTGGAATGGAGGGAATTTTTTAAAGATTCATTTTAGGGATGAGAAACATCGAAGAGAGATGAGGGGATTGGACGAAAGAGGGACCTAGATGGAGAGATGCTTAAAGACCTGGAGAGTACAGGAGGTAAAAGAGTCTGTGTACAGACTGATGATGATGACTGAGACAGATGACTTTTCAAGGAGAATGAAATTGTTCGATGCACTAGAGATGAGCCTTTCATTTTATGGAATGGAGGTGTGGATGTGGTAGATAAGCTTCGAAGTAAATAAAATGCAGTCATGATATATTGTCAGTAGAGAGAAAGAAAGAACGAGTTTAGGGATTATAGCGGGGAGTCGAGCGTGTAATCCTACTTACATCCTATGCCCTACCCTCATACTTCAGACACACCTTCTACATAAACTACGTAACATCTTCTCATCACCTGTCACCGCACATGTTCTCACTGCCGCCACCAACATGCAAGTCCATATTAAGTATAGAATTTTCCCTAAAATAAGCATGCAAAGGGTAAGGAAATGTAGGTCTGGAGACTCTAGATTGAGCTATGAACAAATATGCACATAAGCTATAACAATTTATTTAGGTGAAAGAAAACTCAGGTCTATATAAACATGGAATATAAGAAAATTGTAGTGAGTAAGAGGAACTATCAAATTGAAACAGACCCTTCAGAGATGTTCTGAATCCAGATTGGAATCGTTAGTACATACCGATGTATTTTGTGCAGGTTGACTTTTCGGAGTCATTAGGTACCATTTCTCAGAACTGTGAAGTCTAGCATGGCTAATTACAGAGAGGAAAATACTGAAGGATAACTTTCGCCCTTGGTTAATTATAACAAAATGACTCCTAGTGTATTTATTACTGTTTCTGAAGAAATGATAATTACTTGGAGACAGGATAGGTCTCTTCATTAGATGTTGATCGTCAAAAGAAGCTCGAAAAGCCTTATCTTGTCATGTTTATCTATTTCAGATAATTGCCGTGCTAAAAGTGTGTCAAAACATGGAATCAATCAGGAATCAGAAACAGAAAGTGTTGAGGAGGTTAATAAATACAAGCGAGCAAGCTTTAAGGCGTTTTTTCGAAATTTTAGTTACAAAATTTTGAACTAAAACCAATCTTTTTGCTTTTGCCGCTTTTATTAAAAGCTATTCGCATCCCATTATTTATAATCATTCAGGAGAAACCATATGTCGTTCTGGTCAAAAGCTTAATAATTAGAAAAAATATCATACGCAATTTCATGAAAGCTAATTCTTTTTCACTTTAAAATTACATAATTAATTAGAATTGTCCTTTCAGGTACAAAAAGCTGAAAAATGTAAAATAAGATTCGTAATAAGTGCCATGTTGGGTCCGCCATTTTTAATTTTTAAAACCTTAAAGATTCGCAAAATTTTATTATTGGTAAGATTCGTAATCAGCATCCTGAAAACTCTCTGAGTACAGAGTTTCGCAAACGCTCATACATTTTTGTGACTATCAGACACTCGTACACTGTTTGTAGATTGAAGGCAGCATTTGACACAGTTCAGAGGAGAGTATAATGGGTAGCTATGGAAGAGAGAGGAGTAAACGCAGGTCTTACAGAGAGGATAAAAACAATATTTGTGGATACTTGTAGCGCATTTGTTTATCCTGCACTGGTGTAGAGTAAGAGCACTCCGATTGCTCCGTCTTACTTCTTCTTATTTATTTCTTCTCACTCCGACCTACGTCGGTGCAGATAGCAGTGCACCAGTGTAGGATAACCGAATACGCTATTGGATA
Source organism: Belonocnema kinseyi (assembly GCF_010883055.1). Taxonomy (NCBI): domain Eukaryota; kingdom Metazoa; phylum Arthropoda; class Insecta; order Hymenoptera; family Cynipidae; genus Belonocnema; species Belonocnema kinseyi. The sequence continues at coordinate 134,767,052 of NC_046664.1, read as the reverse complement.
AAGGTGAAGGTAGCAGATAAAAAATGTCAGGAATTCTGGACAGGAAGGAGGCTCAGGTAAGGGTGTCCATTCGGGCAGTATACGATTCGCTCCCGAGCTTCACAGGTAGGCTCTGGCTGAGAGGGGCAAACGTCCAGCCAAGTATAGTGACGCTAGGCCATCATATCGAGTTATGTATCACTACTTCGAAATCTACAACGAAATTAGTTGGTTCTAAAACTGAACCTCTGTCAGTGCCCATTTTGCAAAGAGCAGAAAAACATTGTTGATACGTGGAAGTTTTTTTTATTTTTCAACAAACAGTAAACAAGTGCAACATAATGTCCATTTAAAAAGTCATGCAGTGTGAAAAGTTTAGTGAAAAATTTAATAGAATAATTAAATGTACCATTAATGCACAAATACTTTAAAAGGATAAATAATTTAAAATTTTTCTCAGTTGTAATATTTACAAAATTTTCAGTCTCATTATTTAACGTTACAAAATCCTCACCGAATGTAGTTTGAAAATCCAAATTGCTAATTACGTGTTACGTCTGCTTCAAATATTTAGGAAGGCTTGGAATTAATTTAGGTGTAGCTCTATAAACAGCTAATTTAATAGTTTTTACATCATCTACTTGTAATTGTTTAGGATTTTCATCTACACTGTCAAACACATTTTTTGAATAATAGGTTAATGTACTACAGTGTATCTTAAAAATGTAGAACGCGGAAAATGAAAAGGGCGGGGAGAGAAGGGCTGTACTTTGCTGGACTGACTGTCGAAGTCCGTGCAGTAAAAGGGGACGTTCGCTCCCCTCAGCCGGTGGCTACCTGTAAAGGCCAGGAGCGAAATGTCAATCAACCGTCCGTTGTGCCCACTTTTATTTAGTATAATTTTTGCATATTTAGAGGGTAAGTTGAAGAGGAAAGGGAAAGGGGGTACAATATTAGAAACAAGCAAAGTGTATTCACTAGCATATGCAGATGATATATTGCTAGTAGCCGATGATAAAAAAGGTATTAATCTGTTGATGAAAGTCCTCAAAGACTATGTGAAAGACAAATGTTTAACCTAGTGCTACCTAGGGTGTGTTTTCGAAACAAGAGGAGGAAGCGAGCTGCAAGTGAGAATAGATTAGAATGCACGAGTTAAGTAATGGGAGAAGAAGGTCCAGGGACGACTGAAAGATAAAAACACGAGAATAGGTCGAGAAAAAATTGTGGTCAGACTTCGAAGAGAAACTGAGAAGGGGAGCGGCAAGAAAAATTACACAAGCGTGTACCTGGAAATAGAGGAAGAGATGAAAAAAGGCAAGGGGAGGAGAGATGAAACAAGATTCCAGATTCGAGGTACAACAGCTAGTATAGATTGGTTAACAGGCAGGGGGAACTAGAGTACCTGAAGCAGATTAAGAAGGAGAGCAAATGGAATAAAGTAGTGAGATTCAGACTGGGAGAAGGTGTGATAGCATGTAGGTATTGGATATTTGAATAAGAGAATGTGTGTAGAGTATGTAGGCATGAGCAGAAAACATAGCTGCATGTGCTAGATAGGTGTACAGATGAAGAAGAGGAGGGCAGTACAGAAAAGATAATTAAATCGATTCTAAATAAAACTGGCCACGGGGGGGGGGGAATATATGAAGAAACTGGAAGATCTAAGAGAGAGAGAGAGAGCTAGTACAACAGGGTAGGGAAAGAAGGCCTAAAAAAAGGATAAGTTTAAAAATCCATGTTTTAATGCACTAAACCTTCGCGTGACAAAATAATTCTTTAACTTTCGAATTCTACGGGAAAAAACTACATAAGAAAGTGTCAATGATAGTTTCGATATCGCTGCGGAAAGTAGTGAAAGATTTGGGGATTGTAATTTTTAAAGCTCATCTGATATTGATGCAAGCAGTTAGCGTTCGCGTATCTTTATTACAGATGGATCTGAAGGTCGCATCTATTTGCTGAGCATCGAAATTTCTCTCTTAGCTGTATGTTCGGTAGGGTTGTTTTCATTGAAATCAAAATTAAAATGTATAGTTGTTGGAAATTCTTATAGTTTTTATTTTCAATATTTTAAATAACGTTTGAGTGTACACCTATATGCAGGAGTAATTCCAACGTTATTTGCTTCATCTACACATGCTCAAAGTATTGGCACACGACACATCCCGCACCGCTGCTGGCATGATTATAGTTATTAGTAAATATCTTTCCTTTATTCTCTTTCTTACTACTTTAGATATTTCTGCTCAGTATCAGTCCCACTGAGATAGCTACGCATTGCAGTCTTTTCGAAGAAAAATGTAAGATTGCAGAGTGTAAAAACGGCCAGAAGATGGTCGAAGATCCGCTAAATATTAAAAAAACTAGTGATATTGAACTTTTTCTGTATTAAACCTGGAACAGCAAATCTAAAAGAAAGTTGAATAAGTTTCGTTGAGACATAAATAAAAGGCCGCTCTTTTGAATTGCCTTTTCCAGTGAATATTCATGATGAAAAGATTGACCAAAGATAAAGCTAGAGACGATCAGCAGTTCAACGACCGACCATATAATCGAACACACACCCTAGGTAGCAAAATCCATCCACCACTTCCGTCACGACACTTTTCATCTTCCATTCGTACTCTAATCTGCCCCTTTGACTCCTGAAGCTCATCAATTTTGGTCTTGCTCACATTCACTGTTAAACATTTGTCTCTCACATAGTCTTCGAAGACTTTCATAAACAGATTAATACCTTTTGTATCATTGGCTACTAGCAATATATCATCTGCATATGCTAGTGAATACACTTTGCTTGTTTCTAATGTTGTACCCCCTTTCCTTTTCCTCTTCAACTTAACATCTAAATATGCCAGAATAATACTTAATAAAAGTGGGCACAACGGACGGGTGATTGACATTTCGCTCCCAACCTTCACAGGTAGCCACCGGCTGAGGGGAGCGAACGTCCACTTATACTGCACCGACTTAGACAGTCAGTCCAGCAAAGTACAGCCCTTCTCTCCCCGCCCTTTTCATTTTCCGCATTCTTCATTTTTAAGATACACTGTAGTGCATTAACTAGCCGTTAAAAACATCCATCCACCCACCCTGTATTTCTAAGACCGATCGCTCTTATCGCCTTACTTGTCTCGCATCGCCTCGCCTGGCACACATGTACCTACTTTCTCGCTTTGCCTCACATTGCCAAGCTTTACCTCCGCAGCAAATATTTAATACTCATCTGTTATTTGGAATGTTTATATTTTGTTTATAAATAGTTTCTCTCCTATTTACAATAGTTCCTTCCCCACTCCTGTCCAGCTTTCTATCTCTTCTTCTTCATATTACGCAACCACCCATTCACCTATGATACTGCACTTTTCATAAATTATGGCACTAAAAATAATTGGCAAAACCTTATTGTAGGTTTTGGAGAATATTCTAAATATTGAGATATTAAATTCTGAAATATTTAATAATTAAATATTAATTTTAAATTAAAAGAACCTTTGCCGGCAACTAAAAATTACACAGCCACACAAACAAACAAAATTTTGCGGATCTGGTAACAAGACACACGTATTCCAAATGATTTTGGGGCGCTGAATTTAAATTCGGTATCAAAAATCGCCCATCACGTCATGGTTAAGCCATAACCTCAAAAAATGACGAAAAATCATGCACTGAGTTAAATAAATTTCAAAATAATGCCAGTGATGCAAATTTTCACTTCAAAAACATATCGACAACTGTGAAGGATCAACCCTTGCCTGATACCAACTTATTTAACATAACTTTACCCAACAGAACCTGACCTCACCTAACCTGAATTAACAGAAATTTATTCAACTAAACGTAAAGCTCTGGAAGCATATTTTTCCAGTAGCAAATGTGTGCTACATCGAATGGGTCAACTCGAGCCTAACCTAGAAATAAATCTAACCTAGCCTAACCTAACCTAATCTAACGAAACACAATTAAATTGATTGTGTTGTCCCGTTGTGTTTGCGGTACCGTTTTGTTCAGCTTCGGCTTAATCTACATAGAGGTTTAACCTATCCTAACCTAACAAAACCTGACCTAACCTAACCGATTACGCTGGCAACCCTGTTCTTGCGTACTTTCATATTTTGACATTAATAGCAGTAAATGTCTGGAGTTTCGTAATCGCTTGTTGCTAGCATTATTCGCTTGTGCCTATAACCAGGGCACCTCCACGTGGTGACGGTAGGCAACGGATCCACATTGGCTGAGTCCCTGGGTAAACAGCACCAAGAAACAAAATGGGTTCCTCACGTCATTTGCAATTCCTGCAGACTTATGTTGTATCATCTAAAAAATTCAAACAACGAAAAGCACCGCAAGTATTCTACACCAACCACATGGAAAAAACCCGTTATTGCGAAGGACTGCTACTTTTGCATGAATTCCATCAAAGGGTTCAACGCCAAAAATAAAAATAACATTTCGTACCTTTATGTGTGCACAGTCACAAGAGCAATTAAAATCAATAAAAATGCACGACAGACTGATTTAAGCGCTTTAGAAGATGATAGAATGGAAGTTGAAAGTCAACGTCATGGAGACGGTAGTGAAACCAGTGATCAAACAGAAAATAGTTCTGATGATTCCGATGAAAATGACGGAAAAGATGACGAATATGGCGTGCATAAAATGAAATTGAAGGTTCCAATAACTAAATGATTTTATTAGAGATCTTGGATTACCGAAAGACGGCGCTGAATTTGCCGCTTCATTTCTAAAAAGAAGAAATCTTCTAGAGCCAAACATAAAAGTTTTATTCTATCGCGATAGGGACAAAGAATTCAGAAAGTTTTTCGTTAAAGACGAAGAGACGTCTTTAGTGTACTGTACTGACGTTAACGGACTAATGAACCACTTGAAGAAAAATGTGTACAGAGACGAAGAATGGCGACTTTTCATTGATTCGTCAAAACGCAGCATTAAGGCTGTTTTACTGCATAACACGAATACTTACGCTCCTATCCCTATAGCTCACTCAACGGTCATCAAAGAAGAATATAACAATGTTAAAATACTTTTTGAAAAAGTTAATTACACGAATCATAAATGGCAAATATGTGGTGATCTCAAAATCATAACAATAATATTAGGCCAACAATCGGATTTCACGAGAGAGCCATGCTTTATATGCCTGTGGAATAACAGAGATCGAACCAATCATTACAGCAAAAAACATTGGCCTTCAATAGATTCATTCAAACCTGGTTCTCATAATATCATCAACCAAAGCCTCGTTGATCCAGAAAAAATTTTACTACTACCCCTCCACATAAAGCTTGGGCTCATGAAACAATATGTCAGGGCGTTAGACAAAAATGGACAATGCTATAAGACATATCCCTTAAATTCCCTAATGTTTCAGACGCTAAATTGAAAGAAGGAGTCTTTGATGGACCACAGATTCGAATATTGGCAAGAGATACTCATTTCGTGAGCGATATGACGAAAATTGAAATGGACGCTTGAGAAAGTTTTAAAGCAGTAAACGCAAATTTCCTCGGTAACAAAAAAAGTCCAGACTACGAGAATATTGTTCCGAAAATGATAAGAAACTACAAAAAGTTAGGCTGCTTGATGAATTTAAAAATTCACTTTCTAGATACCCATCTGGATAAGTTTCCAGAAAATGTTGGTGATTTCAGCGAAGAACAAGGGGAACGTTTTCATCAAGACATAAAAGTGACGGAGCAACGATATCAGGGTAGATGGGACGAGGTCATGATGGCTAATTTTTGCTGGATGTTGGAAAGGGAAACGAATGTAGGTCTTAAATGTAAGCGTAACCCTTTGCATCGTTCCTTCGAAGAAAAAAGGACACGTTATAGCAGGCAGAAAATAGACTGAAGTTGGTCTATAAATCAATTTAATTACGATAAAAAGCAAGATAAAATGTAAACACGAAAGATAGTATAAATATATCCCTTAAGTCTAAGAAAAGCAGAGAGAAAAAATTTTTGAATGAAACTCTTGTTCATTTGCATGTTTGAGTTGCAGTTCTACATTTTAATTGATACAGACATTATCAGGTTAATTGAAATGGGGTCAATTCTACTTGTAGTTCTAAGTTTCTTCAAATGGGCAATGTGCGTCTAAATTTTTAACCACCTGTAGTACAGTGAAATGAATTTTATTGTGTTACAACGGGAACACTTAAGTTAAGTTGTGTTGCGTTAAGCAAAATTTCGTTAAGTTCTGTTAAGTTAGATTCATTTGTAGGTTAAGATCGAGTTAACCTATTAAATATAGCACACATTTAAGACTGAGAATCGTACGCTTACATAGCTACACGTGTGGTTGAATTTCATTCGGCTAGGTTAGGTTAGGTCAGGTTTATTAGGTTAGGATAGGTTAAACCTCTATGTAGGTTAAGCCGAAGCTGAATGAAATGGTACCGCAAACCCAACGGGACAACACAATGAGTTTAATTGTGTTACGTGAAATTAAGTTAGGTTTGGTTAGGTTAGGTCATGTTTTTTTAGGTTAGGATGGGTTTGACCTCTTTTCAGGTTAAGCCCAAGCTGATTCAAACGGTACAGCAAACACAACGGGACAACACAATCAGTTTAATTGTGTTTCGTGAGGTTAGGTTAGGTTAGGCTAGGTTAGATTTATTTCTAGGTTAGGCTCGAGTAGAACCATTCGATGTAGCACACATTTGCTACTGGGAAAATATGCTTCCAGAGCTTTACGTGTAGTTGAATAAATTTCTGTTCATTCAGGTTAGGTGAGGTCAGGTTCTGTTGGGTAAAGTTATGTTAAATAAGTTGATATCAGGCAAGGGTTGATCCTTCACAGTTGTCGACATGTTTTCGAAGTGAAAATTTGCATCACTGGTATTATTTTGAAATTTATTTGCCTCAGTGCATGATTTTTCGTCATTTTTTGAGGTTATGGCTCAACCATGACGTGATGGGTGATTTTTGATACCTAATTTGAATTCAGCGTCCTAAAATCCATAGGAATACGTGTGTCTTGTTACTAGATCCGCACACTTTTTTTTGTTTGTGTGGCTGTGTAATTTTGGTTGCCGGCAAAGAGTCTTTCAATTTAAAATTAATATTTAAGTATTTAATATTTCAGCATTTAATATCTCAATATTTAGAATATTCTCCAAGACCCACAATAAGGTTTTGCTATTTATTTTTATTGCCATATTTGATGAAAAGTGCACTATCATAGGTGAATGGGTGGTTGCGTAATATGAAGAAGAAGAGATGGGAAGCCGGACAGGAGTGGGGAAGGAAATATTGTAAATAGGCAAGAAACTATTTATAAATAAAATATAAACATTCCAAATAGCAGATGAGTATTAAATATTTTCTACGGAGGTAAAGTTTGGTAATGTGAGTCAAAGCGAGAAAGTAGGAACATGTGTGCCAGGCGAGGCGATGCGAGGCAGTTACGGCGATAAGAGCGATCAGCCTTAGAAATACAGGGTGGATGGATGGAAGTTTTTAACGGCTACACTTAAAACAATTCTGTACCAAATAAAAGTGTATAATATTCAACTTTTGAGGGTCAGCAGGCTGAAAAATAAATGTTTGACTCTTTATCCATTTATGCTCTAATTGATTCGATTGTTGAGCTTATTTTACTTAGTGTAGTCTATTTTCAAGCTGATCCGCGCTCAATAATCCACATTGCCTTGAGTCCACTTTTCTCATTAGATTACTTTTTCTTCGCATGGTAATTTCAAGATAATACTACGATAAATATGGCAGTCTCATCCACCAGGCGTGATCATTCCCTCGGGCTTTAGGATGGGACTCTACTTTCCATAACATAATTTTAACACTCGTGATCTGCTATCGTTTATTTTGATTTGACGTTTCATCTAAATAAAGCACTATTACATTACATCGGTAGCCATTAAGGTAGGGCGAAACAATTGGGCTCATCGATTAAATATTTTTAAATTCAATGAATGAAAATAAATGAACGTATTTTTGCTGATCTTGTTTAAAAATAGTTCAAGTTTGAGGGCTCGTAAAAAATAAAATAAAATTTTGCTTAAAAACTTTAAAATATGTAAGTACTTTCTTAGAAAATTTTCAGTAATATTGAAATTAAAATTAATGATGAAGAACAGGAATGGTAAATAATGAAACCTTAATAATTGGTGATCAGCTGATTCATTTTGTAGGTCAATACTGCAAGATTGCAAAAAAACAGGTCGGCGATTCCAGCCGATGTACCGACCGACATTGTTTCGTACAAATTTGATTCATTCAAACATACTTTTCATTGGTACAGAAACTTTCTATGAATTAATTTCAGCTCTTCTTAATGCATTGAAAATTTGTGCATATAGTTATAAACAGATTAAGGAACACAAGTATTTTTTAGAAGAGCGTGCACCCCTCGCCCCTTCATAATGTCTTTTTATAGGTTTTTCTGCATATTTTCATCATTACTGTAACATCAAACAGACTTGTCAAAGGCTTAAATCAATTAACAATAATTTAAACTATCCATATAAACAAATTAGACAGTGCACCATCTTCAACCCCTAAAAACTACACCCTATACGGAAAACACCAGGGTGAGGCTAGCGGAACGTTTCTCTGGCCCCGACATTATCCAAAATTAACTTTACATGGGTGTATTTTCATCCTAATTTTTCCAAATATGTGCAACAAACTTCAAACCCTAAAAACAACCCCCTTTCAGGCAAACGTCATATTGGATCCAGCTAAACGTTTCGCTAGTCCCGAAATTATCCGAAATCAAATTTATATAGCTGCATTATTTTCGTCTTAATTTTTTCAAATTTGTGCAACCAATTTCAACCCCTAAAAAAGACTGCCTGTACAAAAAACACCATGGCGGGGCCAGAGAAACGTTTCGCTGGCCCCGACATTATCCAAAATTAACTTTAGCTTGGTGTATTATTTTCGTTTCAATTTGTTCAAATTTGTGCAACCAACTTCAACCCTTAAAAAACACCCCCTGTTAGGCAAAAACCATATCGGATCCAGCGAAACGTACCGCTGGTCCCGACATTATCCTAAATATACTTTAAATGGGTGCATTGTTTTCGTCTCAATTTGTTCAAGTTTGTGCAAGCACCTTCAACCCCTGAAAACTGTTGCCTGTACGAAAAATATTATGGCGGGGACAGCAAAAGATTTCTTTGGCTCCGCAATGGTGTTTACCCCACAGGGGTAGTTTTTGGGGGTTGAAGTTTGTTGAACAAATTTGGACAAATTAAGACGAATATAACACACCCATCTAAAGTTAATTTGGGATAATGTCGGGCCAGCGAAACGTTTCGCTGGTCCCGCCATGGTGTTTTTTGTATAGAGGGCAGTTTTTAGGGGTTGAAGTTGGTTGCACAAATTCGAACAATTTGAGACGAAAATAATGCACCTAAATATAGTTGATTTTCGATAATGCCGGAACCAGCGGTAAGTTTCGCTGGATCCGATATGACGTTTGCTCGACAGCGGGTAGTTTTTAGGGGTTGAATTTTGTTGCACAAATTTGAACAAATGAAGCCGAAAATAAAACACCCATTTAAAGTTCATTTTAGATAACTTCGAAGACAACGAAACGTTTCGCTGGCCCCGCCAGTGTTTTTCTGAGAAATCAGGTACTTCCGGTGATGCATAAATCCTAATTTTGGTTGTTACCTTTCAAGAGACTTCAGTCTCCTGAAAGGTAAAAGCAGCCAACGCATACTGTTTAGAATAAAGTTGTTCTCAAAGTCAGATATCATTCTTCCAATAAATGGATATTATTGTATATAAAATTCTTACTATAAAATCGCCCATAAAATATTGATTACGTATTTTTTCCTATTTTTAATTTAATATTGAAATGGGAATTTTTTATCACAATATCGATTGAAAGGCTCCTTGGACGTCAAAGGGGTCGGATTGTTCTCCAATCACAGCTCACGTATCATTGATTCTCAAATATCTTTTTCCGTGCCGAGGTTTTGTTTTGGTTATCTGCACATCGAAAATAGAATTTGCAAAATATTCTTTAAAAAAAATTTCAAAGGAGGATTTCGTAAAAACCAATAGAGAAAATCTACCGAAAATAAATATATTTATGACATGTATAAAGAATTCATTGAAAATGTACTTAAATATAGTCATGTTCACTAAACAATTCGTAAATATGTACGACTTTGAAATGTGTTAATAATTTCAATTACTGTTATCCTTCAACATACTACTGACTTTTAAAGCAAATATTACAACAGCATAACTTTTTTTGTCACATAATCCTTAACAAATATAGCACCTTAGCACCCACGATTCAAATTCAAATTATGTACTAAAAAATTATTTGATCTAAAATCGCGAAACAACCCTATTTTTCTGCGTATGTTATATCGGTTTCAATTCTTTTTGCGAATCGCTGCTTTCGAGGTAAAGTGAGATCCCTAGAGACCTTTCATGGTCATCTAGCGCTGACCATGTCTTCGATGCAACGCTTTCGCAGTAGATGTGCAAATCCTTTCCGTAAGAAGAAACATGTCAGAGGAATTTCTCTGAGGCTTTTAACGGAAAATCACAATTAGTGTTACCTGATTTGCCGATAGGCAGTAAAATATGTGGTGCTTGTAGAAAATGATATAGAACTTTCGATTTACAGCCATTTAGAGTCATAGAAAAGCCTGGTATTAATGTAGAAGAAGAGATAAACGAAGACACAGATGTTTGCTTGCCAATGAGAAATGAGAATGAAGGATGGAATGACGAAAATCACTTAGCGGGTCTCGAAGTCCTGAATCAAATAAAAAAAAGTAGAGCAGAAGAGCACTACATATTCAGAAAATATTTGTCTACTCACCCACGCGCCTAAGTCTTGGAGTCGTAGACAAAACATGCGCATAGAACATGTGCATCTGAACGTGAAGCCAGAAAAGCGAAAGAGTTAGTTGTCAAAATTGGAGTTCTGACTTTTCCAGAAGCCAAGCGAGGACCAAAATTGGCAGAAAAAACAAGTGACGCCAAACACTGTTTTTTAACTGGAGCAAGTGGAACTCACAATGTTTGTTTCTGCGTTTATAATGAGAATGTAAAGTTAATTTTGAATGCGATTGATATTAAACACTTAACTGAGGGAACTAACAGACAACTGTCAGATTTTCATGACTGCCTTGAAGAAATCATGTGCAGCGAACTCACTGACGCTTGTCATCTTAACTAATGCGAATCTTGTCCTGATATCGAAAACATTAAAAAGTAACTGACTGATCAGTTTGGCAGCAAACTAATTGAAGCACTGTTAAGACCGAAATAGCAGACACTGATGCTTTCGTAGAAGCACTCTTTACTAAGCTTAAAAACATCAAACCCCACGCATTTTATGCGAAACAACAAGGTTTGTTTCTCAACCACCTTAAAGCTATTGTAAAAGAAAGAGAGTACTTAATGCACTGCATCTGTGTACACATTTCAAAAGCTTATCAACGAGTACCTCAAGAAAAGTTGAGCGTTGTTACCAAAAATGATTATGTGACAGACGGAGATGCGCAGAAATGTTAAAAATAAATATGCCTTTATAAATCTTTTAAATGACCAAAAAGATTTTGAAATTTCTGTATAAATACATTTCCAGGCAACTGCCCATGGAAAAGGTCCAGCTGACGGGATTGGTAGAAATTCGAAAAGACTTGCGGCAAAAGCTAGCTTGCAGCAATCAGCATGGAATCCAATACTATCTGCGACGGAGTTATTCGAATGAGCTAAGAATCATTTAAATGAAACAGTAATTATTTTTAGTTTGAAAGAAGATCACGCAGGTATGTCCAAAAACTGGAAACTAAATTTACTAAAGAAATTACAATTCCCGGCGCTCTAAAATACTACGCATTTATTCCAAATGAAAATGGACGATTGTAACTAGAAAAAACTTAATTTGCAACAGAATATGATCTGTTTCCGAAGACAGTCAAAAAGCTTCAAGTTCCGAGAAGCAACCAATGCGCGAAAAAAGGCGAACTAAATAAACTATTTATGAATTTTGTGCAGCTTCGCTGGAGAATCGTGCATTCGACCAAGTCCCCGGTAGAACTGGCCAACCTGTCCGAGCGCGCGACGATGCAAATTTCACCCCCTGCAGTTCGAGGAGGAATGGTTCAGGAATAATGCCCCAAGTAGGATACAGGAGCATACGTAAAATCGACGCTGCGCTTGGCAAGGAGCACGCCTACTTGTATTGTTAGAAGGTTGGTGAAGAGAACGCGTTCAGGGATTATAACAGGAAGTCAGGCGTGTGAGTATGAAAAGAAGTTTTTAAAAAGAGAGGGGAAGAAAGCTGGCTAGGAAAAGTTGGCAAAAGCAGAACAAGAAAGGAGATGAAAAGTTGGAGGTTGGAAGATATAGGTATATTACAAGGAATGTGCTGCAGAGGTATGAACTGAGAAGGATCCTTAAGAAAGGGAGAAAGGTGTATGGCGTGGTCAAGAAGAACGGTAAAGAGACAGAGGAGGCTGATGGGGAGGAGAGAATAAAAGGCTCGAGGTTCAATTGGGTCTACGGGTGGAGTATTTCAAAGCAGTAAGCGCTGTTTTCATGTGCGAAAGGAAAAAAGGGTCGTCAGCACCCCATAGCGAAGATGATATGTGATTGCATGGACCCTTTTAATAGGTTCTGGCTTCCTTGGAAGACGAGAATGTGGGAATTGAGCTAGAATTGCAATGGTGAAACACTGGTTAGCGGATTGCGAGTAGACGAGAAAGGGTGATAAAGGGTGAAACGTGTGATTGCATCAAATCGAAGATAGGTATCAAATATTAGTCGCGGAGGCATAGTTTCTTAATACGAGCTAAGTGAAAGAAAGGGGCCGGTCTATTATGCGTAGTGTTTATCTTTGAAACAAAATACTAATAATAGTTAGAAATGCGTCTTTACAATGCCAATTCGTAATACACCCTTATATTAATTGATTTTAAATTTTAAATACAACCCTCGTACTCACGCAATGGAAGAATATATTATAAGGTATATAAATATATTAGTTTGCGTAAAAGTTTCATCGCATATAAGCATGTACATATGTGTGTATATATATTTAAAATTATGCAGCATTCAATAATATACTTTAACTTATGTGAATTATAATTTAGGTTTAACCCACTTTGACACTTTTGAAAAATAGATTTTTTTACATCTTTCAAAAGTATATATATATCTAAAAATATCATACTATAATTTTGTGAAGATCCGAGCAGTGTAACTATATCAAGAATTATTAAAACCGATTTACGATGACTTAACGAAAACGGAGCTGCTCGAACGGTGCTTGGGTGGTCATACACAAAATAACAATGAAAGTTTTAACCAGTGTATATGGAATATGGCGCCCAAGCAAATGTTTAATGGCAAAAAAATTGTCAAAATCGCAGGAAAACTTTGACTTGCATTTACAATGAAGCAGCGCAATAAGTAACGCATTAAAGATGCGAACCGCCGCAGCTCACAATCTTCCAAAGAGGCCAGAACGAAACCAAAACACGCAAAATTAGAAGAAATTGAAGTTCAGGAACAAGCAGAAGGCGGTATATACGGTACAGGCATCGCCGATTAAATTCATTTAAGATTTTTTCATGATTTTTCAAAAAAAAATTAAACGCGTTTTTCTCAAAACAACGTTTTTTAGAACGGGCGGCACGATTACTGTAAAAAGAAAAGACAGATTCTTGTAAAAATTGAACCATATATTCTAAATACAAAAAGACGGAAAATGGACAACGGGCGAGTTATAATTTTGAGGTTTTACTATTTCTTTTCACTAAAATCTGTGCAAAAAAAGCGTTTGTTTAAATTTTTTCTATTTTGACCGCCATTGTGTTATTTATTGATAAAAATCAAATCCATAGTTCATCTTTCAGCTACTGACATACTGAAACTAAAACACTTTGATTTTTTTGTTTCAGATAAGCCGTTGTTGAAATACTATGCCTCATGTTTAGCTTCATAAAAAGCATGGCCTAATGTTCAGCTACAGTTTTAGCGTATCAAAACTGAAAAAAAAACTATACAAAAAATTTTTTTTTACATTTTTAGAGTTTCATTTTTAAATCATTTACCTTTTACACCAATATATTTCATATGATTCTTTGAAAAAATTCGCAAAGGTAGGCTTGTTTTAGCGTCCAAAGTGGGTTGTACCCTTAATTATTCTTGTTTAATATATATTTTTCTATTATCCTTTTTCCACTTAAAAAAAATTTCTGCAATATTGGGTCCGCCCGATTTCCATATAAATTCCATTTGAAGACTGCAGGATGATAATGATAAAATTCTGCAGTCTAACCCTCGAGCTAGGATGCAGTTTTTGGCAAGATTCTATCTCTTTTTGTCTTTTCTTACGATGAACCCATCGGACGTTTTTCAAAGGGCCCTACTAAGAAAGTTAAGGCTTTTATGTTTGCATAAGAACAAATATAGACAAAAAGTAATCATGTGCAACCAGATTAAGCAGCAGAACAAAAAGAAGTAACATACAAAAAATTGTACAAGCGAAAAAATTATTTAAGGTTGTCAAGACAGTCACGCCTCCAGAATAAATGCTCTTATTTGTAGATTCTGTCGGACATACAATGCAACTTTGCGCAGCTCGTGTGGACAATTAGAGTTTAAAAGACTCAGACAATCCTGGCTGTTGACTATCGTGGTTGCTGGGTGACCTAAGATTGATATTCTTGAATCCGAATAGGCAGGACAAACAGCCAGCAAATGATAAAAGTCCTCTGATACTGACAGGTTGCATATAGGGCATAGTCTAGCAGAGTCATAATTAAATTTATATTCTCCAAAACGTATACAACCCCTGATAGAGCCCAGAAGTCTAAGTTGAACAATAATAGAAGTTATATAAAAAGGTAATCTAAGGTGAAGATATGATTGCAAGTCCAGAGAGAGGTTCTCCGAGTTACATGGTGTAAACATATTTTTGACCTGGAGAACCCAGTTATACTTCGGGTTTCAATCAGGTTTTAAGGACATTGCCGTCAATTTAAGAAAACATCTTTTAGGATAGAGAGAGTCAGGAAATCAAGGTTCAGTCTGAAGGAAATTCCTAAAGTTCAGCCGTCCTCGAAAAAGACCAATATTTTTGTTTCGGGCGATTGGGCTAAGCTGTGGAGATGGAAAGCTAAAAGTCAAAAGATGACCACGAACGAGAATGAAGAGATTATCAAGAGCATACCGTCATCGAACATGGCGTCGACAGGATGACTTACGGGCTTCTCGAAGAAGAGGATAAACCTTGGGAGGCGATAACTATTAGGGCAGCTGCCCGGAAGAAGAAGACGAATGCCCAGAAGGACATCCGAACTAAATATATGTCTGGTAACCATGGCGTTACAGTCAAGGCAAATAGAAACCAACAGGCGGGAAAAGCAACAGGGGCTGTATACTGGACATCGCTAGGCTGGACGCTGTCCTTTCTGCAAAATTGGAGCTGGCTTTTCGAATCATGTTTTGGTGGGTAAAATGCGAAGTGACTAAACACTGCACCTAATCTTTATGCTATCGGCGCTTCTACGAGACCTGCTTGAACTAAAAAGAGGAACCCAGTAGTTGCTACCAAAATAACTACGCCCACGTCATCCACGGTCAGGAAATCCATAGCACGGTGTCTGAGGGGTTTGCCAAAGCACGGCGTAGTGCGCTTATAGGCTGCGGCTCTTTAATAACGCGAGCGTGATTTTTTCGTGGTCACTCTCTGGCATGAAAAAGAAGACATGTATATAGTGGGTAACATTACAGCTATCTGACACACCCTTCGACTAAATACATATCAACCTTATTGAGTGAGAAAACACACAAATGACCCCTTTAACCATATATATCTCCACATTTATTGCCATCATCATCAACACAGCTAAGACAACTTTTACTGCTATTAGTGAGAGCCCTATCACCATCAACGATACAATAACCTACGTAACCACCTTCTCTTAAGCCAAAATAATTGTGTAAATGGCTCTGCTAACCAAGTTGTTTTGCATGAAAGATTTAAAGTCTTATAATTTTTCCACCAACTTACCGATCAGCGTTAAGGTAGAAATGTACATTGCTAGCCTAGTTACCAACGGCCAGTGGAGTAGAAATCTGCATCGTTAACATTTGCCATGAAACTGAACAAAAACTGCTTCGACAGCTAAGGTGCCATCGAACTGTGATATGTATAATCATTTTCTCGTTTTGCATTTAATTTGAATCGCTCAATTTTTTTTTTAACATGGTTGGCGTGACTCCTGTTTGTCTGCAAAGTTTAGAACGAATTTTTAGGAATAATTCTGCTTTTATTTTAAAAAATAACTGTTTACAGCAGGGTGGTCCTAAAGTAGATTGTGGGTCTACAGACGATTCCAGTGCTTCTAGCATTGCGGAAAAGGGTGCGATAAGGCGTCAGATGTGATCTACTCGTAACTTCTATTATGTTTATAGGTTTATGTTTAATACGTTTATTATTTTATTCATTATTATTGTACTGTATTTATTCTCATGTCACTTGAAATTCTCTCACTGAAGTCATGACATATCGAATTAAAGGTTTAAAAGCAGATACATCTATGTGTTCATACTACCATATTTACGTACACTTGAACAACCATTGGGTACCGAGTAATTTCTTCGTCCCTCAGTCCTGGTGGCAGATGAAGCCTCACCTGAGCATCATATCCGCCACTTATTTGAACGGGGAATGTTTTCATTTGTGGAAGAGCTACTTCAGCTACTCTTTCCTGTAAACAAATTAAGGTAGTGGTTACATATACTCCAGGCGGTAGGTAGTTTTACCTTGCATTAAGTTCAGAAAAGTTAGTGGCTTTTTTCGTTCATTTTCGTGTTCTACACAACTTACGACATTTTAAAAACAAATATTTTTTTGGAAATAACGTTTTTTTGGTGCATCGGAAACCAACAAAGTCAGGTTTAGAATTGTAGATAAATAAATTCTCTATAAATTCCATCAAAAATATTTTTCTGTAAAATAAATAGATTCAGAGTGAAGCCCGGGTGAAGCAAGGTGTATTTCCTAGAATCACCTATACTTTTTTTTAGATATATGGTTATTATTTTCAATATTTATCACAGAAATAATTCATTCAGGAAATAAAATATATGTGCAAAAAATAATCGTTCATACTCGTTTTTACACAACTATTGAGATAGAGTGAACAATGCGTTTTTTTTGTATTGTTGTGTCTCCTGTAGGAATAGTCCACATCTTTAGCCCATCTCTGATCTTTTCCAAATGTATCTCCTCGCTCGTTTCGATCCTTCTCAAGTTATTTTCAGGTTACTTCAGGTAATTCAGGTTATTTCTCAAGTTATTTCACACACAATTCCATTGCAGATAATACAAATGTTGGAGCATTTCAACCCTGCTTTTGTGCAGCTGCATGCCATTTCGCATCCTTTCTTACATTGGCAGAAGAGGAATTTTAGAAGAAATTCTGAAGCAGGATTCTTGGTTGTTCTGCCTGGAGTGAGTCCAGCTTCAGTTCTCTTACATCCCCAGTCTTCAAGATTCTTCATGACTCTCTACCAAGTTCGGACTTGATTGTAAGTGCAGAGAAAATGCTGCCGTGCTGCTTCTGCGGTATGTGGAAGTGAAGCAAGATTCATGTTACTCTTCGTCGCTGATCTTGTGAAATTTTGATAACGGAGAGAATCCAAAGAAATATATGTTTCAGATTCTCCATATAGGACAATCAAGAATTTTTCTCCAGCTCCAGATATGTCCTTAGGACATATCTGAATGATCTTTATATAAAGCTACCAAAAGAACTAAGAGGTCGATGTTTTCTCCCATGAAGACAACAGAATCATATGCTGATGAAATTTTCAAGGCAAGTTTCCTTCCTGAAAAAAGTGGTTCTGCACTTTTCGCGTTTTTATTCGTTGAATCAGTTGCATACTTGTCGAAAACATGAATGTCATTCGCTCCGTAGTGTTTTTCCACGTATTGCACATAACTCCTGCAAATAGCCGCAAAATACTTGTGACCAAAATTTCTCAGAGCCTCTGATGGTGAAAAAACCTTGTTTTCTAAATTGCTTGTATGTATGAGGATCCATCTTCTCTTCCAAATTAAGTATACCCTGCAAATACAGATGACCAGTCTTTGCATAATGGAAGTGTCCACTCTCAAGAAAAAATGGACTAATCTTTTGTGTAGTTTCAATATGTAGTTTTCAGTTACCATATCGTTCTGCTTCGATGAACTGCTTTATCAGAATTACCATTTTGAATTACTGCAACCACAGTTTTGCAGTAGGTCCTTTTTTCGAAACTATCAAGTTCCTGATTGAACTTTTGAGCAACAGTTTTGAAGAAATCTCTATGTTTTATTTTGAGGATTTCTAATCTATCAAAATCACTCAATAATATATCCATCTCAGCACGATCCTTTACACTGAATTGAATTGATTGCATTATAATATCTGATAATGCCAGGTGGCACACCTTATGAGCCCTAACTGCGTGAGAATATACATGGCTTTCTAGCATTTTCTCCATAGGATTTTCTGCGTTAATAGTAATAAAAGCATCCTTTAGTTCACTTCCATTTGTTATGAAACAATTACCCCTCAAATAAGACAACAAGAAGTGAAATCTTCCAAGTCTTATTTATCTTAACATTGCTGAAATTATATTGAACACAGGCGGCGATGATATCTCGAGCTTTCAGATAAAGCGGCAAATCAAACGTCACAAAGCAAGTATTCTGATTCAAAGCTTTTCATTTTTCTGATGCAGAAATCAAAGCAGATTGGATGGTATCATAGTCCGTAAGTAGAGCATTAATAGATGGAAGGCATAATACCTGTGATATGGTGTAAGCCAACTCAGCCATCACGTATTCCATGAAACCATACCACCCAGGTATAGAGGGAACCTTTTCCCATTTTCCGTAGAAACAAACAAGATCTCAAGATGAAGGAAATATTTCGGTGGAAACAGGGTTGATCTCTCCCAAGTCTTTAATTTTCATTGATTTCAATTTGAAATCTTATTTTCTCTGGTAAATTTTCAGAGAAACTGATAAATACCTTCCTTTAAATGAAATGTTCTCAATCTGTCTAAAGTGTTAGTATTTCAATCAACATAGTCGAATATCATTTGTATAAAAGCATCCAAGTGAATTTCAATTCCAGGACGTACGATAGCTGAGAATTAAAATATGTAACATATAATGTAAAATATTAAATCCATGTAAAATAATGTGAAATTAAGAAAAGAAACGAATATTTTTCAGTTAAAAAATTTAAAAATATAAAATGAGCAGGAAATCCACAGAAAATATTAACGCAAAGTAAAAGAACGCTAAAATTATCGAATGTAGTGTTGCAGACTCGTAATCAAAATGTGTACGGCGGAGATCGCAGCCTGCTCGTACCATCACCTATTCTCCCAAATCTGGATCAAATAATACGATTTCGCCATTTAGTGCATATAATTATACAAAAATTAATGAAAAAACACGATAAAATGAGATTTTCCAAACTTACCAAAACATGAACATCGTCCGTAAGGTGAGTTTTTCAGGGCACAGAGTCGAATTATACATGTTTTATCAATCTGAAAATACAAATTTTGTATTAAGTGCATATAAATATATGAAAAAATAATAAAAAAGACGCTAAAATTATATTTTCTAAACTTACCATAACACTAACGTCGCACAGTGTTCTGAAACACCCAAAAAGTTGGCCAAAAGTATAAAATGTTCATAAATTCGGCCAAGTTTCGTTACTCCCGGATTTCTAGGGTCACTGATTGCGAATCCGATGTCAAAAATTTGAAAAACAAAATAGCGATTCCAATATAGCGGGAAAGTATGTTAAATAAATTTGGGATTTTTTTGAAAATTTGATACCAGGGGGTTTTGAAGGTCGCTGCTTACGAATACGATTTCCAAAATTCTGAAAACGAAATCGCGGATCCAATATGGCGTACAAATATGTTAAATAAAGTTTTGGTTTTTTCTTTGTTGAAAATTTGGTATCAGGAGGTTTTCAAGATCGCTGATTATGACCCTGATGTCAAAAACTCAAACAACAAAATGGCAGATCCATTATGGCGGACTTGTATGCTGAATAACGTTTTTAAATTATCATAATATTGGATTCGTCGTTTATCTGAGTTTTTGACATCAGGTTCATAATCAGTGACCATGAAAACCCCCTAATACTAATTTTTAAAAATCTAGAATTTATTTAGCATACTCGTCCACCATATTAGATCAGCCATTTTGTTTTCGGAATTTTTGAAATTGAATTCGTAATCAGCGAAACCAAAAACGAGTAGGGTAGCTCTCGCGACCACACATACATATGCATTACGACTAGAATTGCCGAAGTAACACCTGTGGTGTTGATTTTTCTAATTGTTTCACCTTTACTGACATACTGATATTTGAAACTACCCGGAGTCTTGCGAAAACATAACTTTTGACATGATTTTTTGACTATTGCTTTAAAATTGTAGATGTTGACAAGGAGGCCTTACAGGTGACTCGCCATGTATTTAATGCACAATTTAGAAACAGAAAGAAATACAAACTTATTATACAAACCTCCAGGAACACCTTCCGTTTGGAAACAGTTTAAATTAGCCTTTCAATTTTTTTTAATCCACTTTTCATGGAGCGTATATTTTAAAGCTACGCGTGGTCCGCACGGTGGATCTTTGAGGGCATACAGTCGATTTTTAATTGTTGTAAGGACTTCAAAATACAATTTTTGTATTTACTACATATAAACGTACGAAAAATATAAAAAAACACGATAAAATGGGATTTCCTGAACTTGCCAAACTACTAACGTCGTCCGTAATGGTAAAAATATATAAAACCAGAAACCCCTCCCTAAAAAACCTTCTTGATGGTAGGAACTGAACTGTAAAGGGATGCTTAAATTGATTCCTGTGTTTCTGAGGAAGAAAAATGTCAAATCAAGCTTGTGCCTTAAGCGACCCACCTGTGTGACCGCGTTAGTGTTTCGCGAAGATTTGAATAAACCCTTATTTGCTGATGTATATCTGCTAAGTTAGACAAAATTGTATGATCTGCCCATCTGAGTATGATAAAAAACGTCGTATTCTTGCGGGCTCTGTGAAAAGACGATGTTTGAAGAACATCGCACGAACTTCTATAAGGGTTGTGCTGCTCGAATTATTTGCTCTCATATAATTTTTTAAAACTTTTTAACCAAGTTCCTTATAAAATTGATATGATTATATAATAAATAAATATTTATTTTTGAAAGAAAAGTGGATTTTGCATTCACTTATTCTAAGCAAGAATCACAAAAAATTACCATATTTTCAA
>NC_046664.1:134727121-134745637 GCF_010883055.1 Belonocnema kinseyi | reverse complement strand
GAGCTAGAACACATAGGACTACATTTTTCAGACAGGTCATAATTTAGTCTTTTAAAGAATAAAGTAAAGTTTCTTAATATTTATTTATAGCAAAGTTATGAATTTGTTAACTAAATTGCCATTTTCTCAAGTTTTTGTTTATAGTTAGATTACTATTTTAGACATTTTCAAATATTTAATTTTGAAAACAATTGGAGAATGTAGAAGAAGCTCCGAGGAATACACATGAATTTTTCCAGATTTTGTATAAGCTGATAAAATAGAAGAAAAAAAACCGGGCGTAAACGGCCCACCTGTATGCCGGAAGAAGCAAAACAAACCTGTATGACGAAGGGTTAAAATAAATAATGTCAGTTGTATCAGGGAGCATCCATAAATTACGTGACGCTTTTTAAGGGTGGGTGGGTCAGAGTGCCGATGTTATGCTAGTGTTACTCCGGATAGGGTGATCTTTTCGCAAAACATTACGTAACGTTAAAAATTACATTTTTGCCTAGATTCTCCCAGACATTAAATTTCTTTCCGATCTACGCGCTTTACTCTCTGTCTATGACTCATGACTCCACAATTTTCTCACTATGCCGAAACCCATTCATACTGGCTCGTGTAGCGTATTGTTTAGCTTAAGGTAATTTTTTCAAAGCAAAATTCGTCAAGTCCGGACTGAATTGTATTTTGAGCTTCAGGGACAATCCTCCTGAGTTTCTGCATCAGTTGTTGATCGAAGCTCGATCACGCAGCTGCTACGTGTCGACATTTTGTTCGAATTATTTAAGAACTGTAAGTTCAATAATTATTCCAACAATGAAATCAACTATAGGAGATTTATTTAATGATATATCGAAGAAATATAAACTGCGCTTTTCGAATACCCTCAGAGAGGACACAAAAAGGACAGAAAAGCAATACAAGTTTGGTATAGATACAAAAAAATTTGGAAACGTTACGTTATGTTGTGGGTAGGTATTAAAAAATTTAGCGTTACGTAAGTTATGGATACTCTCTTATGTATAACAAAGTTTCTTGTGAAAGAGAATTTGAATCCAAACTATCAATCGAGAAAGAGTACTATTTGAGAAAAAAACTTAGAAAATAAGAAAGGTAAATGTATTTTAATGAAATGTGGAGAGTGAACAATATAAACGCTTGAGATTTTAATTTGATAATGAATAGTCATAAACGGACATTTTCGGGGCCCCGGGTGGGGGGGGGGGGTAAAAACTCACAAATTTGTTTAATTTTAATTTCTTTTTCGACATGAGTGACAAAATGAAATTGAAATTAGTGACAATTTTTAAATAAGTCTTCATTTTTGGTGATTTTCATACAATTTTAAAATTAAAATGTTGCTTTTTCGCGGCGAATTTCATTATCTGGAGTAGTGCATTAAGAATGCAAGTTTTATACATGAGAAGTCTAAAATCAGTTGTTTTAAGTTTACAATTCTAAATATATAGAAGCATGTACGGGAATTGAACTGTCCTTCGAGTTTTCTGCTCCGTTGTGCTTCTAGAAATATATGTGCCTTGCACTTTATAATGAAATTAGAATCTATAATATCGACATTTCTTTTAACTCGTCCGGGATTCGACATTGAATCACCCGGCTGTGAGTGTATTGTTATGGTATAATCTGTGTTTGGTGTTATTATTGGTTAGTGGATCCCAGGTAATTCGCTTCTCACCTACACTGCCTTCGAGCCACGAGACAATTGTATGTGTCGATTTCGAACAGAGTTATTTTTAGTGCTGTCTGCAATAATTGGTACTATGAGAATAAAATTTAGCAGTGCATCTGTAATTTTCACAAGTTAAAATTTGTCTTGAATCTCTAGTGAAACATGGCCAAAAATTGAAAATAATAATGGGATTACAGTAACCAAAGAGTTGAAAATGCAGAAAATGACTGTTTTCTAATAGTCCTTTTTTCTTAAATGGAAGAAAAGTGCTTTCCTGCGAAGATTTATTTAAATGATTACCTCGTTTATTTTGATTCTCAATTCTCAAAAAATGGAAACAGTTTTATTTACAAGGATTCGTCAACTTTTAACAATTTACCTATCTTTTAGGGTCTAGAGTTACCAAACTTTGTTTGAAATTTATATAGAGTTGCCCACCTTTATAAGCTTTTTTCAGGTGAGCCGTTCAATTAATTGCCAATATCTTAACTACAACCAAAAATTTTAAGAAGATATGGAAGGCATTAATCTCCAGATACGACGATAAAAGGGTCTTGATACTCAGCCAAACTCTTCATTCTTCCATTGGTGTCTAAGGAGAGTTCATCAAAGCTACGTTTCTTGTAGCACGGGTTCTTTAAAGCGGTGTTAGCATTAGCTTACTTCAAAATACCAAACGACAAATCGGACGACCTTCTAGTTTGCATGCTCATTCATGGCTTTAAAATGACTAAATGCAAATCTTGGGAGAATAGCTTGGACGCTCCGGCTACACAGCCAAGGTATGATACCTCGCATAACTGTCTGGTAGAAAAGCCCATGTAACTTTATGATGTGCACCTACGAAGGGTTCTCGTATTGCGATGCCAAGGAAATAATAAAATTCCGAATGGTATTATTCTTTTGCAGCAAAATTAAATTTTGTCTCCGTTTGTTCAGGACATACCTAGTTATTCCAGTGTCAGGAGTGGAAGAAGAAGACTTTAAATCAACTTTAACTCAGTGAAATCACCTGCAAACGAGTGTTTAGGTGAGAATCACTTAATACTTTATCGTTTTTCTCAACTGCTATCATCTACAATACATAATGCGATAGCAGTGCTTACTTTCAACAGCAATGTCTTTCTTACCACACACTTGATGGAACTGCTGTAAGGCTCAACATCGACGATCATACTTGGCAGAGCTTTAGTCGACATAACGTCGTCGAATCCGCGGCCATGTCCTCTGTCACCTACCTTCAATCTTAATGGTCTCTGGTGAATGGCTCAGTTTTGACTTATGATTTTACGACCGGGAATGGCCCGTTTGAAATCTTGATTCTTTGCAATAGATTATATTTTAGGCTGTGGCTACCGTGACTCCAACACGGCGGGCAACTATTTTCTATAGTGTACTAGAATCAGGGCCGTCATATTTTTTCGTCGTCCTGCGACTTGGTGGGCGAAATGTTAGGGATTCGACATTACCTCAAAATTGGGAGTGTATTATGGTTGTGTAATCGTACTAGAGATAAGTAGGGTACTAGAAAATTTTCAAAAAGGACAAAATTTCATGGAAATTTAGATTTACTATAGACAATTTTAGAATGCGATAGAGTAATCATGGAGTTTAAAATTTCTAAACAACTTTAGAGGATACTAGAATTTTATAGATAATTTTTTGAGAAATCAGGAATTCTATGGAGGATTATACTAGTTATAGACAATTTCAAAATGTGCTGGTAAATGTGCACGGTACACGTGCACGGCCGCGCACTCTCCCGGTCTTCCCATTTGGTGTGTGTGAGGTCTAACGAATGCGAGGTGCGTGTACCCTTGCTGGGGCGAGTCGGACGGGGCTATAGAATGTAAAGAATTTCTAACCAATAAAAAATATCGAAAATAAGAACCATTTTTTTGAGATAGAAGAACATGGAATCAAACAAAAACTCTTTGGACGATGAGCGAGACTTGACAAACAAGCAAAGAAGTAGATGAATTGAACTTGGAGGCAGAAGAAAGCACTTCATTAGAACAAAAAGAGAAAAAGCGAAAATCATCAGAGGAAGGAGAGGCAAGACAAAGATCATCAGAGTATAAAGAAGATAAACACTAAGCTTCAGAAGTAAGAAGAAAGAAGAAAGACATAAAACAAGATGTAAATCTTCACAGCCCTAAAATGAAGGAACAGAGGAGTAACATACATTATTTAAAATATAACAATTAAAATGTAGACAGTAGAAGACTCTGCGAAAAATCACAATGGGCATTATTTCAATCATTATATAGGGCCACGTAGAAACTACTAAAAGTAATAGAAGGATACAGAAAGATGCTTAACACCTTAAGGGCCATTCTTGAAGCAGTAGCTGAAGCCGAAAAGTAGAGAGCTAGAGGTTTAGAGGTAATGCATTTAGATGAATATATAAATAAGCAAAATAACATTACTCCCTCTAAGCAAATAAGTTACACGTTCAGGGTAAAATGAAACCATTAACCCAAAATACCTCAAATAACGCGAATAATTGAGAAATAAGAAACGAAATTAAAAAAAAATGTGCCAAGATCTAGAGACGAGAAGGCTGTAATAAAAAGCAAAGATATGGTCAAAGAAATTATTATAAATCGCTTAGACGAAGACAATCATAAATGAAAAATAAACATAAAAGAACCTGAAACAATTTTGTAAAAAGTTGAAAGAATATAAAAGAGTAGAAAAAACGTTACACGCTCATCGGTAAGGTCACGGTTATATCAATTATAATCAAGCCTAGAAGAAAAAATCTTATATTCTTGTAAAAAATTTAAATCTATGGAAATTGTGGAGGAGCCGTGCTCTTAACCGAACAAGAGAATCGATGAGCCTTTTAGCAATCAGTATATGGAACCAGACGTGAAGTTCGATCAGCATATTTTATGTTATGGCAAACTTATTCTAAATAAATGAATTTAAGTATAGATGGAAAAGGTGAAATTTTTCTGCAATAAAAACTCGAAATGGATGGTTACAGGAATAGCTAGAGAAATATCAGATGAAACACAAAACTTAGAATAGAGAAAAAATTTTAGAAGAAAGTCATACTGAGTCAGTGAATTTATGTTATCGTAAGACATGTGCATTATTGTAAACATTAATAAATTAGAAAATAACAAAAAATACGCAGATATCATGGAACCAATAAAATCTACATAACACTCAGGGCAAAAACGATTCATAATCGTTTTTATAGATGATTATTCGATATGAGCTAGAGTACACTCGATGAAAACTAAGGACGAAGCAGGTACATATTTAAAGATTTTCACGCTCAGCAAGAAACTTATTAGGCAAAGACGAAAAAGTGTTTTATATCGGGTCCGATCAAGGAAAAGAATTCATAGGTGGAAAAGTTCTAGAGATAATGGAAAAAGAATTTATAAAGGCAGAATTTTCACCACCATATGCACCAGAAAAAAACAATACATAGATCCGTTCATCACGTATTAGTTTAAAAATATATTGTTAAAACTGTTTAGGCTTCATACTAAAATATGTTACATTTTTAATACCTTGGAACAGACCTCACGTGCATGAGATGCGATTTTCAATTGCACCAAACTTTAGATAAAACTCTAATAAAACTAAAGTCCTAATTTGAAAAATCTCATAAGAAAAAAAATTCTCAGAAAATAATAATGTTAGCGAATTAAATTTTAGCTTACAATTATTTTAATTATATCATGAATTAAAATAATCATTATTCAATAGTATTTGTGTTTTAATTGAAAAAATGATACAGAAACAAAAGAATCACAATAAAAGTAAGAAAGACAATTAATTACCCATAACATATTATATCTCCCAAATACCGAGAATGCTCCGCGAGGAAGGCAGAGAAGTCACACATGGAGATCAAATATAACATGAGAACCCAAAGGGCGAGTTACAGCTTAAAGCTACTTTTAAACCTAACCATCCTAATCTATTTTAAGCTATAAGTAAAAGAAACTTATAAGAACTAGGGTTTGAATATAAAGTTTTCGAGATCATCGCAGAACTAGAAAGGGACAGATTGTGCTACCATCATGTATACTACTATATAGCTCATATAAAAATGCGAGGCTTAAAAGGAAATGAAGATAAGAATCAGATTATTTTTTATGAAGAGAAAGACCATGCTGCCGTGGAAAGGAGTTCGGTCATTTACTTCCTTACAGGGGTATGGATTTAGAAGCCAGCGCGTATTTTAAGCTGTTGAAAAGGTGCGGAGCAACGTAGGAAAAGTGGATTGAGATGCAGCTCAATATACATTTACGTCGCAAAGGACTAACGGTAACAGGCAGCAACTGAAAATTCTTTTAGAGATTAGTGACAAGAATTTTCCGAGGAACCTGAATTCTTTTAAATACCATGAAATATACACAGTCGGACTTACTTGGAATTTTTTACATTATTATTATTTTATTAATTTTTTATTTGTTTCAGGATCAAACTAGCTCACCTATCGTACTTCTACAACAACATTACAACCATTCACGCTACATAAGTCACTATTATATTGATATAAAGGGACAACATGATGAATTATAATTATATATTTCATGTATTATTATGTATGATAAATACCTCGCCTTATTTGGTGGTTACAGAGATAAACAAACTGGAATAGTTATTTTGAAGCGCTAGATTGTCAGATGAACGTTTAATTAAGTGGGTAGAGTATATTAGATAGATAAACGCTTATTTTTCAGCCTGTTAGCCTTAACAATATGACTTGCTTACACTTCCATGTTTTCACAGAATTTTCTTACAACTAACACTTAAAAACCTAACAACCATCCACACTTTATATCTCAGACCTCTCGGTCTTATACCTTTGCTTGCCCCTACGGCAAATACCTTATACTATGCTTCCTCGTGCACCCTTTTCTCTTAAGCCATAGGCAGTCTATTCGTGATAAAATAGCTTTCCCTTCTAACCTCCATAACCCCACGACCATTTTCTGATTTCCTTCTTCCACCAACACTCCCTTACCAGCTTACTTCGTCAATTTTCCAAACATTTCTCCTCATATTTACATGATTGAATCCCCGTTATAATCCCTAAACTCGTTTATCCCGTCTCCCTCCTGAAAATATAGTTAGGCCTATTATTTGTCAACACCAGTGTCCCTTTTACATACCTCTCCAATATCCTATTTACTTCCTCACTTTCCTTTCACCCCTACATCTCCACTCCATAAACTAAGACCCCCATTCCTCAGAAAATAAATCCTATGCGAACAAACTGTTTCAACTCCTGTACCGCATTTCCGTTCCACTTCCCCTCATCCTCCTTAAACCTTCCAACTGCTTTCTGAACACCATATTCTTGGACTTTTCCTCATTTATCTATAAGCTATTCTTATCCAGGTATCTTCTCAACCATTTAATTATCTGCTTTAAAACCTCCTTGCTCTTTGCTAGCAAAACTATTTCATGCACATACGCAAGTGACCATAACCCAACCGCTCCTATACTAATTCCTCTTACCACTCTGGTCACTAGCTAACTTTCTATATCCGCGATTAAAATCGTAAAAAGCGTTAGGCTATCTATTCAGAAACCCTCTCAATTTCCCTCCTCTCGTTCCACCCTATCTTCCTTATTTTAACGTAACTCCCTTAATGCCTCTATCAGGCCTCTCTCAACTCCCTTCTCCCCCATTGCATTCCATAACCTCCCTTTATCCACAGAAGGAAACGCGCCCTTTAGATCCACAAAAAACGCGTACATTTTTTAATTTTTCCTAGCTAATACGCTACCCACTGCATACAGTGGCACGATCAATCCCTCCATACACTCTTTTAGGAATTCCTCCAACACCATGCTGAGTACCTAAAACACGTACTTTCCAGGTTCACCAATACCAACTAGAAGTGCCAAATTGTACTCAATGGTACATAATTGCACGTAATAGTGATAAGAACGGGCAAGTTTGCACGAGGACTGGTTACATGCTTACCTTTTTTTGAGTCCTGATTACAATTTCCCAATCTTATTTAGATACAATTCAAGGATTTGAATGCGCTCAATCGTACTACCGAAAAGACAATTAGGTTCGTTTGCACTTACTGATAATGAAAGATCGAAAGAAGATGGAGGGCTGGTTACACACTTTACGCATTTAAAGACCTAATTAATATTGTTCAATCCTGTTTTCGTTATTTCGAAGGACTTCAAATAGGCGCCAAAGCACTACCAAAGGATTCAACTGCAATCAGTTGCAAGTACTAATAACGAAAGAGCACAAGAAGATATGTGATGTTGCAGTTTGGCACCATTGAAACGATCTAGTATTAAAGTAAAATTCTCTAAAAATTATACGGAAACTAGACACCTCGAGTAAAATTCGGCACTCCATGACTGCGTCTTGTAAATTTTTAATTTTAAGATAATTTGATTTCGCCTAGTATTTTTTTTTGTATGTATATAACAATTGTGAGGACTTTGCGGTCTTGGGCGAGGAGGCTCAAGAACATCTACACTTCGTGGCGTCGTGGATTAGGATTCGCTGCCACCCCTTTCAGTGAGGTTTCTTCAGTCCAGAGACCTTCGTCGAGGGCATCCACATATTCAAGACTCGTTCCTGGTGAGGATGAACCATGAGTGTATTACCGAAAATTCGTAATAAAAAGGTAATTGCACTAAATTGAAGCACCTACTATATTCACTAAATGGGCGAATTGACCACAAAACCCGTAAAATATAAGAAATTCGGTCCAACTTATCGTACCGCTAAGAATTTAATTTTCTCTTTAATTATCGTTAAGGGTTATTATTAATATTAAACCTAAGAATAAACCCAGGGCGAAATGACCACAAAGTCCGTCAGTATACAGGCATTTCCGCCAAATTTATTTAACCGGAGACATGTACAATTATTAACCCCGGTATATTTCTCAATATCGTTCGAAGGTTGGTGACCCCCCCCCCTTGCAACCTCAGTGCCATGCCGTCCGTCAATCATCAGCCAAGAATCAGTCATCCCTTACCGGCTCCAAGTCAAGTGGTTCGAAGCCAACACGTGGTGGATTTCGCGCCAAAGAAAAACGGTCTACAGTTTGGAAGGAAGGAAGGAACTGAGGAGAAAGAACAGCAGCGAGGTAGACCAGGGGCGTGTGGCATCATCGGTCTCTCTCTTGACCGCAGAGATTCCTAATTTAAGTTCGTGCGTTAGCTTCTTTCTATCTTCCCCCCGCTCTTCGTAAGTGAGTCCCCTCGTGCGGTGTTCGACACGCCAGGCATGCGTCTCATTAGTATCGATAGTAAGCTAGGGGTGTCAACCACTACGTCAATTTATTTTATTTTTCATCCACTTCTGCTAATTTCCGAGGTAGGGTTTAAATTCTCTTAGTGACTCAGTCGGGTCTTTGATTACCTTTTCATTGGTTAATCCTAAAATTTCAATGACCCTTAGCCGGATCACTATGTTAAGTGACTAGTTTTTCTTTTAATGGTGTGCCGACCCGTGTTAACTCTTCGCTCTGATTCTGCGATTCTTTGCCTTAACCAACAAAAAAACCATAAACTTTAGGAGTTTCTTCGTGTGCTTTCCTTTTTTTTTAATGTAAGTATTATATCAAACCCCCTGTGCCGACCCGTGTTATCTCTTCGCCCAGTACTTTCTTAATTTTGTGCCATATGAATTATTTAAAGTTTTCTTCGCCTGCTTTTCTTGTATGTATAACCTCCCGACCTTCACCCAGCATTTTCTCGTTCCTAGTTTGTTATAACTTTGTTCTCAGGTAATTTTTTATGTGTAATAAAAGTTACTTTTCTTTTTCTCCCATTTTACTGGATTTATCGTAGTTTCTCGGTCTACTACTTTTTCGAATAAATTCTTGTAATCTTATCTCGATGTTCCCTTCATATTGCCGGAGCGTTATTTTATTTTGTATTCGACTTTGTTTTATTACTGCTGTAACTGTCTTTTTTGTTTTTCATTATATTTACTTGCCAAATTTTATTTGAATGACCTCCCCCCTCTACCTAAGGACTGTGCTGGCCTATTCTAAGGCACTTTGTTTGAAGTTTTCGTTATCTTATCGCTTATCGGAAGTTATCGTATCGTGTTTCTTTTATTTATCTTATCGTTTGGGCTGAGTTTTCCTTTTCTTATAATTAAAATTTCAGGATTGCCTTTATGAAGGCTGGCGCCCGCATGTATGTGGTTCATAATTTTTTTTGTATTACCCTTGCACGCGGCCTATAGGACCTTATTCGACTATGAATAAAATGGCAGCGTGACAATTGGTGCCCAACGTGGGGCGGCGCTTTCAGTTTATGCTGGAAAGAATAAATAGTCCTAGCAATTTCGCAAGAATTTTCTTATTGTCAATTTTAGAAATGCGAAAATTTGTACAACTAATTTGGATCAATTAATTCAGAATTGTTATATCCGACATTTACGTGAAAATTTAAAGAGATAAAATTGGACATTTACGAAATTCAAAATTTTCTTTTCAGTTCTCAATGATTCTTCAATATTTTATTCAAAATTTTCGAAATTTTTCAAAATTAAACATTTATTTTTGGATTTCAAAATTAAAAATTTCTTTTCGGGTTTCGATAATTATAATTTTTTCTTTACTCGGAATTTGTGAAATTTTTCATAATTTAAAAAATTTTTTTGGTTTCACAATTTTAAATTTCTTTTCGGGTCTCGATAATTTACTAATATTTTAATCAAAATTTTTGAAATTTGTCATAATTTTTGCTATTTTTAAGGTTTCAAAATTCAAAATTTTCGTTTCTGGCCTGAAAAACTTAGCAGTTTTCTATTTTATATTTCGAAGATTTTGGAAAATTGATTTATTCATCAGAAATTAAGGAGCCTTATTTAATATTTCTAAATGACCATCGTGATCAAGTTTCATATTTACACAATGAAAAACTCTCTTTTCAAGTATAGAAAATGTGGCTAGATTTTTATTATTTTTTTAAATCAGAAATATAATTAACAACAAAAAACAAATTAAAACAAATTAAAACAATTAAATAATAATAATAAAAATAATAATAAAAATAATTAAAAAACAAATTAATTTCGTTCAAGAAATTGAGAAGTGTCTTTCAATTAACTTAAATGAAAATTTAGAGATAAAATTGTGTATTTATAGAAATTAGGATCTTCAAAATTTGTCAAGAATTTTTATTGGTGAATTTGGAGGAATTAAAAAAAAAATTAGTTAGGGTTAATAAATTAAAAAGCTTCATTTAGTGAATTGAAATAAAAAGTTGAAGGTAAAATTTCACATTTGCAAAACGTGAATTTCTTTAATTTTGTTTAACGATTCGATTACCGAACATTTGACAACTTTGATTTTATAAAATGTGGAAGTTTGGAACATTCATTTTTTTAAAATACATTCAGAACTAATTTTTTGCGAAGCTAAATTTGGATTTATAATAGAAATCTACATTTATAAACTGATAATTTCAAGTTATCCTTTTATTATTATTAATTTGTAGATTTTTAAATTCGGAACGTTGCTTGTGTTTAGAAATTTACTAAGAGTAATTTAGGGAATCGAAACGGAGATTTAAAGATAAACAAGTATTATTTTTACTGAGTTTATAATTTTGTTTATTTTGAAACAAAATTTAGTTTTGGGAATTTAATGAAATTTAGAATTTAAAAAATCAATTTCGTTCAAAAAATTAAGCAATATTGACCAGCGAATTTAAATACGAATTTACAGAAGGAATTTCCATTTATAAAATTGAGAAATAAAAATTTGCCTTCCTTGACTGATTTGGTTCAAGAGTTTAAGAAATGTTATCTCATGGATCGTAGATGTAAATATCATTAAGGCAGAGTTCTCTGGTCGGCACTTCAGCCACACACATTCACAATCATATTGATCGCCTTTATAATTATTTCGCATTCTTGTTATTGTGGACACCTGTGTTTATGAATTTATTTTAATCGTGCTTATGACATGTGTATCATTCCGAAATATTTATCGTCTTCAAATTAATTTGACATCATGATATACCGTAACGTATTGAATACGGTTCTTTCCTTTTCCTGAAATCATTTCAAACACAATATCTTTGAAATTTTATAGACCCTTAGAAAGTCCTAGTATATAATCCCTAAATAAAATACCGCACGAAACAACGCCGGCTTCGTGAGTTTATGACCTAAACAAAGACGAGCTCATACAGGAGTTATAAAATAGAGGCTTCACTTTTTCAGATACTTTTGCGGTCCTGCGGGAACGATTATTGAGACCAATTCGCGCAGGGACGGGCACTTCCGATACCTCCCCCCACCACTCGCAGGAAAATCTCGACCGCACCAACCCTTCTTCCGTCAACCCCTTACAATTTTCAGTGATATAAAGAGAAATAAACAAAGTTAACGCCTCCACACAAACTGAATTAAATTCATCCTACTTTCTCATGTCGGACGATCTTATCAAAGCTGGTCAATTGACGGGTTATTCCGAAAGTCAGTCGAATGTACAAAAACCGAGTTCAAGCTACAGTAGCCGAGCGCGACACTATGATACCGGTAGAGAATTCTTCAATGCGCGTCGTGACGACAGATATGAAGAGAAAACTCATAGGGGCGATTCTCATGATGTTCCCTATAACCTTCGACCCGGTCGCCCTAGTCATAGTCGAATAAGAGAACCTGACTACGAAGAAAGTGCTTTTACTAACAGATAGTGAAGCAGCAACAGGTGTACGGACCCTTATGCCGATCCTGAATCATACGCTTATTATCCTAGTTCGAGTACAATGAACCCCCGGCGCTCCTGTGTTAATTTTTATGAACCACTCTCTCGTCTTCAAGACTCTTATCGGCCACAACGAGATGATTTCAACACCTTCCCCTTCGAACCCACCCTCACCCACGAAGATGAGGAGACAGATAACCTTTTCGTTCCCCCACCCTAATCTCGCACACCCTGCCGACATTATGGTCACGTTACAATCCCTTCTACCCCTGTGCATACATACGAAATTATGCGCAAGTGGAATATTAGATATTCAGGAATGCGCAACGATGACCCAGATTCCTTTTTAATGCGAATTGAGTCAGGTCGAGACTTAGTACCGGTCAGTGACGCTAACTTGTTGAGAGTGATTCCCTTCTTTTTACCGGGCATTGCCCTTAACTGGTTTAGGGACTCTAAACATTTGTGGCAAACATTGGAACAGTTCGCACGGGCCTTGTTTGATAAATTAAGACCCCGAATGTCAGAAGATGAAGAGGTTAGTTATGCGCATAGAAACCTATTGCCGAAGTTACACTTAGCTATCCATCGTAACAACATCGAAGACTTCGTCTATCTGGAGTATCTTGTTAACATCGCTCAGAAGAGTTATCGTGTGGCGCGAAGTTATAAGCCTCCCCGAGTCCCCGAACGATCCCTACTTCCCGACTTAGCTTATAAAGACCCAAATTATCGAAAAGCTAACAGACTTCCTGACAACCCTCGGGAAAAGCTTACGTTTTTAGAAAAGGACATGGAGTCGCTCGGCTATGAAGATCCCGTTGACCTAATGTGTCTTGCCAAAGAGAAGGAAAATAATCCTAGAGCTGAGTGCAAGTCCAAGCCCAGAACAAATCCTCACACTTCAAAGCCTCCCCTTCAGAGACCCTCGGACCCTTCAGAGAATCCCCCCTCTCGATTCAAGTGCTAGAACTGTGGCGAACCTGGTCATGGGTTTAGTACTTGCACGATAACTAGAAATATGTTCCGTTATGGGTGTGGCCGGAAAGATGTCACCAAACTAGAGTGCCCAGGTGTTCGGGAAACTGAAAAGAAAGGTGTATTGCGGGGAGAATTCATATTTAAAAGGTTCTGACAAATCCTTTTCAAACACAAAGGGTACAGTAAATAAAAAGAAATTTGAACCTTGTACAATTATAAAATTAGTTGAAATAGAGTATTTGAATAAACAAACAAATTTAATAACTTTACGGGAGCGTACACCCCCTAGAACTGAAAATAACCTTTTTTGTCTTTAACCATCAATTTTTCATTGAAGAATCAGAAATCCCCTTAATTGTCCATATATCAGCAGTTAGAATAAGACTAAAGGGTTTAGAATCTTTTACAGTTTCCTCTAGCAACCCTTTCGTATCACACCTCCAGTCGCAAGGTCAGCTTATAGTTGCATAGTACGATGTAAACACCAGAAAATTAACATCTCTCAATAGTTCAGCACGAGCAACTCCGGCAAAGAACCAAATAAAACCCGAGTCCGACCCTCTAGTACCACCCCATCCTACCGACCTATGCTATTCAAGCATCGACCAAATCGATCCTAACCTCGACCTGAAAGAAATTGGTAACGATATTTTAAAAGAAAAAGCTCGTTATACCGACCTGGTGCCTATTTACAAAGTTTCCAAACTTTAGTATAGGCCTCACTCTTTATTAGATCCGCAGCCTTTATTGTATTTAAACATCTCAATTCAGGACCAGCAAATTAGGGCTTTATTTGATAGTTGCGCCTCTAGATCTTTTGTAGGACCAGACGGCCTAAAATTGATCGAAAACTTAAACCTACAAACAATTAATCGAAGAGGTCGTGTTCAGGTTGCCAATAGCCAGATAGAACTAGTTTCTCACGAAATTATTGTCCCAATTGAATTACACAGTCGCCCCTCTCGCTCCCTACACTCTTCTCCCTCGCCATATCGTCGCTCCTCTGGTTCCCGACAACCCTCTACCTCACCCTAGAGTCGCCCCTCCCGCTCCCGGGGCCCTTCGTCTTCCCGATACCGTCACTCCTCTCGCTCCAGACACCCTTCTCGCTCGCCCTATCGTCACTCTTCTCGCTCCTGACGCCCTTCTTCTTCCCGTCACCATCAGTCCTCTCGTTCTCGACACCCTTCTGCCTACCACACTGTCACGTCTCCCGCCCTCAACACTCAACTTCGCCCCAGAACTACTCCCCCTCTCGCTCTAGGCCCTTAACTCCCTCTTCACTCTCGACCATCCCGTTCCTCCCATAACAGCTCCGTTTATATCTCGTCCCTTCTCGACGTTGCAGTCCCTACTCCTAGTAGAGTGGACCCGGACACCATCAAATTCTTTCGGGAGACAGGTGACTTCGGATGCTGGAACTGCCAGGAGACTTCAAATCGCTATTCCCAATGTCCCTATCCAAGAAACACGTTCTGCTTTGGATAAGGCGAAAAGGGACGCAAAAAGGCCAAATGCCCGAAGTGTGCTTCTAACCATCCCGACCGTACCACGTAACACTCCTTGGCCCCTTCATCTTCCCTTTAGTTCCTTTTTAAACTTTGTTTCCTCTTAAATTATCCCTTCTCGACCCCTTTAAGTTATCTCTTTAAATTCAGTTTTTTTATTTTGTTGTAACGTTGTTAACTGGTTTAATCCTCAATAAAAGCAATTTTGTCATTTACACTAAACCAATTGTAGTTTCAATGAATTCTACATCCCCAAATGCTAGTCTAGTTTTAATTTTAATTTGTCTCTTGAATTATTCTTTTTGGTACCTATTTTCTCTCTTTTTTTTAAATTTGTTTGAAATTTTATTTTGTCTATCCAGTCAAGGAGTTCGGAATTTAAGTTTTTTTGTTGTTGTTATTTATGTTAACGTTTTGGTTGCGTCCTCTTTAATTCTGGATGATTACGAAAATTTTGATCCTATGTCGAATTCTAGTTTTCGATTTAATTTTGTTTTGAGTTCATTGTATCGTCTCCCGCCTGGTTGCAGACTTGTTCGGTGCCCCCCCCCCCCCAAAGAGAGGGGAGTTGTGACGTTGCAGTTT
Organism: Belonocnema kinseyi; assembly: GCF_010883055.1. Lineage (NCBI taxonomy): Eukaryota > Metazoa > Arthropoda > Insecta > Hymenoptera > Cynipidae > Belonocnema > Belonocnema kinseyi. Next base: position 134,730,194 of record NC_046664.1, on the reverse strand, counting down.
GGCACCATCACAATGAACAAGTATTAAAGTAAAATTTTCTAAAAATTATACAGAAACTAGACACCTCGAGTAAAATTCGGCACTCCATGACTGGGTTTTGTAAATTTTTAATTTTAAGATAATTTGATTTCACCTGGTATTTTTTTGTATGTATATAACAATTGTGAGTACTTTGCGGTCTTGAGCGGGAAGGCTCAAGAATATCTACACTCCGTGGCGTCGTGGATTAGGATTCGCTGCCACCCCTTCTAGTGAGGTTTCTTCAGTCCAGAGACCTTCGTATTCCTATCTTCAGGTTGATTTCGTTATTTTTTTTTGGTTCCGTTTGACTTCGAGGGCATCCACATATCCAAGGCTAACACCTAATGCTTAACTAGTATTTACAATATTGACATTTCTCTTGCATCTACTTCCTCTTCTATTTACAATCTTTCCTTCTCCATTCCTCTTTCTCCTTCCTTCTCTTCCACAATGTTTATCCCTCTTCTTTCCACCTCTTTACATTCCTCCAACCGATGCCCCAAATTTTGCATCCCCCTTCCCGCACAATTCACACATTCTCTTGTCTCTAGAAAGGCAGAACCTATTATACTTCTCCATGCACCCGCACCTCATTCTCATTATAGGTTCCTGACTTCCTTGCTCTCCTTTCTTACGTAAACATTGCGCTCTCTCCCTTGGCATAATCCACACATAGTTTCCGTTATACCTTGACTCTCTTATTCTCTCCTCTCCTTCTGCCCTCTCTTTCTCCATGCCATTCTTTTGAACCAACTCATATACCTTCCAGCCTCGTGTATTCCGCTAACTTCATCCATTTGTAATTCATTGGTTCTAAAATACCTTTCCCTTTCTACCTCCATCTTTGCACTACTATGTTTGTTCTTCTTCTCCCACCAACACTCCCTCACCAATTTACTTTTCCCCTGTTCCAAAAATTTCTTCTTATATTTACACGCTCGACTCCCTGTTATAATCCCTAAACTCGCTCTTGCTGTCTCCCTCCTGACAATATAGTTCGGCGTATTCCTTGCCAACCCCAGTATCCACTTTGCATACCTCTCCTGTACCCTATTTACCTCCTCACTTCCCTTCCAACCCCACATCCATTTGCAATCCATTTGTTCTGAGATTCCTTTCCTTTTCCATCTCCATCTTTGCACCACCACGTCTGTTCTCCTTTTCCCACCAACAATCCCTAACCAGCTTACTTCCCTCCCCTTTCAAAAATTTTTCCTCATATTTAAACGCGCGACTCCCTGTTATAATCCCTTGATTTCCATTGACTTGATTTGCCAAGCACAGGCATCGCAGAGAGTATACCTAAGAACAATATGACCTGATACCTCAGTTTCAGGTCAGACCTGATACCTCAGTTTCAGGTCAGCCCTGAAGATGTGAACTGCGATGTTCACGAAACGTCGGCAAACAATTCGTAGTTTTTTACACGAGTGAAACCCAAAATATCTCTTATTATCAAAATGAATAATCGTGAAAGCATAAAATCTATTATTAATCCCTAAACTCGTTCTTCCTGTCTCCCTCCAGAAACTATAGTTCGGCTTATTTCTTGCCAACCCAATGTCACACTAACCTCTCACCACCACACCTCCATTCCGTAAAATAAGACACTAATCACTAGTGAATCAAACAATTTCATTCTCCTTACAAAATCATTTGTGAACAACCTCTTCCCCAGCCCCCACACCTGCCTCATCACCACATTTGCCCTTCTTACTCTCTCTTTTATATAACCCTCCACTCCCCCATTTCTTCAAAACACGAAGCCCAGGTACACAAACTCTTTCACCTCCTGTACCGCTTTTCCCTGAACACCATAACCTGATTTTTGAATTCCTGAACACCATAACCGTCGACTTGTCTGCATATAACTCTAACCTATTCTTGTCCAAGTAACGTCTCAACTTCTTCATCATCTCCTTTAAAGCCTCTCCGCTCTTTGTCAACAGGACTATGTCATCTGCATATGCGAGTGACCATAGCCTCATTCCTCCTACCCTAACTTCTTCTACCACTCCTATCGCTAGCTTACTTTCCATATCCGCGATCAAAATTGCTAAAAGCGTTGGGCTAAGCGGGCACCCTTGCCTCAACCCCCTATCCATCCAGAATACCTAAGAGATTCCCTTCCCTCCTCTCACCCTATCTTTCGTCTCCTTATATACCTCCCTTACCCTCTCGATCAGGCTTCTCTTCCCTCCCCTCTCCTCCATCGCCTCCCACAACCTCCTTCTATCCACTGACGGAAACGCGCACTTTAGATCTACAAAAAACGCGTAAACTTTGGCACTCTTTTTGGTTTATTCTCTATCCACCAGGTGTTGCAAGACGTAAATATTGTCAATAGTGCTCCTTCACTCTCTAAAGCCCGCCTGCGTCTCCGGCAAAATTCCTTTCCCCTCAGCATCCTTTCGCAGCCTATCTGCTAACATTATCGCGTATATTTTGTTTGCAGTATTCATGAGCGTAATTCCTCTATAATTTTCCTGCCTCTTCCTATCCCGTTTCTGCTTCTCTATCTCCTCGTCGTTCAGCTCCTCTTCATCTACCTCTCTGCTTCTTCTAATCCCCTCATCTCTCATTCGAGTATCTGACCCCTGAAATGAATCCTTAAAAAATTTTCTTCATTCGTCGCTCCCTATCTTCTCACTGATCCTCACCCTATGTTTCCTTAACCTATTAATTATCTTCCATGCGTCCCCTTCTGTCTTAACACTTCTCCACTCCTCTTCCAGCTCTTTTTCTTTTTCCTGCTCTTTCTTTTTACACATCGTCCTAAACTCATTCCTGATTTCTACGTACTCCTCCCTTTTCGCGATTCCTTCATTGCACTTCCTGTACTTCTTTTTCACCTTTCTCTTCATCATTTTACATTCCCTATCCCACCACGGCTTTACTATTCCTTTCTTCTTTTACCTAAATACCTTCTTTTGCACACAACCTTTCACTTTCTCTTGCAGATCCTCCCATATCTCTTCCACACACTCCCCCTCAAAGCTTACGTTGCCCAATTGCTCCTGATACTTCTCTATCGCCTTTCTCGTCCATGAAA